>NC_056733.1:1772130181-1772468267 GCF_019279795.1 Protopterus annectens
TCCCCAAACAACTGAAAAATTCTGCAGTGACACAATCATAAAGTACTTTAGGCCTTCTCTGCAATGAAAGTGAGAGGAAAGAAAGCAACCATCCCTAAAACGCACACAGTTGAAATAATCAACAGTTGGGCTTAACTGCAACCTCTGACTATTATCCTCTGTATTTAGCTCATAAAGGTAATACTGTAGAGGTAATGTTTTAAATTGCACACCATTTTCAAACTTGCTTGTCTATCATAAGAAAAGCACTGGACTATTTCAATCTAGACAGAGGATGCATAACATTGAAATTTACTTGTACAAACAGGGAAACGCTAAATTGCTACTGTTAGCTTATTGATCATCCATTAAGGAGGGTGATGAACTGGCAGAGATCCTGAGAAAATTATGGGAAAAGGTTACATGCAATTTCCACACATTACAGAATGAAATGAAAATTAAATGAAAAGAATGGATGACATTTCCATTATAAGGCAAGAAAAATGTTATGTTCTTACCATAACATTCCAGCTCTGTTATCCACTTTCATTCATCCTCAACATATGGGACTCGGATTCCCACTTAGCCGCCACTTCAGCTTGTGGAAGCCTACAAACTCTCAAGCTCCTCCCTATTCACAATACCCTTGGTCCCCATTTCCCTCAGATAACAACATATAGCTTAGTAAAGAGAAATAAAAAGAATAGGAAACATTACAAATTGCCATCACAGGAGTCCAACACCTAAGGAAGGAGATGTTGAATGTGCCCTCATATACATGCTTTTTTCTACAGGAGAGGGGGTAGGAGGGTGGAGAGTTGAATGAAAATGGACAATACAGATGGAACATTATGGTAAGAACATAACTTCTTTATCTGATGTTGTCAATTTTCATTCATCCTCAACAATTGGGACAGAGTCCCCAGCTATGTGAGCTCTGAGTGGACCCTAAGGAATGATGTGCCTCAGAATGGCAAAACCAAAGGCCGCTCTTCCTCTTGAGACCAGATCCAATTTGTAGTGATTTATAAAAGTACGTGGATTTGACCAAATGGCAGCTGCACAAATATCCATGAAAGCTCTAGACACAGTGGAACTTACCACGGATCTAGTAGAATGTGCCTTTACATGGCTCTAGAGGGGAATATTAAATGTTTTTTATACAACGGAAATACATTCCTATATCCATCTGACTACAGACACCTTAGTGGCAGCTTCCCCAATTTCTCCAACTAGGAGCCATAATTGAAACTCCTAACGATGTGGACATCCTACAAAAGGGCCTCACTGAGACAGATGCCTGGTGTCAAAGACATGGTCTCAAGCTCAATGCCAAAAAGTGCATTGTCATCCCCCCTTTGGTAAAACCTCTGTACCCATGAACTACCACATAGGCGATAGTCTAACATCGAAAGTGTGATAAGACACCTTAGGACACAGGTGGACAGTAGTCTCTCCTTTGATAATCACATCGCCACAGTGGTCAGGAATTCCTTCTACGTGGCACACCTCATCACAAAAGGTTTCTCATCCATAAAAAAGAGAGGACATTGTTCCCCTCTACTCATCACTCATTAGACCCATTATAGAGTACAATGCCCCTTTTGGTACGTACCTCACAAGACATCTATAACAACTGGAAAGGCCGCAAAAATACCTCACAAAGAGGATTACTGGCCTCAAACAGAGGCCTTACGCAGACCGTCTCAAAAAACTCCAGCTTTACTCCGTCGCATATCGCCTATTCAGAGCGCTTATCTCCCTAACATACAAAGTATGTCAAACCCAGAGCTGTTGACATGCTCACTTAAGAAATCCCAATCCCTCCGAGCTACACGCTCTAGAGACCTAATCCTTGTCACCACAATAAACAGAACATGCTGGAGGGATAGATTCTCGGAGGGATTGGGATTTCTTTAAGTGGAGCATGTCCAACAGCTCTGGGTTTGACCTAGCTTTGTACGTTAGGCAGAGATCGCCTCTGAGTAGGCGATATGCAACGGAGTAAAGCTGGAGTTGTTTGCCTCAGGGCCAATAGCCTAGTAACTTCCTATGATCCTATGATAGATTGTCTGCTTGAATCACAACTGTCCTGAGAAGGAGTGCGTTATGAAGTGCTTGCAATGCGAGAAAAGTACAATTGTGTACACTTACCATAAATGTAGCTTTCCGAGTGTATTCACTGTTGCAGTCATCATATTTGGATTATCTGCCTGCAGGTAGCCCTCAGTTGGCCTGAATAGCAGAGTCTTGGGATTTCTGCATTGGATGCTGTCGCTTCTTCCATGACGTCAGGTCATCGGGGGTATAAAATATGCAGCCGACACCATTACATCAGTTTTGAATGCCCCAGATGTCAGGAGCCCCCACAATAGGAAGCAATTACATGGTGTGGAACACCTCCAGCAGAAAGTAAATACCAATGTTACAAGATATGGCTAAACAAAAAGGAATAGGTAGAGGTATAGAGAAGTCAGGGGGCTGGAGGGAGGGTAAAGTACAGATGTGTACACTTACCATAAATGTAGATGTTTGAGTGTATTCACTGTTGCAGTTATTACATTTGAGTAATCTGCTTGCAGGTTGCCCTCAGTCGACCTGATTAACAAAGTCTTGGGTCCTGTGTCGGTTGCTGTCCCTTCTTCCATGACGTCAGGGGTATAAAACATGCAGAAGATGCCATTACATCAGTTTTTTTTGCCCCAGATGTCAGGTGCCCCCCTAATGGGAAGCAACTGAACATAAAAGCACAAAGATATACCCTCCAACAAAAAAGCAAATAAGCCAAAAAGGCTTTTAAGCATAGTAAAGGAAAGTAGAGGTATAGCCAAAAGAAGTTAGGGGGCCGGAGGGAGGCTAACCAGGGCTGCAACAGTGAAAACACTAACATCTACATTTATGGTAAGTGTACACAACTGTACTATATTCTTCGTGTTTCACTGTCGCAGTCATTACATTTGGGTAGACTCCCAAAGCGATGGTTGGGGAGGAGAAGTTTAGATAGCATTAGGGCCAGCTATAAGGCCCTGCAAAACTGCAGTGGCAAAGCCAGCTCTGGATTTAGAGAAAAATTGGCAAATGATAACGCTTGGTGAAAGTATGTACAGAATTCCAGGTAGCAACATCTAGGATGTCCCTGGTAGGGACGCTGTAGAGGTAGATGCAGCCCTGGTGGAGTGACGTCTGATCCCCTGGGGGATAGGTTTTCCATGGTGCTTATAGCAGAAATTAATGCAATGGCTTATCCATTTAGAAATGGTTTGCTTTGAAATAGCCTTTCCCTCTGTCCCTGCAGCAAATGCTACCAGTTGTTCAGATTTACTTTGAGGTTTAGTCGTGTCCAAGTAGAATCTAAGTGGTCTGTGCACATTAAGGAATGCAGTATCCATTCCCCTTTATTCTGTGGACTGGGAAAGAAGGTTGGCAAATGAATGGACTGATTAAGAGCCACACTGGATACCACCTTGTGCATGAAGGATGGATTGGTTCTGAGTGACACCCTGTCTACACAAAAGATGATGAAAGGCTCCACACTGCCATAAGGGCCTGTAATTCAGATACCCTTCTAGATGAAGTGATTGCTAAAAGGAAAGCTGTTTTCCAAGAAAGAAAATTTAAGTCTGCAGTAGCAGCAGGCTCGAAAGGAGGTAGAGTGAGTTTCTCCAAGACAAAGTTAAGATCCCAGGCTGGGGTTGGAGCTCTCCTGGGTGGTCCCAACTTTTTGGCCCCTCTGAGGAACTGCTTGAACAGTGGATGAGAGAAGAGGGGAGGTTCTGTCTTATGAGCTGAAATGGCTGAGGCATGGATTTTAATGAAGGAAAAAGACAGGCCCTTGTGAAGCATCTCAGTTAAGTATTGTAAAATCTGAGGTAAATTGGGCGCTGCTGTGCTCATCCCTTGAGCTTGGTTCCAAGCACAGAATCTTTTCCATTTTTCAGCATAAGATTTTCTAGTACTAGGCCTCCTTGCCTCTAAGATGATATCCATCACAGGTTTGCTGAGGGATGGTAAAGGAGAGATTAAGTAATTAGCCAGGCTGCAAGTTTCAGTGTTGGAAGCGGAGGGTGCCGAATCTGGTTCTCCTGCTGAGACAGCAGGGAAGGAGTCTGAAGAAGGTGCCATGGAGATAACCGGGACACATTGCAGAGGAGGGGGTACCAGTGTTGACGCTGCCAGTCTGAAGCAATCAAAATCATCCTTGGTTTGTCCTGTTTGACTTTTAGTAGTACTTTGGAGAGCAGAGGGGGAAGGCATACACGGATAGGTTTTTCCAGCTGAAGGACAGAGCATCCACTTTCCAGGCTTGTTTGTGGGGTGTCCTTGTGCAAAATTTGTCCAATTGGTAGTTCTGGGGAGAGGCAAACAGGTCTATATCTGGGCTCTATTGGCAATGGTTGAATAGCCCTGATACTGAGAAGAGAAAGTACTTGCTTTTGAGCCTCTGCCCACTGGTTTGGAGGAAGGTCTGGCAACCCGCTTGGGGTTGGCACTGAGTGGAACTAGAATCTGTATCCCTGGGATACAATGTTTAGGACCCATTGGTCCTGGGTAATGGACATCGAGTTTTGTGCAGGCAGGGTGAGTTTTCCTCCTAGGGGTGCAAGTATTTGGGCTTTGCTGGGAAGGAAGATAGACAAGTCATTGTGAACTTTTTCCATAAGAGGGTGGCTTACCACTCTCTGTTTTAGAGGAGGGAGCACTCCATTGTTTTGTTCTCTGCATACCCTGACACTGTAGTCTTGGTGGCCTGTTGCCCTGGGTTTGGAATGAGAATGCCTGGGAGGGACTGGAAAGGACCAGTTTTTAGAAAGTCGATGCCTAGTGAATCTAGGAGGCTGCACCTGTAAGAAATCTAACAGTTTGCATAGATTCAGCTTTACTCTCCATCTTTTTAAGAACTACTTCAGCTTTTGTGCCTAACAACCTTTCCTGGTTTAGTGGATCATCTAGTAATTTTGCTTTGACATGGTATGGCAATATTTGCTCCTTCAGCCAAGCAAGACTTCTCCGTATAGACCCAGTGACAGCAGCTCTGCAAGATGCTTCTAAGGCATCAAAACCACACTGCAAAATATGTTTACTAATTTGGTTTGCAGAATGCATTAACTGCTGTAAAACTTCATTTTCTGTACAATCTGGAAGTAACAATATATTTTGTTTAATTAGTTCCATAATATGCTGTTGGTAATTCAACATCTGAAACTGGCAATTCAAAGCCCTGATGGCAAGAGTTGCAGAGGTATATACCTTCTTATCCCATCTGTCTAAAGCTCTAGAATCCCTGTTCGAAGGGGTAGGGTTCTTGGCTGTAGTAGCCTTAATGCCTTCAGGTCCCTTGGAATTAGTCTCTGGATCCGCAGTGGGATTCTTAAAGAGAAATTTGAGGGAGTCAGGTACTCTGTAGTACCTGTCAGGCTTTCTAGGAGCTGGTGGTAAAGTATCAGGAGCAAGACTGTATTCCATGAAGACATCATCTAAAATGTCCAGGACAGGGGGCATAGCTATAGGCCTGTGCTGAGGCAAGTCTAAAAATTCTCTGAGTCTCTCTCTGGACTGAGGGTAGTCCTGGCATTTCCAGTGGAAATGCTCTCTTAAAGAATGCAAGGTTTCACCAAAAGAAAAGTCCTTTGGAGGGGAGTCAGAGGGTATGGAATCCTCTGCATCTGAATCCTCATAGGTAGATAAGGGTATGTCCTGGTAATCAGAAGGATCAGAGTCATCAGACTCTTGGTCTGTAGAATCAGAAGGAAAATCAATTATTTGTCTTTTAGAGGGGGGGGGGAGGTTGGCTTCCCTTAACGTTATAAGGTGTTCAGCCATTCTAAGGATTTCTTTCTGTGGCAAGGGAGCTTGAGCATGCGCTTTGGTCATCATTTTTCTACGCTTAGTGTGAACTTTGGGCCTGAGAAACTCATTATTTTTAGTTAAAAACAAAGCTGTCGGTTTAATGCGAACATCGGAAGGTCGGAATACACCCTCAGAAGCCGGTGCCTGCACAGCAGCTCCAGAACCATCCAAGGTAGAGACATCTGCAGGTTCCATAGTCGAAGAAGGATCTCGCGGCATACCAGACTCCAAATGGGTCTCAGCAGAGGACTGCGAATCTGCAGAAGCGGGTATCAGGGGCTGCGAAAGCGCCTCACAGAGTACCAACGAACTGGGTGACTAGCTTAACGGAAGTGTCGTCGGCAGTTTTGGACCTATGTGGTCTGTCTCTGTCTGTCTTTATCCTTATGTTTTTTCGGAAGATAGACAGTTGCATGGCTTATGGAAGCCATTTCAGAAAATGGAGAATGAGAGAGAAAGAATTTAGCGACAAAGATAGCCCGACGATGAATGGTTCGGGTGTTAAACAAGGCACAAAACCTATAGAGAAGAACGTCATGGTCTGGGCCTAAACAGAGGATGCAGTAAAATGAAAATATCTATGAGGTATTTGCTTTCCAGAGGCAAGACAATTGTTCACTTTTTATGACATTAGTTAGAGCAAGAAAAAAAGGATCCCCCAATGGGGTACTTAGCTTTAGAAGACTTCAGGTTTGAAACACGAAAAATGAAAATTTCAGGTAGTGGCCGACCGGCACTTGCGAACTGTTTCTGCTTCGGGCTCCCACACGGCAAGAAAAGCTGATGTAATGGTGTCAGCTGCATGTTTTGTACCCCTGATGACCTGACGTCATGGAAGAGACGACAGTATCCAGTGCAGAAATCCCAAGACTCTGGTATTCGGGCCGACTGAGGGCTACCTGCAGACAGATAACCCAAGTGTGATGACTGCACCAGTGAAACACAAAGAACATCTGAAATGCCCTAGGACCACCACCAGTGCAAGGAAATGAAAAATTACCTGCCATCCAAGGAAAGAACACGGTATTGGGGGGGGGGGGGGGGGGAGGAAGGAGGGATAGAATTCTGCAACATAGAATAGGAGGACATCTATGGTTATGGTAAGATTTTACACAATGAGTTTATGTCCTTCCATTCTAATGTTGCAGTATTTTTAACATGTGGGACAACACCAAAGCTTAGGAAGGAACAGAGGAACTTTCTACAAAGCCATGAAGAATGGCTCTAGCAAACACAGCCCTGTATTTATAAATACTATCCAGCTTGTAATGCTTGGTGAAAGTATGAACAGTAGACCAAGTGGCAGCCTCCTTTAAAGAACGCACCAGAGGAAGCCACAGATCTAGCGGAGTGAACCTTTATAGGAACAAGAAGACTCTTACCATGAAACACACAAAACAAAATTGCCATAGAAATCCAAAAGGAAATAGTCTGCTTGGAAACAGGCAAACCCAGAGTCCTGGGATGAAAGGAAATAAAAAGCTAATCAGATTTTTTGATAGCCTTAGTTTTATCCAGATAAAACCAGAGTTGTCTTTGCACATCCAAGGTGTGTAACATCCTCTCACCGGAGGACTGTGGAGAATGAAAGAAAGTGGACAACTGAATAGATCAAGAGACAACTCATTCACCACTTGGCCATAAAGGATTAATATGCAGAGACTTGATCCTTATGAAAAAGAAGAAAAGGTGGAGAAGCCATCAAAGCCTGAATCTCAGAAACCCTCGTAGCAGAGGTTAAAGCTAGCAAAAGAACTGTTTTTCAGATACAAACCTGTAAGGAAGCTGAAGCCGCAGGTTCAAAAGGGACTACAGTTAAGTTTTTCTAAGACAATTCAAATCCCAAGGAGGTGGAAAGTACAGTTTTGTATCTACCATAAATGTAGATGTCCGATAGGTATGCATCTGCAGTCCTAACATATGGGTTTGTCCTGCCTCAGGCAGCCCTTCGGTCGGCCGGATTCCAAAGTCTGGGTCTGGCCTCGGCTGATGTCGCACTTCACCCGACGTCATAGCTGCTGTGGTATAAAGGCATCAGCCAACGCCATTTTCCTCAGTGTTTCTTGCCCCAGATGCCAGGTGCCCTCTAGGAAGGCTAAATTTGGATAAATGCAAATAATTCCAAACAGTAGAGAGCCAAAAAAAATATATATATATACAAAACAAATACACCATAATAAATTCTCCCAGCTAGCTAAAAGAGGGGTAAGTACCCTAGGAATACCACAGAGGGGAAGGAGGGTGGGTAATCCTGACAGCAGATGCATACCTATCGGACATCTACATTTATGGTAGGTACAAAACTGTACTATGTCCTTCAAGGATGCATCTGCAGTCCTAACATATGGGTAGAATACCATAGCCAAACTGGGGGAGGAGGCACCAAGATAAAGATGGTGTAGTCAAGATCCCTTGCAACACAGCAGTTGCAAAACCTGCTCGGGATCTGGAGTATAAAGGAAGGTTATAATGCTTGGCAAATGTATGCACGGAGCTCCATGTAGCAGCTTCTAAAATGTCTTTGGTAGCCACTCCTCGTAGGAAAGCTGTAGTGGTGGCTGTAGCTCTTGTGGAATGAGGTCTGATATTTTCAGGAGTTGTCTTTCCATGAAAAGAGTAGCAAAAGCGAATGCAATTTCCTATCCATTTTGAGACTGTCTGTTTTGAAATTGCTTTTCCTTGCATTCCTGTTGCATATGCTACCAGAAGCTGGTCAGTTTTTCTGTTGGTCTTAGTTCTGTCCAGATAGTAGCGTAATTGTCTGTGCACATCCAAGGTATGTAGCAGTCTTTCCCCCCTGTTCTGTGGGTTGGGGAAAAATGTAGGTAAATGAATCGCTTGGTTCAATGATACTCTGGAGACCACTTTTGGCATAAAGGTAGGGTTAGTTCTCAGAGACACTCTATCCTGATGGAAGATAAGGAAAGGCTGTACTGCCATTAATGCCTGTAATTCAGATACCCTTCTTGCTGAAGTGATTGCTAGCAGGAAAGCAGTTTTCCAAGACAAGAACTGTAAATCTGCTGTTGCTGCTGGTTCAAAAGGGGGAAGTGTTAACTTTTCCAGCACAAAGTTGAGATCCCATGTAGGTAAAGGTGGTTTCCTTGGAGGCTTTACATTTTTGATTCCTCTCAGGAACTGCCTGAGTAGAGGATGAGAGAAGACAGGAGGATCCATGTTGTATTCTGCTGAAATTGCTGATGCATGAATCTTAATGGAGGAGTAGGACAGGCCATTGTGGAACAGTTCTTCTAAATATTCCAGGATGTGTGCTATGTTTGCCAATGAGACATTTTCTCCTTTTGCTGCACTCCAAATGAGGTATCTTTTCCATTTGGCTGAATAAGTCTTCCTTGTGGAGGGTCTGCGAGCCTCCAGGATAATGTCCTTAACCCTCTGAGATAAATCCGGGTTATTTTGTTTTATGCAATATTCCAAGCAGCTAGCTGCAGTGTTTTCAAGTTTGGATGTAGGATCTTGTAGTTGTTCTGTGTTAGAAGTAAGGGACATAGAGGTAGAGGCCATGCGTGAGTCCAAGACATGCTTCTCAGTAGCGGGTACCAATGTTGCCTCGGCCAGTCTGGAGCTATCAGGATTACCCTTGGCTGATCCTCTTTGATCTTCAGTAGGACTTTGTACATCAAAGGAAGAGGTGGGAATGCATATGCTGTCAGGTTTTTCCAGCTGAAGGAAAGGGAGTCCACCCTCCAAGCTAGTGGGTGGTATGCTCTTGTGCAGAATTTCTTCAATTGGTGATTGTGTGGGGAGGCGAACAGGCTCTGGTAGTCCCCATTTCTTTGTTATGGTTTTGAAGATATCTGGATGCAGCATCCATTCGTGAGCATCCGTGGTAGTTCTGCTTAAGGTGTCTGCTAGTGAATTTCTTTTCCTGGTACAAATCTGGCCTGGAGTTGAATGTTGAGATTCAGGGCCACATTCCATAGGTCCATTGCCATCCGGCATAGAGGATATGAGTGTGTACCCCCATGTTTGTTGTTGTACCACATGACTGTGGTATTGTCCGTCCTTATCAGCAGGTGACCTTGTTGAAGGAATGTCTGAATGCCTGGATTGCATGTTTCACTGCCAGCATCTCCTTTTGATTTATGTGTAGATTCAGCTGGTCTTGGGTCCATAGGCCTTGTATACACTTGTCCACCATGTGTGCCCCCCAGCCTAGGTCTGAGGCGTCCGTGGTGATGGTCTGGCTTGGATGAGGTTTGTAGAAAGGCAATCCTCTGTTCAACTGACAGGCCTGAGCCCACCACAGGAATTCTTGCTTCAGGCATGGAATTATTGGAATCTGGGCTTCTAGACTGTGCTTGTGTTGAGACCATACATTCCTTAGGTACCATTGCAACTTTCTCATATGCAGCCTGGCATGCAGAATCAATATTATGCAGGATGCCATGTAACCCAGGGCTTGCAGGACTTTCCTTGCAGTAAGCTGAGTTTGTGTTGTTAATGTCATGAAATAGACTGATAGTTGCTTTTGTATTTCTTCTGTGAGAAAAGCCATCTGAGTTGATGTATCCAGTTCTGCACCCAAGAATGTTATCCTTTGGGATGGTACTAGTCTTGACTTTTGCATGTTGACTGTGTATCCCAAGGCTTGCAACAGTTGTATGACCTTTTCCAAATCTTTTGTTAATTTTGTCTTGTTGTCCGCTTGTATTAGGCAGTCGTCTAGGTATGGGTAAATTTGAATTCCCTGAAGCCTGCAATGAGCAATTACTGATGCCAGGCATTTCGTGAATACTCTGGGCGCAGTAGATAAGCCAAAGGGCAATGCTGAGAATTGATAATGCTCTGATCCTGCAAGAAATCTGAGGTGTCTTCTGCAATCTGGTCGTATAGGGACGTGCAGGTATGCCTCCTTGAGATCGAGTCACCAGCCAAGACTCCTTGCCCAGCATGGGAAAAAGTTGCTGGAGGGTCAGCATTTTGAATTTTGGGACAATGAGGTATGTGTTCAGAGCGGACAAGTCGAGAATAGGTCTCCATTGATTTTCTTTTCTTGGTACAAGGAAAAGCCTGGAGTAAAATCCTTGGCCTTGTTCCATAGGCGGTACCTTTTCTATAGCTCTCATCCTTAGTAAGTTGTTGATTTGTCTTAGAGCATCTGTTTTTTGGCTTGGTGGTAGGTTTGGCATTCCTCTCTTTTTTTGGTAGAGTGTGGAAGTGAAACCTGTAGCCTTTGTCTATTGTTTGTAAAGTCCATTTGTCTCCTGTAATGTAATGCCAGTTTACAGAAAATAAGGCTAGTTTTCCGCCCAAGGGTGCTTCCAGTTGTTCCCTGGTAGGCGGAATCAGAGCCAAGTCATTGTGTCTGTCCTGTGGAAGTGTTTGTAGTTGAATCTGTGGCAGTACTTCTCTGGTTGTTAGGCTGCCACTGACGTCCCCTGTAGGCACCCCTGGATTGACCTCTGCCTCTTGGGTGTCTATTTCTGCCTCTCTGTGCTCTGGAGGTGTCTTTAAAGGACCAATTCTTCGAAGGCCAATTTCTGCTAAACCTCGGAGGTTGGACCTGTAAGAAATCCTTCACTGTTTGGACAGATTTTGCTTTTCCTTCCACCTTCTTTAGAACCTCCTGTGCAGGGGAGCCAAACAAACTTTGTTTCTCCATAGGAGCATCTAGGAGTTTTGACTTAACATGGTCTGGTAAGGATTGTTCTTTTAACCAGGCGTGCCTTCTAATCACTGTTCCAGTCATAGCTGATCTAAAGGAAGCCTCCAGTGCATCATAGCCACATTTTAAGAAATGGTTACTGACCTGCTGAGAATTATGTACCAAATCCTGAAGGGACTTGCGGTCTATAAGTTCAGGAGAGGACAGTTTTTTATTTAGCTGGTCTAACAAAAATTCCTGGTACTGAATCATGTGAAATTGACAGTTTAAGGCCCTGGCCGAAAGAGTAGCAGAAGTATAAACTTTTTTACCCCATCTCTCTAATGCTCTAGATTCCCTTTCAGAGGGGAGAGGGTTTTTGGCAGAGGCAGCTGCCACAGCTTTGGGGCCCTGTGAAATGGTTTCAGGATCTGCAACAGGAGCCTTATACAAATGATAGTGTGTGTCCGGGACCCTGTAATATCTGTCAGGCTTGGCAGGGGCCGGAGGAAGAGAATCAGGGGCAGTACAGGCATCATTATAAGCATCATCAACAACTGTTAGTACTGGAGGAATGGCTAAAGGCCTATGCTGTGGTAAATGTAAAAAAGTCCTTAGCCTTTTCCTTGAATCTGAAAAATCCTGGCCCTGCCATTGAAAGTGTTCCCTCATAGCATGTAAAAATTCCCCAAAAGAAAATTCTTCAGGAGGAGAAGCAGAAGAAATGGAGTCTTCTGCATCAGAATCCTCATAAGGAGAATATGGGCCTTCCTGAGGGTCTGAAATATCTGAGTCATCCGAAGAATTGTCTGTAGAAACAGGTTCCGGGGGTTCAGTTCTAGGCCTCTTATCTGGAAGGGGTTGAGAGGCCCTGTCTGGGTGAGGTTGGGATCCCCTGATCAAAGAAATGAGATCCTCAGCCAGGCTGAGCATTTGGGAACTAGAGGTAGGCCTGTGTGAGGGAGTTTTAGCAGGCAAGGCCTTATAAGATTTAGCTGCTTTAGCCCTGGAAAAAGCCTTGATAGACATAGATGCAGGGGGTCTAGCAGCCCCACGTGCAGGGGTAGATATGTCTAAAGGAATAGTATCTGATAAATCCTGGGTGCCTGCTTCAGTAGGGGTAATTTCAGTAGCCGATACAGCCATGCTCTGTGAGGCCTCGGCTATCGGAGGCATGCTTTCGGCCGAAGGAAGAACAGAGGACTCGGTTTCAGCCAAAACAGAGACACTCGCGGTTGGCCTAACCGTGGTTTCAGCCGAAACCGCGGACCGCGAGTGTCGGTCCTTTTCCTTACGCTTTTTAGCTAATTGTGTAGTCGGAGTCTCCGACGGCATTTTGTATGCAAAAGCGGGACCAAAAAACTCCTCTGCAAACTCCGACCGACATCTAAGCGTCCGTCGGTTGAAGGAAGCACAGGCTAGACAAGCTGATACGTCGTGGTCTGGGCCTAAACAAGGAAGGCAGTAAGAGTGGAAATCCTTATGAGGTATTTGTTTCCCACAAGTTAAACAATTATTTACTTTGTCTGACATCGGCTGAGGCAAGAGAGTCCCCAACGGGGTACTTAGCTTTTTAGAAGTCTTCGGTAGTAGAAATCTCTGGATCTGACCGACCGGCACTTGCGAACAGCTTCTGCTTCGGGCACCGCGCGGCAAGAAAGACTGAGGAAAATGGCGTTGGCTGATGCCTTTATACCACAGCAGCTATGACGTCGGGTGAAGTGCGACATCAGCCGAGGCCAGACCCAGACTTTGGAATCCGGCCGACCGAAGGGCTGCCTGAGGAAGGACAACCCATATGTTAGGACTGCAGATGCATCCTTGAAGGACATCAGGGAGGATTAATGTCAAGGAAGCCTTTGAGAAAAGTTTTACTTCCAATCTAGTCGCTAAATGGGGAGTCAATAGTATATAAGCAGAAATGGCTAACAAGTGAACTTTCATTGAGGAATAAGCCAAATGACTCAAGTAACTCACACTAGTATGAAATAACTGGGACACCCACTGAAAGTGGATCCAGATTACATGAAAGACACCAAGTAGAAAATCTCTTCCATTTACATAAGATCGATCTTCTAGTATTGGGTTTTCTGGCCTCCTTCAGTACCCTAAGGACATCCTCAGAAAAAAAAGGTGTGTGAAAGGAATCAAAAGTTTATCGCCCACATAGTCGGTTGTAAAGTTGACAGATGTGGACGCAGCAGAGATCTCTTGTCTTGGTGAGAAGGTCCACTCTGTGAGGTAACTTGTGATGATCACCCTCGGCTAAATGCAGAAGAGGGAACCAATGCTGTCTTGGCCAAAACGGAGTCATCAGCAAGATTTTTGGTTTGTCCTGAATCCTGAACAGAACTTTTTGAATGAGAGGAAAGGGGGGAATGCATAAAGAAACATCCCCTTCTATGAGAAAGATAGGGTGTCACCTTCCAAACTAGGGGATCTGGGACTCTGGCACAAAAAAAAAAAAAAAAAAAAAAAGAAGTTGTCTGTTCAGAAAGGAAGCAAAAAGATCCACTTGAGGAGTACCCCACTAATGGACCAAGTCCAGAAACACATCCCTGTGAAGCATCTATTCATGGGATTGAGTCATGGACCTGTTTAGAGTTGTCTGCCACAAGATTTTGGGTGGCTGGAATGTAAACTGCTTGAACCGTCTCCTTGTACTGAACTGCCAAGTCCCATGCAATCAGAGCCAACCTGCAAAGAAGATACAACTGTCTCCCCCACTTGTTTATATACCACAGGACTGTGATGTTGTCTGTAAACACTTTCAGAGGTCCTGGATGAAAGAGGATGGAAAGCCTGTACAGCTAGAATAAGAGCCCTCATTTCCTTGACACTGACATGCTCCTTCGAGAAGGAGACAAAGGACCCTTCAGCTGTGTCTGAGGCATGTGAACAACGCAAGTTGGATGCGGCTGATGAAGAGGAAGGCCTGGATTCAGAGAAAATTGCTGAATCCACCAAAGCAGCTCTGATTTCAGGCATGGGAGAAGTACAGACTCCAGAGGATGATGACGTTGGATCAAAACAGATTTTAGGTACCACTGAAACTCTCTCATGTGGAGTTTTGCCAGGGACACCACAAGTTTTGTGGAAGCCATAAATCCTAGTAGTTTTAGAAACTCCCTGGCAGTAACAGATGGAAGAAAGAGTAGACTGCGGAAAGAGGAGGTGAGAGAGAGAAATTTTTCGGGTGGAAGAAAAGCCATCATAAGATCGGTTAGCCTGCACCCAAGGAAAATGTGATCTTAAGAAAGGGAAGAAATGATTTTTCGGAAATGTATTGTGAACTCCAACCTTTGCAGGAGAGAGATGGCAAACTGCAGACTCTGAACTAACTGTTCTGAAAGAGAAGCCAAAAAAAGGAGATCATCCAGGTATGGAAATACTGGAATTCCTCTGATCCTGCAAAAAGCAATCAGAGGGGCCAAGCACTTTGTGAATATCCTTGGGGCAGTGGAAAGACCAAAGGGCAAAGCAGAGACCTGAAAGTGCAAGGAAGCCACAGAAAACCATAAAAATTGTCTGTAAAGAGGATGGACAGATATGTGAAGGTAGGCATCCTTCATGTCCAGAGGCCAATGTAGGCCTGAGGAGCAATTAAAGGAAACAGTCTGTAAAGACAGCATGCGAAATGTTGGAACTTCTAGAAAGGTGTTTAAATGGGAAAGGTCCAGACTGTTTCTCCGAGGACCATTCTTTCTGAGCAAAAGAAATTCTTGAGTAAAACCCCCTTCCCCTTTGGCCAAAAGGAACATGCTGAATTCTACCTTGAGAAAGTAATTCTTTTAGGACCTGTGGAAACAAATCCAAGTGTGGTTTGGTGGGGATTGAGGAACTCCCCTTAAAGGAGGAAGGTTTTTCCAAGTCATGAAATACCCGTGTTGGATAATAGAGATAACTCAGGAATCCAGAGTTGTACTTGGGCAAACTGGAAGAGAGAGGGATAGACGAAGAGAAACAGCAGTAAGATTTGTAAGTGGTTTGCAGACCCAGACTACTTTTCCTGTCTGGAAGAGGCTGCTTAGAAGTGGGGCCTGAAAGAGAAGTCTTGGGCTGAGGAGGTCTTCTAGCAGTCTTAAGTTCTGGAAGAAGTAGAAGAGGATGATGGACGTGTCCGTCTCCTAAACAAATGAAGTCTTAGAAGAAAAATTTCTGTATAATTTAGGGAAAGGTGACAAAAATTTGTTTCGAGTCCTGAAGTCCCTTTCCCATTTCTTGTAAGGGCTTAAATAAATCTGCATCATCAAACAGAGCACTGTTATCTATAGGAGCATCCATCAGTTTTGCTTTGATGTCACCTGGCAGCGGCTGAAGCCTCAACCAAAAATACCATCTAAGAACAGAGCCAGAAGCAGCTGCTCTAGGTGATGCTTCTGCTGCATCACAAAGAACAGTTGTGTACACTTACCATAAATGTAGATGTTGAGTGTATTCACTGCTGCAGTCATTACATTTGGATAGAATCCCAAAGTTATGGTTGGGAGGATGGAATTATACAGCAATAGGAGCAGCTATAAGGCCCTGCAGGATAGGAGTGGCAAAGCCTGCTCTGGATTTAGAGAAGAGAGGTAAATGGTAATGTTTGGTGAACGTATGAACTGAGCTCCAAGTAGCAGCTTCTAGAATGTCTCTGGTATGATCCCCTCTGAGAAAGGCTGTAGAAGTAGATGCAGCCCTGGTGGAATGGGATCTGATCCCCTTGGGGACAGGTTTACCATGGTGCATGTAGCAGAAACAAATACAATGGCTTATCCATTTTGAAACAGTCCGTTTTGAAATAGCCTTTCCCTCTGCCCCTGCAGCAAATGCCACCAGTAATTGCTCAGATTTTCTTAGAGATTTTGTCCTGTTTAAGTAGAATCTTAGTTGTCTGTGTACATGCAATGAATGAGAATCCGCTCAACCTTGTTCTGTGGATTTGTGAAAAAGGTTGGCAGATGAATTGTCTGATTAAGAGCCACACTACATACCACTTTAGGCATAAAGGATGGATTGGTCCTGACAGCCACCCTGTTCGGGTAAAAAATAATGAAAGGTTCCACTGCCATGAGAGCCGGTAGTTCTGAAATCCTTCTAGCTGAAGTGACTGCTAAAAGAAAAGGTGTCTTCCAAGAGAGAAATTTTATGTCTGCAGTAGCAGCTGGTTCAAAGGGAGGTAGGGTGAGTTTTTCCAGCACAAAATTGAGGTCCCATACAAGAGTTGGTGCTCTCCTGAGAGGTCTCAAATTTTTGGCCCCTCTGAGGTACTGCTTTAGCAGGGGATGAGAAAAGAGAGGGGGGCTCTGTGCTGTAATGAGCCGAAATTGGCAGAGGCATGGATTTTTACAGAAGAAAAAGATAGGGCCTTGTGAAGCATCTCAGTTAAATAATGCAGAATCTGAGGAATATAGGGCATTGCTGTGTTTATTCCTTGTGCTTGGTTCCAGGCACAGAATCTTTTCCATTTATCAGCATAAGATTTTCTAGTACTAGGCCTTCTAGCCTCCAAAATGACATCCATCACAGGTTTACTGAGAGATGTAACTAGTGAAATTAGTTGATTACCATGCTGCAAGATTCAGAGTTTGGATAGAGTGTGCAGAATTTCATATTTCTGCTGAGACATTAGACAAGGTGTCTAAAGCAGGTACCACGGAGGAAGGTTTGACATGTTGTATAGGAGCGGGAACCAGTGTTGGCGAGGCCGGTCTGGAGCAATTAGAATCGTTTTCGTTTTTTCCTGTCTGACTTTTAGTAAAACCTTGGAGAGCAGAGGTAGAGGGGGAAAGGCATAGACTGATAGGTTTTTCCAGTTGAAGGATAGAGCATCCACTTTTCAAGCTTTTTTGTGATGGATTCTTGTGCAGAATTTGTCCAACTGATAGATCTTTTTGCCTCTCTCCAAAACTATGTCTGAGCTCCCCCATTTGCGTGTCAACATGCTGAAGATTTGTGGATCCAGTTTCCATTCATGTGGGTCCATAAGATTTCGGCTTGGTGCGTCTGCCAGAGTATTTTGCTTTCCTGGCAGGAAATGAGCTTGTAGATGTATTTGGTAAGTCAAGGCTGTGTTCCACAAAGCCATGGCTAGTCTGCAAAGGGGGAAGGAATGGGTACCCCCCTGCTTGTTTATGTACCACATAACTGTGGAGTTGTCCGTCTTTATAAGTAGTTGCACTGGATGTAGAAAGTCCTTGAAGGCTGACAGAGCATTCTGTACAGCTAGCATTTATTTCTGGTTGATATGTAGGTGTATTTGATTTGGGCTCCATTCGCCCTGAATGCATCTCCCTGATAGATGGGTCCCCCAAGCATAATCTGATGCGTCTGTAGTCAGGGTTTGGGTGGCAGGGGGTGGAATGAATGACAGTCCCTTGTTTTGGTGACAGGCCTCTGCCCACCATAGGAACTCCTGCTGCAGGGAAGGAATGATAGGAAAGTACAGTTGTGTACACTTACCATAAATGTAGATGTTCGAGTGTATTCACTGTTGCAGTCATTACACATTTGGGTAATCTGCTGGCGGGTTGCCCTCAGTCGGGCCTGAATAACAAAGTCTTGGGTCCTGCGTCAGTTGCTGTCTCTTCTTCCATGAGAAGTCCTGACTCTCCCAATGAAAATGTTCCCTTAAAGTATGCAAAGTCAGAAGAAATGGAAACCTGATCTGAAGATTCATAATCAGTGCCTTGCCTAGGCCTCTTAGCAGAGGGGGTTGGGAACCCCTGATCAAGGTAATTAAATCCTCAGCCATTTTGATCATTTGTTTTTTAGAC
The DNA here is from genome assembly GCF_019279795.1 of Protopterus annectens. Classification (NCBI taxonomy): domain Eukaryota; kingdom Metazoa; phylum Chordata; order Ceratodontiformes; family Protopteridae; genus Protopterus; species Protopterus annectens. The sequence continues at coordinate 1,772,148,374 of NC_056733.1, forward strand.
ATAGGGGCCTGAGCACGTGGCTCATGCGTCGTTTTATTTAGACATAGAAGTAGATTTTGACCTTGTTTTTGATCATGGTGTCAGTTTAATATACAAATGTTGAGGCCTGAAAACACCCTCAGAAGCCGGTGCCTGCTCCGCGGCTCCGGACCCATCCAAGGGAGAGACATCCGCGGGTTCAATACTTGCAGAATCTCGCAGCATACCGGACTCTGAATGGGTTTCGGTAGAGGCCTGCGACTCAAAAGTAGCGGGCATCAGGGGCTGTGAAAGCACATCACTGAGTACCGGCGACTGGCTTAGGAGAAGCTTTGTCGGTTTTGGACTTCGACAGTCTATCTCTGTCTTTTTCCTTGCGTTTTTTGTGAACTCCGGTAGACTGATTGCTAACAGACGACATTTCAGGATAGTTGAATCTTGAACCAAAATATTTTTTAGAAGCAAAAATATACAGACGCTTAATAGTGCGTTGGCTAGGGCGCAGCAGATACGCCAAAGGGCAGTGCAGAGAACTGGTAATGCAAATAGCCTGCTTTGAAGCGGAGGTATCTTCTGCAAGATTCCCTGATTGGGATATGCAGGTAAGCCTCTTTTAAGTCTAGAGTTACCAATTAGGCATCCTTGCCTAGCATAGGCAGCAACTGTTGTAGAGTCAGCATCTTGAATTTTGGAATGTCCACGAATGGATAAGTCCAGAATTGGATGCCATGATTTGTCTTTTCTGGGTACCAGGAAAAGTCTTGAGTAAAACCTTGTCCCTTTCCTTTTCTGGTATTGGTTGAATAGCCCCCATATTCATGACGGATGCAACTTGTTTCTGGGCCTCTGCCCAGTGATTTGGAGGCAGGTCTGGCCATCCGTTTGGGATTGGCAACGTGTGGAAATGAAATCTGTATCCATGGGATACTACATTTAAAACCCACTTGTCCTGGGTAATTAGATGCCAATTTCATGCATGAACTGCCAGTTTTCCCCCCAAAGGGGCTGCCAAAAGATAAGTGCTTGGTAATGGCAGAGGAAAGTCGTTGAGACTGTTAACTGGAGGGATGTGCCTTGTTACTTCCAGATAGACACCCCATTGTTTTGTTCTGCAAGTTCCTTGTGACTGAAACCTGCAGCCTTTGGAGTGTCTGGGTTTGACTTGAGCGGCTCTGGTGGGTACTGGAAAGGACCAATTCTTAGTAGGCCAGTGCCTCCTGAACCTGGGCGGCCGCACTTGTAGGAAATCTTTTACAGTTTCACAGATTTAGCTTTATCTTCCATCTTTTTCAAAACAACTTCTGCCTTATTACCAGACTGTCCTGTTGTAAAGGAGCATCCAACAATTTTGCTTTAACATGATCAGGCAGATTTTGCTCGAGCCAAACATGCCTTTTTATCACAGATCCAGTTACAACGGCCCTGCAGGAGGCCTCCAAGGAATCAAAACCACATTGCAAAGTATGCTTTCCAACTTGTTCAGCTGAATGCAATAAATCCTGTAACTCTATTTTCCACACAGTCAGAAATCAACATAATTTTCTGTTAAAGTAAGCCCATGGCATGCTGCTGATATTTAAGCATATGAAACTGACAGTTTAAAGCCCTGATTGCCAAGGTTGCAAACGTGTAAACCTTCTTATCCCATCTATCCAGCGCCCTGGAGTCTCTATCAGAAGGGGTAGGATTTTTAGCAGTAGAAGCCTTAACGCCCTTGGGACCCTGAGAAATGGTTTCAGGGTCAGCAGTAGTGTTTATAAAAAGGAATTTGTGGGAGTCAGGAACCCTGTAATATCTGTCTGGCTTACTAGAAGTCGGAGGCAGGGAATCAGGAGCCATGCTGGATTCTGAGAAAACATCATCGACAATGTCTAGAACAGGAGGTATAGCCAAAGGCCTGTGCTGAGTAAGGAGGAGGAAATCTCTAAGCCTCTTTTTAGATTCTCAGAAATCCTGACTCTCCCAGTGAAAGTGTTCCCTTAAAGTATGCAAAGTTTCTCCAAACGAAAAATCCTCAGGAGGAGAAGCAGAAGTGGATTCTTCTGCATCAGAGTCCTCATAAGGTGGAATAGATAATTCCTGATCACAATAGGAATCACAAGAAATAGAAACCTGATCTGAAGATTCATAGTCAGTGCCTTGCCTAGACCTCTTAGCAGGAGCGAGATGCGAACCCCTGATCAAGGTAATTAAATCCTTAGCCATTTTGATCATTTGTTTTTTAGGCATAGGGGCCTGTGCACGTGGCCCAAGCGTCATTTTTTTAGACATAGAAGTTGATTCTGGCCTAGGTTTTAAAGATGGCGTTGGTTTTATACACAAATCTTTAAGCCTGAAAACACCCTTAGAAGCCGGTGCCTGCACAGCAGCTCTGGACCCACCTAAGGTAGAGACATTTGCGGGTTCAGTACTTAAAGTTTGTTGCGGCATACCGGACTGCAAATGGGTCTCGGTAGCGGCCTGCAAATCAAGAGTAGCAGGCATCAGGGGCTGCGAAAGCACCTCACTGAGTACCGGCAACTGGCTTAGGAGAAGCTTTGTGGTCGGTTTTGGACCTCGACGGTCTGTCTCTCTTTTTTTGAGAGCTTTTTGTGTATTCCAGTAGTCAGATTGCTAACTGACTATATTTCTGGAAAGTTAAATCTTGAGCCAAAATATTTAAATGCAAAAATATACAGACGCTTAATAGTGCGTTGATTAAATTTAGCACAAAACCGACAGCAAGGCACGTTGTGGTCAGGGCCGTAGCAAGGAATGCAGTACAAATGAAAATCCTTATGAGGTATTTGCTTCCCACAAGTAATACAATGATTAACAAGTAATACAATGATTAACTTTTACTGACATTGGTAAGGACGGGGTACTTAGCTTTAGGTTGAAGACTTTGGTTCTGAAACTCGAAAACGAAAATTTCAGGAGTCGGCCGACCGGCACGTGCGAACTGCCTCTGCTTTGGGCACCACGCGGCAAGAAAGACTGATGAAAATGGCGTCAGCTGCATGTTTTATTCTCCTGACTACCTGACATCATGGAAGAAGGGACAGCAACCAATGAAGGACCCAAGACTTTGTTATTCAGGCCGGCTGATGGCAACCTGCCAGAAGACTACCCAGATGTAATGACTGCAACAGTGAAACACGAAGAACATCTGCACTTAATTCAGTGTCTTGCCACTTGAGAAGAAGCTTCTAAAAGAGACAACCTGATTTTTAATGTCAAGAGTCTGGAGGTTCTGAAAGAGCTTGAGAGGCCTGAGAAAGAAGGGCCAAGGAATACCTTGACATGTGTGTTTGATAGTTTATGGCTCAGAAAGCCAAAGTGGCAGAAGTGTAAACCTTCTTCCCAAGTCCTTCCATTACTTTGCTCACCTTATCTAAAGGAAGGAGCTTAGAAGATGGTAACCCAGAGGATATGTCAGAAGCAATGGATACCACTGCTGGATGAGATAAGGACATTCGTAAAGGAATCTGCAATAGTCAGGCACTTTATAAAATCTGTCAGGTCTTTTAGGTGCAGGAGCCTATTAATCTGGGACCTTAGAAGCCAAGAAGAAAGCATCCAAAAATGCTGGCAAAACAGAGCAGATGGAGAAGGAGATTCCATTTGTAAATGGTCATGAAATATTTTTTGCACTTCAAGATACCTGATAGCAGTCCCATTTAAAGAATTCTCTCATCTTGTTAAAGGTCGCCCCAAAAGAAATCTCTTCCATTGGAGAATCTACACCATTGGATTCCTCTTCTGGAGAAGCATATTCTGAAGGGGATGTAATATGAGTGGAGTACACCAAGGAATCTTCATCAGATGATGACTCATTCTCATTCTAACCTTCCTAACAGGGGATGAAGTAAAACAGGGAACAGAAACAGTAGTATGCTTAAGAGCCATTAAAGACGTATATCAATCCCTGTGAAAAGGTATCCCACACAGACTGAGGTGATTTAAGGGCTGGAAGATGCTTGTTTCTTTCCGTTTTGTTTTAACGCACACATCTGCTTGAAGGCAAGCTGAAGGGCCCGACGTAGGCTTGCCTTCAGTAGCCGACTCCGGGACCTGTTCCCTAACTGGAGTATGAGGTACGTCTATGGACCTTTCCAGCACAGCAAAACGTGGCTCCCCCTTGTCCGTCCGAAATGGATGTCTGCACTGCCTCTGAGGATGTGCCAAGGTTGTATTCTTTAACAGCCTCTGAAGTGGTACCTGCGTTGATGGAAAGAAGTGCAGCAAGACAGGATTCAGGCCTAGGCCTACAGACCTTCCACTTCAAAAACGGCTTGGCCGAAGGACCCAGAGAACCCTCCTTAACGTCCTTAGCTAGTCTAGTCAAACGTTGGTTCTCTAAGTAGAGGATATAAGCCAAAAGACGGCTTTGCAAAGTCTTTGGGACAAAGGCCTGACAAATAGAGTAGGAATGATGGTTGTGATTTGGGCCTAGATTAAAAACTAAGATTGTGGCTATCCTTGTGTGGAATTTGCCTTCCACAACTACACTTGCCCTTCCCGGATGACATGAACTAAACAAAAAAGGCAGAAGCAATAAAAATTAAACCCCAATGGGGCATTTATCTGAAAGCTGGAAGAAACAAATGGAAACAGGCAGCAAGCCAATGTACAAATCAAGCGTTCCAAATGTCGTCAGAGAAGTTCTGAGGATTGTACGTGCGGATTTCCTTTTATGGCTGACATTAGCCAGAACATACATGCGACTACCCACGTACCTGCAGTATCTAAAAGATGTTGTATGCTGGCTGTACAACGGGATGCTTGTAGCGGAGGATCTCCCACGCTACGAATACTGCAAAATTAGAATAGAAGGACATCTCATGCTGCAGGGAAAACTATATTTTTCACACTTACTGGCCTTAACGAGGAACAAGACAAAAAAAGCAGTACCTGAAGAAAAATCAAACATTGTCAGACTAAAAAGAGAACCAGCATTTATTACACTACAAATGCTTACGTCACCGAACTAAAAACAAGAGACAAAGACTACCAATACGTGGCATTATAACTAAAATACAAAAAATAAAACAAGGAGCAGACCACTGTGATAAAAACTTGACCTTGTCAAAAGATGTGTGCAAAGCAAATGAACAGTACTGTAACTAGGGTGGGGTTAAGAAAGTACACTTGTGTACACTTACCACAAATGTAGATGTTCGAGTGTATTCACTGTTGCAGTCACTACATTTGGGTAATCTACTGGAAGGCTGCGCTCAGTCGGCCTGAATAACAAAGTCTTGAGTCCTGCGTCGGTAGTGGTCTCCTCCTTCCACGACTATAAAAACCAAAAGGAGAGTCCAATTGTAGATAACCCAACGCACTGTCAGAACACAAAGTGTTGAAGTAATACACCAGCAGCAGCAGCCAAGCAGTAAAACACGAAAATGTATATAAATCCAAACCACATTTAATATAAAGCGCTTTTCGTTTGCACCGATGTGCAAACTTCATCAGAATGAATACAGGTAACAACCACACAGGTTTTATACACTCACTTAATTGTTCGTAACAACATAATTGAAAACAATTAATAATAATTAATATAATTAACTTTCAATGAGTGCATTGCTGTTAAAGGTGCAAAACCTACAAAATAATGTTTTTGAATACTACAAAATGCATATATATGTATACATAAAAACCTAATCGTCATGAAAAACACCAAAACTCAACAATTATTAAAAAAATGTGTATATATAAAAAAATGATACAACATGTGTCCATCTAAATTTAAAATATATATAAAAAATAAGTATATCTATAATATATTATATGTAATTATTATTTAAACCAAACTATTATTCATAAGTAATAATACAAACAATTACATGCAGTAGCATTTAACTAAACAGTAACTACCCAAATTCTATAACAAAAAATAATAATAATAAATGAAAAACTGATACTGCTAACTATCTTTTAAGACTTAGAATACTTAACAGGCAGGCTATGGAGCATGCTTCATTGAGACCAGGAAAATGGTAGGATTCTAACCTAATTTGCCACTGGAGTTCTAGTACTAGTAGTTTTAACGCAGTTGGACCACCTCTAATGTCATTGTGTGCCTGGTCGATTGCTATAAATTTAAAATGGTGCGTAGGGAAATCCAAAATGTGCTTGGCCAATGCATTAGTAGTTTTTGCTTTCCTAATGGCATATTGATGTTCGTATATGCGTTCCCTAAGCTTCCGTTCAGTTTTCCCCACATAGTGTGCTTGGCATAACTGACACTGCGTCAGGGGTATAAAACATGCAGCAGACGCCATTTTATTCAGTTTTTCTTGCCCCAGATGTCAGGTGCCCCCCAAATGGGGAGCAAAACTATATTTATATATATATGCATATATAAATATATTTATATATATGCATATATATATATATATATATATATATATATATATATATATATATATACACACACACACACACACAAACAAAAATATATGTAAATGCACGTTTAGCAACATAAACTTTACCTTCATCTAACAGCAAATACACCACAAAGGCTTTAGTATATAGTGAAGGAAAGAAAAGGTATAGAAAAGGGGGATGGCGGGTGGGTAACCCAGACTGCAACAGTGAATACACTCGAACATCTACATTTATGGTAAGTGTACACAACTGTACTATATTCTTTGTGTTTCACTGTTGCAGTCATTACATTTGGGTAGAATCCCAAAGCTATGGATGGGAGGATGGAATTAAACAGCATTAGGAGCGGCTACAAGGCCCTGCAGAACTGCGGTGGCAAAGCCTGCCTTGGATTTGGAGAAGAGAAGCAAATGATAATGCTTTATGAAGGTATGAACAGAGCTCCAAGTAGCAGACTCTAGAATGTCTTTGGCTGGAACCCCTCTGAGAAAAGCTGCTGCGGTAGAGGCAGCCCAGGTGGAATGGGGACCTGATCCCCTTGGGCACAGGTTTACCATGGTGCAAGTAGCAGAAACGAATGCAGTGGCTTATCCACTTAGAAATACTCTGCTTTGATATAGCCTTCCCCTCCGACCCTGCAGCAAATGCCACCAGTAGTTGATCATGCTTTCTTAGAGATTTGGTCCTGTTTAAGTAGAATCTTAGTTGTCTGCGTACGTCCAATGAATGCAGAATCCGCTCCCCCTTGTTCTGCGGATTTGGGTAAAATGTTGCCAGGTGAATTGTCTGGTTAAGAGCCACACTGGATACCACCTTAGGCATAAAAGAAGGATTGGTCCTGAGGGACACCCTGTGTCCTGGTAAAATGTAATAAAAGGCTCGACAGCCATGAGCGCCTGTAGCGCTGAAACCCTTCTTGCTGAAGTGACTGCCAAGAGAAAAGCTGTTTTCCAAGATAGAAATTTTATATCCGCAGTAGCTGCTGGTTGAAAAGGAGGCAGGGTGAGTTTTTCCAGCACAAAATTGAGGTCCCATGCAGGAGTTGGTGATCTTCTGGGAGGCCTTACATTTTTGGCCCCTCTAAGATACTGTTTAAGCAGAGGATGAGAAAAGAGTAGAGGCTCTGTGTTGCAATGAGCCGAGATGGCAGAGGCATGGATTTTTATTGAACAAAAAGATAGGCCCTTGTCAAGCATCTCAGTCAAACATTGTAAAATCTGAGGAATATTGGGCTTTGCTGTGTCTGTTCCCTGTGCTTGGTTCCAAGCACAGAATCTCTTCCATTTATCAGCATAAGATTTTCTAGAAATAGACCTTCTGGCTTCCAAAATGACATCCATCACAGATTTACTGAGAGGTGTTGTTTGAATAATTAAATGATCAGCCATGCTACAAGGTTCAGAGTTTGGAGCTGGGTGTGTAGAATTTGATTGTTCTGCTGAGACAGTAGATGAGATATTTGAGGCAAGTACCAAGTGGGAAGTTGAGACATATCCCTTAGAAGTCGGTATACCAGTGTTGGCGAGGCCAGTCCGGAGCAACTAGGATCATTTTTGTTTTTTCCTGTCTGACTTTTATTAAGAATTTGGAGAGAAGAGACATTAGGGGAAAGGCATTAACTGATAGTTTTTTCCAACTGAAGGATAGGGCATCCACTTTCCATGCTTTTTTATGATAAGTTCTTGTGCAGAATTTGCCCAACTGATAATTTTGGGGAGAGGCAAATAGATCTATGTCTGGGCTCCCCCATTTCTGTGGTAACATGCTGAAGATTTGTGGATCCAGTTTCCATTTGTGCGGGTCCATAAGATTTCTGCTTAGGTCGTCTGCCAGAGTATTTTGTTTTCTTGGCAGGAACTGAGCTTGAAGATGTATTTGGTAAGTCAAAGCTGTGTTCCACAATGCCATGGCTAGTCTGCAAAGGGGGTAGGAATGTGTATCCCCCCTGCTTGTTTATGTACCACATAACAATGGTGTTGTCCTGGATGAAGTAAGTCTTTAAAGGCTGTCAGAGTATTCTGAACAGCTAGCATCTCTTTCTGGTTGATATGCAGATGCATTTGTTTTGGGTCCATTTGCCCTGAATGCATCTCCCCGCCAGGTGGGCCCCCCAAGCATAGTCTGATGCGTCTGTAGTTAGGGTTTGCGTGGCAGGGGGTAGAGTGAATGACAGTCCCTTGTTTTGGTGACATGTCTCTGCCCACCAAAGAAACTCCTGTTGTAGGCAGGGAATGAGAGGAATCACTGTTTCCAGAATGTGACAATGTTGGCTCCATAAACTTTATAGGTACCATTGAAGTTTTCTCATATGCAGTCTCGCATATGGAATTAGTAGAATGCAGGATGCCATGAACCCCAAAGCCTGCAGAATTTGTCTTGCAGATAACTGGGTTTTTGTTGCCATTTGTTTGAAATATATTGTCAGTTGCCTTTGTCTGGCGTAAGGTAAGCCATCTGGGCAGTTGTATTCAAGCTTGCACCCAGGAATGTAATTATTTGAGAGGGTACCAGTTGGGATTTCTTTTCGTTTATTGTGTACCCTAGGCATGTTAGAAGCCTTTTTACAAACGCAAGATGTTGAAGAGGAGTGTCCTTGTCCTCTGCTTGAATGAGACAGTCGTCCAGATAAGGATAAATTTGTATGCGTCTGTCTGCAGAATGCAATTACTGGCGCCAGGAACTTTGTAAAGACCCTGGGCGCAGCCAAAGGGCAGTGCAGAGAATTGGTAACGCAAAAAACCAGCCTTGAAGTGGAGGTATCTTCTGCATGATTCCCTTATTAGAATATGCAGATATGCCTCTAAGTCTAGAGTCACTAAACTAAGCATTCCTGCCCAGCATAGGCAGTAACTGTTGGAAAGTCAGCATTTTGAATTTTGGAATGTCCAGGAATGTATTCAAAATTGATAAGTGCAGTATTGGACGCCAAGAAATGTCTTTTCTGGGTACCAGGAAAAGTCTTGAATAAAAACCCTGTCCTTTTTCCTTTACTGGTACTGGTTGAATAGCCCCCATATACATGAGGGACATAACTTGCTTCTGAACCTCTGCCCGCTGATTTTTTGGCAGATCTGGCCATCCGATTTGAATTGGCCAAGTATGGAAATGAAATCTGTACCCCTGGGATACCATGTTCAATACCAACTTATCCTGGGTAATTAACTGCCAATTTTGAGCATGAAGTGCTACTCCCCCCCCCCCCCCCCCAAGGGGGCTGCCAAAAGATAAGTGCTTAGTGATGGTAGAGGAAAGTCATTGAGACTGATTACTGTAGGGTTGTGCTTTTCCTCCAGATTTGGAGATGGAGTCACCCCATTGCTTTGACCTTTAAGAACCCTGTGACTGGTATGTGGAGCCTTCTGAGCACCTGGATTTGCCTTGAGTGGCTCTGTTGAACACAGGAAAGGACCAATTTTTAGTAGGCCAGTGCCTACTAAACCTGGGTGGCTGCACTTGCAAGACATCTTTTACAGTTTGCATAGATTTAGCTGTCTCTTCCATTTTCTTTAAAACCTATTCTGCCTCATTACCAAACAGACTACCATGCTGTAAAGGGGCATCCAACAATTTAGCTTTAACATGATCAGGTAGATTTTGCTCCTTGAGTCAGGCATGCCTTCTAATCACAGATCCAGTATCTGCGGCCCTGCAAGTAGCCTCCAAGGAATCAAAACCACATTTCAAAGTATGCTTTCCAACCTGTTTTGCTGAATGCAATAATTCATGTAACTCTATCTTCCACACAATCAGAAATCAACATAATTTTCTGTTTCAGTAAACCCATAACATGCTGTTGATATTTAAGCATATGAAACTGGCAGCTTAAGGCTCTGATTGCCAAGGTTGCAGACATATAAACCTTCTTTCCCCATCTATCCAGCGCCCTGGAATCTCTATCAGAGGGGGTAGGATTTTTTTGGCTGTAGAGGCCTTTACACCCTTGGGACCCTGAGAAATAGTCTCTGGATCAGCAGCAGGAGTTTTGAATAGAAATTTGTGGGAGTCAGGAACCCTGTAATATTTGTCTGGCTTACTAGGAGCCGGAGGTAGGGAATCAGGAGCCATGCTCGATTCTGAAAACACATCAACAACAATGTCTAATACAGGAGGTATAGCCAAAGGCTTATGCTGAGGAAGAAGGAAATCCCTAAGCCTCTTTTTTGATTCAGAGAAGTCCTGACTCTCCCAATGAAAATGTTCCCTTAAAGTATGCAAAGTCTCTCCAAAAGAGTAATCCTCAGGAGGAAATGCAGATGGGATGGATTCCTCTGCATCAGAATCCTCATAAAGTGGAACCTGATCTGAAGATTCATAATAAGTGCCTTGCCTAGGCCTCTTAGCAGGGGGGTGGGGGGGTGGGAACCCCTGATCAATGTAATTAAGTCCTCAGCCATTTTGATCATCTGTTTTTTAGGCATAGGGGCTTGAGCATGTGGTTCATGCGTTGGTTTTTTAGACATAGAAGATGTTTTTGACCTTGTTTTTGAGGCTGGCGTTGGTTTAATATAAAAATGTTGAGGCCTGAAAATACCCTCAGAAGCCGGTGCCTGTTCAGCGGCTCTGGACCCATCCAAGGGAGAGACATCTGCGGGTTCAATACTCTGAGAATCTCATGGCATACCGGACTCGGAATGGGTCTCAGTAGAGGCCTGTGACTCAAAAGTAGTGGGTATCAGGGGCTGCGAAAGCGCCTGAATAGCGGTGAACGGCTTAGGAGAAGCTTCGCCGGTTTTGGACCTCGACGGTCTGTGTCTTTTTCTTTGCGTTTTTTGTGAACTTTGGTAGTCGGATTGCTAAATGACGACATTTCAGGATAATTAAATCTTGATCCAAAATATTTAGAAGCAAAACTATACAGACGCTTAATAGTGCGTTGGTTAAATCTAGCTCAAAACCAACAGCAAGGCACGTTATGATCTGGGCCTAGTCAAGGAATACAGTACAAATGAAAATCCTTATGAGGTATTTACTTGCCACAAGTAATGCAATTATTAACTTTACTGACATCGGTAAGGAGCAAGAAAAAGTTTCCCCAACAGGGTACTTAGCTTTAGTTTGAAGACTTCAGTTCTCAAACTCGAATGCAAAAATTTCAGGAGTTGGCAGACCGGCACTTGCGAACTGCTTCTTCTTCGGGCATCGCACGGCAAGAAAGACTGATGTAATGGCATCGGCTGCATGCTTTATACCCCCGACTACCTGACGTCATGGAAGCTCAGACAGCAACCGACGCAGGACCCAAGACTTTGATAAATCAGGCCGACTAAGGGCTACCTGCAAGCAGATAACCCAAATGTAATGACTGCAGCAGTGAAACACGAAGAAATCTACCATACATTTTGGTAAACACCTGGGAGGGGGGGCTGTGGGGAGTCCAAAGGGCAGCACTCTGACTTGGTAGTGATTGCCCCCCCCCCAGCCAAAAGTGCAAGTGACTCCTGGAGCTTTTGTACATTTTGATAACATACGAATCCTGCAGATCTATAGAGCACATCCAATCATCCTTGCATAAAAGTGGCAGAATGCACTGAACCATAACTATTTGGACCTTCGATTTCTTGACATATAGGTTGAAGTTGCTGAGATCCAGTATTGGTCTTAGGTCCCCTGTTTCCTCTGGCACAAAAAGAAGTGAGAATAAGTTCTGAAACCTATTTGTTCAGCTGAGACCTCTCGGATGACTCTTCTCCAGAAGTTTTTGAACTTCTTGAATGGCGAACTCCCTCTGACTGGGTGGCAAGTCAGGGAGTACCCTCCTGGGACTTGGAGGTGAGTGGAAAAGGGAATGTAATAACCTCTGAATATTATTTTTAGCACGCAGGAGTTGCTTATGTTTGTCCAGGCATTTAAGTGCAGGGATAGATGTCCCCCTGACTGCCTCCAATAGTGGACAGTCAAGGCAGTGCTGGTATGGCTTACTGGAAAATTGTTCCCTGAAGCCTTGATTTTGTAGGACCCCCCCCCCCCCCGGCTCTGGGGCAGCATCTGCCACTGAAACTTCCCCTTCTGCCCCTAAAAGAGGCATTCCAGGGTTCCCGTGCAAGTCCTGGAAAGGCCGTTCAGATTTTCTGAAGTCTTCTTCCCACCTCCGATTTCTTGAAAAGGTTCTTTGGGGGGTTAAAAAACTTGATCCATATGGCAGACAAGGTCTTTCCACCTTTTTTGCTGTGGGCAAGCATTTCTCTTGCCGACAGTCCAAACAAGGAGAAACCATCAAAGGGGGCATTAATGAAAGATGCCTTGAAGAATTCCATGAAATTGCAAATCTTCATCCAGGCATGTCTACTAATGGTTATTCCTCCAACAGCTGCTCGCAAGGTGCCTTCCCCAGAGTGCGAAATGAGCCTCATCAAGGAATTTGCAAGGGAAGACAGAGTTGCCAAATGGGGTGAAACCTGTTTAAGGTTCTCCTCTGATAGGGTCTCTTTCAAAGAGTTGGTTAGCTCCTTTACCAAATCTCTGCAGATGTGTAAAATGTGCCAAACAGTTCAATGCCTTCAGCAAGAAGGTGGCAGAGGCAAAGCCCAAGACCAACGGCAGGCTGGATGGTCTCAAAGCTTAGTTGAGATGACAATTCGGTAGGATCCGTAGGATGAGGAGTTGCATCTCTAATTATAGGGAATGCCCTCTCTGCTACCTGGAAGGCTAATGGACAATAAGGTCATGTGCAAGGTAACATGCAAGTCAAAGGAGTTAGAAATGAGCAAGGTAGGGTGTGTTGTAAAAGTAACAAGAAAGCAGTAATGGGAGAATGAGAATTCAAGATGAAGTCAGACCATATGCCTTTAATGCAAGATGTGGAGCGATAAGCTGTCCAATTTTAAATTACTGCACAATCTGTTAGAAACCTTTTTCTAAAAACATACAAAAGCAAAAAAGTGTTTTGTTTAAAAGAAATAATAAATTAACAGTCTATGGGTATTCTTAAAACAAAAAAGCAACTCAGATTACTGGAAAGAAATACAAAGAATTAACAGAGAATGAGGAATTTAAACTAGAGAAAGGTTGACAGCACAATACCTTATCAGCAAATACTTTTAAACAGCTGGGGAAGTCTCTGAAAACAGAGTGGGCACACTAGCAATTTTGGCCACTGCCAGGCATCACTGGATTAAAATCTGTTGAAATCAATAAAAGTCAAATACCATGTTTCAAACAGTAGCACTTAAAGTATGCTTTCCTACTATTTCCAGATAAGTGGCATGACAGATTCTAGCAATGGCAAAAAATAAACAAAAATCATAATGTAAAATATGTAAAAGCAAATACTGTGTGTATACAAGACCAATCATAGAGATCTTTCAGACACTATAGAGAACAGCAATGTTATCTATCATTAGTATTCTGACTGGATAATGAAGCACACTAAGACAGCATCACATGCAAACAAAACAAATGCAATGCAAGTAGTTTATGTGGCTAGAAAAGTACATGTAACTCTTAAAAGTAAGCCAGAATAGGAACTGTAGTGAAATTACAGTAAGAGCAAACAGCTCAAGTTAACAGTTAAGGTTATCATTGTTTAGAAAAACTATGTTTGCACTTGTACTGAACAGCATGATTAAAAAAACAGCACAGTCCATTGTTTATGACTTAAGGAGTGGTGTCAAGAATGCCATTTTTTTCTCAATATTAAATTCAAACCTATGTTTCCAAGAAATAAGGATCGATAAACAATGCACCAAAATAGTAAATGTAATGCTACTAGAAAGACAAATTCCTGAAACTTCCATTTGGCATATCACAGCATTAAATGTGCTCCAAAGGGCTGATGTTCAAGTAAATTAAGCCTTGGATGGAGCTGCAAATAGGGGGGAAAAAAGGAGCCATCTGGTAGCTGCCAAAATTACAACTCCTCTCAGTTGACTATCACTGTTGTGGATGTTTAACAAATAGGCCAGTAGATGAGCCAAGGGTATGATAGCAGGCAGCAAAGGCAACAAGGTTTAAATATTAACCCATTTCAAATATGTGGACTGTATTCTAACATCTAGGGTTTGAAACCTGATGTGAAAAAAATCCAAACTGTGTAAATGCAAAGTTCGGAAGACAAGCACACATTACAGAGGCTGCTAGGAATGACGACGCATTGTACAAAGTTTTTGCCAAATATGTCTGAAATAACTCTTTCCCTAAGAAAGAAGTTAGAGCATAATGTAGTTTGGTAATGGAGCTCTGACCAAGAAGAATTTTGAAATGCCCAAAAAGCTAGTTTAAAAGATGCTCACACTTTATAAGTAGCACAATATGAATAGACCAGCAGTTTCAAGTATAAGTCACTTAGAACAGTATGGGAACAGTGATTCTACAAGAAAGGAAACTAAACACCTACTGGCCAACAGTATTTATACATAAGAGATGTGCTCAGATGGAAAAGGAACCGTTATCAAGACTGGATAATGTGTCAAATGCCACGAACACATCTATATTAAAAGTTCAAGTGAAAATACATATGGCCATAACTACTACATATGCATGAACATCTATTAAAATAACTAGGTATTCCTTGGGTAGTACCACAGTTAAAAACGACAGCAGGTAGGAAGCAATTTCAATGGTGTATTGATAAAGACTTAGAAATATAGCCACTGGAAGATATGATGATAAAAGACTGGCCAGAGCAAAAAATCATTAGTAAGCAAATAATTTTAATCTTATCCCATTTCAAGACAAAAGTTGTGCCCAGAGCTTGATAATCAACGTTGATAAAATAATTGCTCCAAACTGAGAAAACAATCGCTTGACAGTACATATGACTCATCTGGAAATAATGTGCAAAGAAAAATCAAGGGATAAAATGTTTTGGCCAGGAATATCAACTCAGACCCAGTAGTGCAGAGTTGAGGTATCTGAAATGTATAATAATAATAAAGCAGCCTTCAAAAAAGTTAAAATACCAAATTCCTATAGAGACAAATAGGCACAGACTGGTTCCAGGTCAAAGGACGCTACAACCCTTATACTTCTAGACTACTATTTCAAGTTTACCCACACGTGTTCATTAGTGCATTAAAGTCTCTATTTTTCAGTAGTGAAATACCTGATGTTCTTATACCAGAAAGCAGTCTACAATGCAAAATCCAGGAATTCAGACTATCTGTGTAATAACTGGAAACCAAGCACAGAACATCCAAGTCCACACTACCCACAAGCCAAAGGACAACTGGAAATCAACTAATCAAATAGAGAAGAATCTAATGAGTAACAGCTGTAGCAACAGATATGTAGATTGCCATTTCAGTTTTGGAATTATCAAAATACCCCAATGCAGGGGATTTGAGTGCCTCACTAGCTCAACAGATGGGCAAGTAGGTTCAAAACCAAATTACTGTCTTAATTTTATTATTAATGCCTAAAATTCAGTTTAAAAATCAAGGAAACTCTGGAAATAATCAGATGTAGAACTTCCATTACTAATACAACCTGCCAAACATTACTCGATGAATGGACTCATGGCAGACTAAGAATACAAAAAAAGATAAGGGGAAGTTGTAAGCAGTTGACTGAAAAGCAGAACTAAGACCCTACATTGCATATCAGGAGTATGGAAAGCTGAACAGAAGCTACATAAATCTGTAAAAGACAAATGTCAAAGTCGAGGGGTGATGAGCTGAGACAAATGTCACAACTAGTGCTATCAAAGAAAAAGTAAATCCTACGATGATCAAAAACTTCAGAGAGAGAATCCTCTTATGTCTCCAAGAAAAGGTGCAACAGCATAAGGAAAGTACAGTTATGTACACTTACAATAAATGTAGATGTTAGAGTGTACTCACTGCTGAAGTCCTAACAAATGGGTTATCTGTCTCCCGGTAGCCCTCAGTCGGCCAGAATACCAAAGGTAAGTAAAAATATAGTCAGTTGCTGTCAGTTGTAAAGGACATCAGTGCATGCGATACAAAAGGAGGCAGCCAACATGACTTCCTCAGTCTTTCTTGCCATAAAAGTTAGAAGCCCCGAGAAAAAAAGGCTAAGCCAAATGACAGTTTGGCAAATAAAATCCAATTCAGCCTGTACCTCAGGAAAAAATAATAGGAGAGGACCAAAAAGGGGAAGGAGGGAGGGAAACCAGGACAGCAACAGTGAATACACTTGAACATCTACATTTATGGTAAGTGTACACAACTGTACTATGATGTTCTTCGTGTTTCACTGTTGCAGTCATTACATTTGGGTAATCCTGCTGGCAGGTTGCCCTAAGTTGGCCTGAATTCCAAAGTCCTGGGTCCTGCATCGGCTGCAGTCACCCCTTCCCTGACGTCAGGTCGTCAGGGGTATAAAAGATGCAGCCGACACCATTTTCTTCACTCTTTCTTACCGTGCGGTCCCCGAAGCAGAAGCAGTTCGCAAGTGCCAGTCGGCAGACTCCTGAGATTTTCGTGTTCGAGTTTCAGATCCGAAGTCTTCAATAAAGCTAAGTACCCAATTGGGGAAACTTTTTTATTGCTGCAGACCAATGTCAGAAAAAGTAAATAATTGTATTTCTTGTGGAAAGCAAATACCTCATAAGGACTTTCATTCTTACTGCATTCCTTGCCTAGGCCCTGATCACAATATTTCTGGTCGTTGGTTTTGTGCTAGATTTAACCAATGCACTATTAAACGTCAGTATGATTTTGCTTTAAACTATTTTGACCGCTGGTTTAATTATCCAGAAATGTCGTCGGAAAGCCGTCCGACTACCGGAGTTCACAAAAAACACAAAGAAAAGGAGAGAGATAGACAACCGAGGCCCAAAACCGACGACTAAGCTTCTCCTAAGCCAGTCGCCGGTTCTCATTGAGGTGCTTTCGCAGCCCCTGACGTCCGCTACTTTAGAGTCGCAGGCAGCTACTGACTCCCACGTGGAGTCGGCCATGCCGCTGGAAACTCAAGGTATTGGAGCCTCAGATACTATTCCTTCAGATGGGTCCAGAGCCGCTGAGCAGGCACCGGCTTCTGAGGGTGTAAACAGACCTAAACATCTATACATTAAACCAACCTCAGCTTCAAAGGCTAAACACCTTCTAAAGCAAAGAAACAAACTCAAGAGCCATGTGGACAGGCCTCTATGCCCAAAAAACAGATGCTCAAAATGGTCCAAGACTTAATTAACCTTGATCAGGAGTTCCCATCCCACTCCTGATAAGAGGCCTAGGCAACAGACTGACTATGAATCTTCAGATCAGGTTTCTATTTCTTCTGATTAGGAATATTCTCTTCCCCCCATGAGGATTCTGATGCTGAAGAATCTATACAGTACAGTTGTGGACCTACCATAAACGTAGATGTTCGAGTGTATTCACTGTTGCAGTGATTGCAACTGGGTTATCCTGCTGGCAGGCTACCCACAGTCAGCCTGAATTCCAAAGTCCTGGTCTGGCGTTGGTTGCTGTCGCCTCCTCCCGGACGTCAGTGCACCAGGGGTATAAAAGATGCAGCAGATGCCATTTTCCTCAGTTTTTCTTGCCACAGATGTCAGCTGCCCCCAAAAGGGTAGGCTAATTTATGCCAATAAATATACATGCAGTAAAGTAAACTCTCCCTTCATCTACAAGCAAATACACCAAATAGGTTGTATAGAATAGAGAAGTACAGATAAGTCCCAGCAAAGGAAAGGGGGATGGTGGGTGGGTAACCTGGACTGCAACAGTGAATACACTCGGACATCTACATTTATGGTAGGTACACAACTGTACTATGTTCATTGTGTTTCACTGTTGCAGTCATTACAATTGGGTTGAATCCCAAAGCTAAGGTTGGGCGGCTGGGGCTAAATAGGATTAGGAGAGGCTATGAGGCCCTGCAGAACTGCAGTGGCAAAGCCTGCCCTGGATTTAGCGTAGAGAGGTAAGTGATAATGCTTTGTAAAAGTGTGCACTGAACTCCAAGTTGCAGCCTCCAAGATGTCTTTGGTTGGTACTCCTCTGAGGAAGGCTGCTGAAGTGGGTGCTGCTCTAGTTGAATGTGGCCTAATGCCCTTAGGCACTGATTTGCCATGCTGTGAATAGCAGAAACTAATACAGTGGCCTATCCACTTGGAAATAGTCTGCTTTGAGATGGCCTTTCCTTGTGATCCTGCAGCATATGCCACTAGACGTTGCTCAGTCTTTCTGAAAGCTTTGGTTATGTCCAAGTAGAAGCGTAGCTGTCTGTGAATGTCCAAAGAATGCAGAAGTCTCTCACCCTTATTCTGTGGGTTTGGATAAAAAGTAGGCAAATGAATTGTTTGGTTCAGGGCCACACTGGACACTACCTTAGGCATAAATGTCGGGTTTGTCCTCAGAGAAACCCTGTCAGGATGGAAAATGATGAAAGGTTCCACAGCCATGAGTGCCTGTAACTCTGAGACTCGTCTTGCAGAGGTTATTGCTAGGAGCAGAGCGGTTTTCCAGGATAAGAATTTTATATCAGCTGTAGAGGCTGGCTCAAAAGGAAGAAGTGTGAGTTTTTCCAAGACATAATTGAGGTCCCATGCAGGTATTGGTGCTCTCCTTGGGGGGGGGGGTCTTATGTTTTTGGTCCCTCTGAGGTACTGCCCTAGTAATGGATGAAAAAAAATAGGTGGTTCTGTATTGTAATGAGCTGAAATGGCAGAAACATGAATCTTAATTGATGAAAAGGATAGGCCTTTGTCCAGCATCTCAGTTAAGTATTGTAAAATTTGAGGAATATTTGGTACAATCGTGTCAATTCCTTGTGCCTAGTTCCAAGCACAGAATCTCTTCCATTTTTCTGCATAAGATTTTCTGGTGCTAAGCCTCTTGGCCTCCAAAATAACATCCATCACTGCTTTAGAGAGAGGAGTGTTTTGAATGGTTACATTATCCGCCATGCTGCCAGATGTAAGGTCCTGAGTTGGCCGTGCAGGATCTGACCGTTTTGCTGGGTCAATAAGTGAGGAATTAGAGGTAATGTCCAGGCCGGGCATTGAGACAAGTTCTTTAAGACTGGGTACCAGTGCTGGCGTGGCCAGTCTGGGGCAATCAGTATAATTTTTTGCTTCTCTTGTCTGACCTTTAGGAGCACCTTGGTGAGGAGTGGCACTGGAGGAAAGGCATATACTGTTTAAGTTTTTCCAGCAGAAAGATAGAGCATCCACTTTCCATGCTTGCTTGTGATGAGTCCTTGTGCAGAATATCTGTAGTTGGCAGTTGTGAGGTGAGGAAAAAAAGGTCTATGTCCGGGCATCCCCAGTTCCTTGTTATCATGCTGAAGACTTTTGGATCCAATTTCCACTCGTGGGGATCCATTAGGTTTCTGCTTAGTTCGTCTGCCAGAGTATTTATCTTTCCTGGCAAGAATTGTGCTTGCAGATGTACTTGGTAAGTCAATGCTGTGTCCCACAAAGCCATGGCTAGTCTGCAGAGGGGGTATGAATGTGTGCCTCCCTGCTTATGTACCACATGACTGTAGTATTGTCCGTCTTTATCAATAGTTGTCCTGGATGAAGTAGATCCCTGAAGGCTGTTAGGGCATTCTGAACAACTAGCATCTCTTTTTGATTGATATGTAGATGCAATTGGCTTGCGGACCATGTGCCCTGAATACATCTTCCTGCCATATGGGCCCCCCAGGCATAGTCTGATGCATCTGTTGTTAATGTCTGCTTGGATGTGGGTAAAGTGAAAGGCTGCCCCTTGTTGTGGTGACAGGCCTTTGCCCACCATCAAAACTCCTGTTGCAGGCAGGGAATTAGGGTAATTATTGTTTCCAGGCTGTGGCAGTGTTGAGTCCAAACACTTTTTAGATACCATTGTAGTTTCCTCATATGCAGTTTTGCATATGGAATCAGCAGAAGGCAAGATGCCATGAAGCCCAATGCCTGCAAAGTATTTCTTGCAGATAACTGGGTCTTTGTTGACAACATTTTGAAATAAATAGTCAGTTGTCTTTGTTTGTCTGGCGTGAGATAAGCCATCTGGGCAGCTGTATTTAAAGCTTGCACCCAGGAATTTTATCTCGAGAGGGTACTAGCTTTGATTTCTTTTCGTTTACTGTGTACCCTAGACATGTTAGTAATCTTTTTACAAATGCCAGATGCTGTAGTAGAATGTCCTTGTTCTCTGCTTGAATAAGGCAGTCGTCCAAGTAAGGATATATTTGTATTCCTCTGTCTGCAAAATGCAATTATTAGTGCCAGGCATTTTGTGAAGACCCTGGGTGCAGTAGATGAGCGAAAGGGCAGTGCAGAGAATTGGAAGTGCATTGAACCAGCTATAAATCTGAGGTATCTTCTGCATGATTGTCTGATTGGGACATGCAGGTATGCCTCTTTTAGGTCTAAAGTCACAAGCCAAGCCTTCTTGCCCAGCATGGGCAGAAGCTGTTGCAGTCTCAACATTTTGAATTTTGGAATTTGCAGAAATGTGTTTAGAATAGACAGGTCCAGTATTTGTCTCCAGGCTTTGTCCTTTCTGGGCACCAAGAACACTCGAGTAAAATCCTAGTCCCTGCTCTTCCTGTGGTACTCGCTGAATGGCCCTCATGTCCATGAGATGAAACTTGTTTTTGTGCCTCTGCCCATTGATTGTGTGGCAGGTCTGGTATACCGTTTGTCTTCAAGGAGTGAAGGCTGTGGCCGAGACGTCAGAGTTCTTTTAAATAAATTGTTGCTGGTGGATCGTTTGGCTGTTGTTTTTCTGCATATCCTGCTTTCCTGTTTGGTTGCTGCTCTGGTATACCGTTTGTCCCTGGCAGGGTGTGAAAATGGAACCTGTAGCCTTGTGACACTATATCCAAGACTCATTTGTCCTGGGTGATTATGTGCCAATTTTGTGAAAAAAGTGCTAGCTTTCCCCCTAAAGGAGCTACCAGAAGATAAGTGCTTGGTGCCGGCAGGGGGAAGTCATTGAGACTGTTTTCTGTATGGCTGTGATTTATCTTCTCCGCTTTTGGAGGTAGAAGCACCCCCCCATTGTTTAGACCTGTATGAGCCTTGTGGCTGAGATCTGCCTCTAGGGCGTCTGTATTTGCCTCTTTGTGGCCTGTCTGACACTGGAAAAAAACAATTCTTTGTAGGCCAGTTCCTGCTAAATCTGGGAGGTTGTACCAGTAAGAAATCCTTGACTGTTTGCATAGATTTAGATTTGTCCTCCGTTTTCTTCAACACCTCTTCTGCTTTAGCACCAAACAAGGTATCATGCTGTAATGGAGCATCCAATAACTTTGCTTTAACATGATCAGGTAGATTCTGTTCCTTAAACCAAGCATGCCTCCTAATGACAGAACCCGTAACAGCGGCCCTGCAGGAGGCCTCCAGAGAATCAAAACCACATTGCAAAGTATGCTTTCCTACTTGTTCAGCTGCATGCAATAAATCCTGCATTTCTTTGTTTTCTGCACATTCAGAATTTGTCATCATTTTCTGTTTAAGTAGTGACATAAGATAATGCTGATATTTCAGCATATGAAACCGACAATTTAAAGCCCTTACAGCCAAGGTAGCAGAAGTGTAAATCTTCTCCCCCCATCTGTCCAGGGCCCTAGAATCCCTATCAGAAGGGATAGGGTTTTTTGCAGTGGAAGCCTTGACCCCTTTGGGACCCCGAGAGATAGTTTCTGGGTCAGCAGCAGGGTTTTATAAAGAAATTTATGTGAATCTGGAACCCTGTAGTATCTGTCTGGCTTAACAGGAGCTGGTGGTAGAGAGTCAGGAGATAGACCGGACTCTGAAAATACATCATCTACAATGTCTAAAACAGGCGGAATAGCAAGGGGCCAGTGCTGAGGTAGTAAGAGAAAATCTCTGAGCCTTTTCTTAGATACAGAGTAATCTTGGCTCTTCCAGTGGAACTGCTCCCTCACAGTATGCAGTGTCTCCCCAAAAGAATAATCTTCAGGAGGGGAGGCTGAAGGGATAGATTCTTCAGCATCAGAATCCTCATGGGGAGGAAGAGAGTATTCCTGTTCAGAAGAGGAATCAGAGGAAATGGAAACCTGATCTGAAGATTCATATTCTGTCTCTTGCCTAGGCCTCTTATCAGGAGGGGGATGGGAACTCCTGATCAATATAATAAGGTCTCCGGCCATTTTAAGCATCTGTTTTTTAGGCATGGAGGCCTGTCCAGGGGAATGCTGTACTTGTTTCTTTGTCTTTAGAGGTGCTTTAAACTTTGCCTTTGAAGCTGAAGTTGTTTTCACATATAATTGTGTAGGCCTGAAAACACCCCCAGAAGCCGATGCCTGCTCAGCCGCTCCGGACCCATCTGAAGGAATAATTTCCGAGGATCCAATATCTTGAGATCCCAGTGGCCTAGTCTGTTCCACGTGGGAGTCGGAACCGGCCTGTGGCTCTGAGGTAGTGGGGGTCAGGGGCTGCGAAAGCGCCTCACTGAGAACCGGCGACTGGCTTAGCTGAAGCCTTGTCGTCCGTTTTGGACCTCGGATGCTTTTTCTTTGCGCTTTTTATAGATTCCGGTAGTTGGCTGTTCCAACGGCATTATATAATTAAATCATCTGCCAAAATAATGAAATCCAAAAGGTACCGAGGCTTAATAGTGCGTTGGTTAAATCCAGCACAAAACCGACAACTACCAATGCCGCGGTCAGGGCCTAGGCAAGGAATACAGTAAGAATGAAAACCCTTATGAGGTATTTGCTTCCCACAAGAAATACAATTATTAAATTTTTCTGACATCGGTCTGGAGCAAGAAAAACGTTTCCCCAACCGGGTACTTCACTTTAACGAAGACTTTGGATCTGAAATTCCAACTTGAAAATCTCAGGAGTCGGCCGACCGGCACTTGCTAACTGCTTTTGCTTCGGGCACCGCGGCAAGAAAGACTGAAGAAAATGGCGTAGGCTGCATCTTTTATACCCCTCATGCACTAACGTCAGGGAGGAGGCGACAGCAACCGACGCCGGACCAGGACTTTGGAATTCAGGCCGACTGCGGGTAGCCTGCCAGCAGGATAACCTAATTGTAATGACTGCAACAGTGAAACACGATGAACATCTTCAGCTTCTCCTCCAGAGGACTATTCTTTTGGGGAAACCTTGCATACCA
Organism: Protopterus annectens; assembly: GCF_019279795.1. Classification (NCBI taxonomy): domain Eukaryota; kingdom Metazoa; phylum Chordata; order Ceratodontiformes; family Protopteridae; genus Protopterus; species Protopterus annectens. The sequence continues at coordinate 1,772,171,715 of NC_056733.1, forward strand.
TGAGAGAGCATTTACACTGGGAGAGCCAAGATTTTTCAGAATCTAAAAAGAGGCTCAGGGATTTCCTTTTACTACTTCAACACAGGCCACTAGCCATTCCACCTGTGTTAGACATTGTAGATGTGTTTTCAGAGTCTAGTATTACTCCTGACTCCTTACCTCCAGCTCCTGTTCAGCCTGACGGATATTACAGGGTTCCTGACTCTCAAATTCATTTTTAAAAGCCTTGCTGCAGACCCAGAAACTATTTCACAGGGTCCCAAAGGAGTTAACGCTTCCGCTGCAAAAAAACATACCCCCTCTGACAGAGATTCTAGGGCACTGGATAGATGGGGAAAAAAGGTTTAAACATCTGCTACCTTGGCTATAAGGGCCTTAAACTGTCAGTTTCATATGCTCAAATATCAGTAACATGTCATGGCATTGCTTAAACAGAAAATGAATGTGCAGAAAACAAGGAAATGCAGGATTTATTGCATGCATCTGAACAAGTTGGAATGTGTACTTTGCAATGTGGTTTTGATTCTCTGGAGGCCTCCTGCAGGGCCGCAGTTAAGGGCTCTGTAATCAGGAGGCATTCTTGGTTAAAGGAACAAAATCTTCCTGATCATGTCAAAGTTAAATTATTAGATGCACCTTTACAGCATGATTCTTTGTTTGGTGTTAAGGCAGAAGAGGTGTTAAAGAAAATGGAGGACAAAGCTAAATCTATGCAAACTGTCAGATTTTTTTACAAGCACAGCCACCTAGGTTTAGTAGACACTGGCCTACAAAGAATTTGTCCTTTCCTGTGTCAGACAGACCTCAAAGGGGCAGATCCAGACGCCCTAGAGGCAGATCCCAGGTGCAAGGTTCATACAGGTCAAAGCAATGGGGTGCTTCTACCTCCAAAGTTGGAGAAGACAAATCACAACCATACAGGAAACAATCCCAATGACTCCCCCCTGCCTGCACCAAGCCCTTATATCCTGGCAGCACCCTTAAGGGAAAAATTAGTACTTTTTTCTCAAAATTGGCACATTATAAACCAGGATAAGTGGGTTCTAAATATTGTCACAAGGGTACAAGTTCCATTTCCATTCCCTGCCAAAGGCAAACGGCTGGCCAGATCTGCCAAAAAAACAATGGGCAGAGGCACAAAAATAAGTCTCATCCCTCATGGACATGGGGGCCATTCAACAAGTACCAGAGTAAGTGCATGGACAAGGATTTTACTCAAGACTGTTCTTGGTACCCAGAAAGGACAAGGCCTGGAGACCAATACTGAACCTATCTATTCTGAACACATTCCTGCATATACCAAAATTCAAGATGTTGACTTTGTAGCAGCTTCTGGCATGCTGGGCAAGAACGCTTGGCTTGTGACTCTATACTTAACAGAGGCATACCTGCATGTCCCAATCAGACAATTATGCAAAGATACCTCAGATTCAGGGCTGGCTCAATGCATTACCAATTCTCTGCACTGCCGTTTGGCTTATCTACTGCGCCCAGGGTCTTTACAAAGTGCCTGGCACCAGTAATTGCATTCTGCAGACAAAGAGGAATACAAATATATCCTTACTTGGACGACTGTCTAATTAAAGCAGAGGACAAGGACATTCTTCTACAGCATCTGGCATTTGTGAAAAGACCTCTAACATGCCTAGGGTACACAGTCAACGAAAATAAATCAAAACTTGTACCCTGTCAAGAGATAATATTCCTGGGTGCAAGTTTAAACACAACTGCCCAGATGGCTTATCTCACACCAGACAAACAAAGGCAACTGACTACCTATTTCAAAATGTTGGCAACAAAGGCCCAGTTATCTGCAAGAAAAATTCTGCAGACTTTGGGCTTCATGGCATGCCTACTAACTCCATATGCAAGACTGCATATGAGGAAACTTCAGTGGTACCTAAAAAGTGTTTGGACTCAACATTGCCACAGCCTGGAAACAATGATTACACCTCTCATTCCCTGCCTACAACAGGAGTTTCGATGGTGGGCAAAGGCTTGTTACCAAAACAAGGGACAGCCATTCACATTACCCCCAGCCAGGCAGACATTAACAACGAATGCATCAGATTATGCCTGGAGGGCCCACATGGCAGGAAGATGCATTCAGGGCACTTGGTCCTCAACCCAAAGGCATCTACATATCAATCAAAAAGAGATGCTAGCTGTTCAGAATGCCCTGATAGCCTTCAAGGACCTACTTCATCCAGGACAACTACTGATAAAGACAGACAACACCACAGTCATGTGGTATATAAACAAGCAGGGGGGCACACATTCTTACCCCCTTTGCAGACTAGCCATGACCTTGTGGGACACAGCATTAACTTACAAATACATCTGCAGGCCCAATTTCTGCAGGGAAGGAAAAAATACTTTGGCAGACGAACTAAGCAGAAACCTCATGGACCCCCACGAGTGGCAGCTGGATCCACAAGTCTTCAGTATGATAACAAGGAAATGGGGATGCCCAGACATAGATCTATTTGCCTCCCCCCACAACTACCAACTAAAAAGATTCTGCAAAGGACTTATCACAGACAAGCATGGAAAGTGGACGCCCTATCTTTCAGCTGGAAAAACCTATCAGTATAAGCCTTTCCCCCACTGCCTCTCCTACAGGTCAGACAGGAGAAGCCAAAAATGATACTGACTACCAGAATGGCCCCGCCAGTACTGGTTTCCAATCCTAAAGAACTTGCCTCAATGCCCAGCTTGGACCTTACCTCAAATACCTCATCTACTGTCCCAGCAAAACAATCAGATCCTGCACAGCCAACTCACGACTTTGAACCTGGCAGCACGGTGGATAACGTAGTCATACAAAACACACCTCTCAGTAAAGCTGTGATGGATGTCATTTTGGAGGCCAGAAGGCCTAGTACTAGGAAATCTTATGCAGGAAAATGGAAGAGATTCTGTGCTTGGAACAAGGCACAAGGAACTGATACAGCTGTGCCAAATATTCCTCAGATTTTACAACACTTAACTGAGAGGCTGGACAAAGGCCTTTATTTTTCATCTATTAAAATTCATGCCTCTGCCATTTCGGCTCATTACAATACAGAGCCACCAATCTTTTCTCATCCCTTATTAAAGCAGCATCTCAGAGGAGCCAAAAATTTAAGGCCTCCAAGGAGATCACCAATGCCTGCATGGGACCTCAACTATGTCTTGGAAAAACTCACCCTGTCTCCTTTTGAGCCAGCTGCTACTGCTGACAAAGTTTTTATCTTGGAAAACAGCTCTGCTCCTAGCAATAACTTCTGCAAGACGAGTTTCAGAGCTACAGGAACTCATGGCTGTGGAACCTATTATCATTTTTTATCCAGACAGGGTCTCTGAGGACAAACCCAACATTTATGCCTAAGGTGGTGTCAGTGTGGCTCTTAACCAAACTATTCATCTGCCAACTTTTTATCCAAATCCACAGTACAAGGGGGAGAGAATTCTGCATTCTTTGGACGTACACAGACAGCTTAGATTCTACTTGGATAGAACCAAAGTTTTCATAAAGACAGAGCAATTACTAGTGGCATATGCTGCAGGATCACAAGGAAAGGCTATCTCAAAGCAGACTAGGATAGGCCACTGCATTCGTTTCTGCTACTTACACTATGGCAAGCTAGTGCCTAAGGACATTAGGCCACATTCAACCACAGCTGCAGCCACTTCAGCAGCCTTTCTCAGGGGAGTACCAACCAAGGACATTTTAGAGGCTGCTACTTGGAGTTCAGTGCACACCTTTACAAAGCACTATGGTCTGCCACTCTACTCTAAATCCAGGGCAGGCTTTGCCACTGCAGTTCTGCAGGGCCTCATAGCCGCTCCTAACACGGTTTAGCTCCAGTCTCCCAATCATAGCTTTGGGACTCTACCCAAATATAATGACTGCAACAGTGAAACACGAAGAACATAGTACAGTTGTGTACACTTACCATAAATGTAGATGATTGAGTGTATTCACTGTTGCAGTCCAGGTTACCCACCTGCCATCCCCCTTTCTTCTGATAGAACCTATCTTTCTTTCTCTGATTTATACAACCTATGTGGTGTATTTGCTTGTAGATGAAGGTAAAGTTTATATTGGTGCATATATTTATATATACATAAATTTTGGCTACCCTTTTAGGCGGCACCCAACATCTGGGGCAAGAAAAACTAAAGAAAATGGTGTCGGCCGCATCTTTTATACCCCTGATGACCTGACGTCAGGGAAGGGGCAACAGCAGCCGACGCAGGACCCAGGACTTTGGAATTCAGGCCGACTGAGGGCAACCTGCCAGCAGGATTACCCAAATGCAATGACTGCAACAGTGAATACACTCGAACATCTACATTTATAGTGTGTACACAACTGTACTTCTGTGTTTCACTGTTGCAGTCCTAACAAATGGGTTGATTACCAAAGCCCACAGAGAAGGGAGGAGAAACCAACAGAATCAAGGGTTGGAGATGATGCCCTGCAACACAGCAGTGGCAAACCCAGCCCTGGCTCTGGAAAACAGAGGCAAATTATAATGTTTTGTGAAAGTGTGAACAGAAGACCAAGTGGCAGCCTCTAAAATATCTTTAGTAGGGACACCCCTAAAAATGGCTGCAGAAGTAGAAGCTGCTCTAGTACAGTGGGTCTTAACCCTTTGAGGAGGAACCCTGCCATGAAAAGAATAACAAAGGTTGATGCAATGTGCAATCCACTTGGAAATGGTTTGCTTAGAAATAGCCTTGCCCTGAGCTCCAGGGGCAAAACTGACCAATAACTGTGCTGATTTCCGACGGTTGTTAGCCCTATCCAGGTAAAAACCTGAGCTGTCTGTACGCATCAAGAGAATGTAGGATCCTTTCACTTTTATTTTGAGGATTAAGGAAGAAGGTAGGAAGGTGTATGGATTGATTAAGAGTCAAGCTAGAAACCACCACAGGCATAAATGAGGGGCTGGTTCTCAAAAACACCTTGTCTGGATGGAAAATAATAAAAGGCTCCACAGCCAAAGCGTGCAGCTCCGAAGCCCTCCTTGCTGAAGTTATAGCCAAGAGGAAAGCAGTCTTCCAAGAGAAACTTTAAATCTGCAGAGGCAGCTGGCTCAAAAGGAGAAAGAGTGAGCTTCTCTAGAAAAAAAATAAGATCCCATGCTGGAGTACGTGCCCTTCTAGGAGGTTTTAAGTTACAAGCACCTCTGAAAAACATTTTCATCAAGGGATGAGAAAAAATGGGCTGTTCAAAAGAACAATGAGCAGAAATGGCTGAAGCATGGAGCTTGATAGAAGAAAAGGAAAGACAACTCTGAAGCAATTCAGCCAGGTAAACCAAGATCAGAGGAAGGGTACGCTAAGAAGAGGAATCCCCTCTAGCCTGCATTCAGTGAGAAAACCTTTCCCATTTGCCAGCATAGGACTTCCTAGTGCTAGGCTCCTGGCCTCCCTCAGCACATCAACCACCTGCTAGGAAAGGGAAGAAGATAAGGAAGGAGTCAAACTAAGAGCCACGCTGCCAAGTGAAGGGATTGAAGATGAGAATGCAGAATTCCCCCTTCCTGAATCAAAAGATCTGACTTCAGAGGAAGATGCCAAGGAGAGAATTGGGAGAGACTGCAAAGCAGCGGATACCAATGTTGTCTGGGCCAGTCCGGAACTATGAGAATAGTCCTTGGTCGTTCGTCCCTGCTCTTCAACAACACTCTGGGTAGAAGAGAAGGAGGAGGGAAGGCGTTAACTGAAAGCAACGTCCAAGGGAAGGACAGAGCATCCACTCTCCAAACCCTGCTGTGATGCTGTCTGGTGCAAAAGAGAGGCAGAAGGTGATTGTCCGGGGAGGAGAAAAGATCCACGTGAGGTGTGCCCCAACATTGAATGATGCTGTAGAGAACCGCCCTGTTCAGCTGTCACTCGTTAGGATCCAGGGTTTGCCTGCTCAACTGGTCTGCCAAAACACTGAGCCTTCCTGGAAGGAACTGAGCTAGGAGATGCAGGTCCAGGGATGCTGCCATAGACCAAAGATTCATGATTTGTCTGCACAGGGGGTAAGAGTGAGTCCCACCCTGCTTGTTGATGTACCACATGGCCTGTGGTATTGTCTGTTCTGACAAGTAATGCCCCTGGAGAAAGAAGGTGCTTGAAGGCTACTAAGGGCTGGTTGAACTGCAATCAACTCTTAGATTTATGTGCAGGTGCATCTGCTGGGTGTTCCACTGTCCCTGTATGCATCTGCCATCCAAGTGTGCTCCTCAGGCATAATCCAATGAGTCTGTCGTCAGAACTTGAGTGGCAGGAGGTGTCCGAAAGGGCATGACCTTGTATTGTAGACAGGCTGTTGCCCACCATAGAAACTCCATCTGCAGAGATGGAAGCAGAGGGATCATCATATCCAGGTCCTGTGTGTGTTGACACCAAATGTTCTTGAGGTACCATTGCAATTTCCTCATATGCAGTCTTGCATATGGAGCCATGAGAATACAAGATGCCATGAATCCCAGAGCTTGCAGGTAATTTCTTGCAGGGAGCTCCGGACAGGCTTGCCAAGTCCTTGAAGTAAACTGAAAGAATTGTCTGCTTCTCCTGGGTGAGATGCATCAACTGGGCGGCTGTGTTCAGACCCACTCCCAGGAATGTTATCTCTTTGGATGGTACCATTTTTGACTTTTCCTCATTGAGAGTGTAACCCAGGGAAGAGAGAAGAGTCTTTACGAACTCCAAATCCTTTAATAGCTGCTCCTGAGAACTTGCTTGAATCAGACAATCGTCCAAGTATGGGTAAATCTGAATTTTCTTCTGCCTGCAAAATGCAATGACTGGGACCAGGCACTTCATGAAGACTCAAGGAGCAGTAGATAAGCCAAAGGGCAGCACAGAGAATTGATAATGTTGCTTGCCCACTCTGAAACGAAGATACAGCCTGCAACTTTCCCTGATAGGGATGTGCAGATAAGCCTCTGAGATCCACGGTTACCAGCCTGGAATCCTTTTCTAGCATTGGTAGCAACTGATGCAGAGTGAGCATTTTGAACTTTGTAATCACTAAAAAAGTGTTCAGAATGGAAAGATCTAGGATAGGATGCCAGGTGCCTTCTTTTTTTTGGAACTAGGAAAAGCCTGGAATAAAAACCCTGGCCTACCTGCTGAACAGAAAAGTACAGTTTTGTACCTACCATAAATGTAGATGTCCGATAGACATGCAACTGCAGTCATAACATGTGGGTTGTCCTGCCTCAGGCAGCCCTCGGTCGGCCGGATTCCAAAGTCTGGGTCCGACGTCGGCTGATGTCGCATTTCTCTCCGACGTCACAGCGGCTGGAGTACATAAGCATCAGCCAACGCCATTTTCTTCAGTGTTTCTTGCCCCAGATGCCAGGTGCCCTCCAAGGAAGGCTGTAATCAAATTGGAAGACAAAAACAGGATTCCAAACAAATAAATGAGCAATAAAACAAATACACCATAACAGATATCCCCAGCTAAGAGTAACAGGGATAGGAGTGGACCATAGGCATAGAGGGGTGTGGAGGGAGGGAAAATCCGACTGCAGTTGCATGTCTATCGGACATCTACATTTATGGTAAGTACAAAACTGTACTATGTCCTTCAAGAATGCAACTGCAGTCATAACATGTGGGTAGAATACCATAGCTTAGCTGAGGGAGGAGGTATGCACTAGGAAAGAGATGGTGTGGCAATCAAACCCTGCAGGACTGCCGAAGCAAAGCCTGCTCTGGATCTGGAATATAGAGGGAGATTGTAGTGTTTGGAGAATGTATGCACGGCGCTCCATGTAGCAGCTTCTAGAATGTCCTTGGTAGGCACCCCTCTTAAAAATGCTGTAGAGGTGGCTGTAGCTCTGGTGGAATGTGGTCTGACATTGGCTGGAACAGTCTTTCCATGAAAGGAATAACAGAATCTGATGCAATGTCCAATCCATTTAGAAATAGTCTGTTTTGAAATTGCTTTTCCCTGGACTGCAGGGGCGCAAGCTACAAAAAGTTGTTCAGACTTCCTACTGGCCTTGGTTCTGTCCAGGTAGTATCAAAGTTGTCTGTGAATGTCCAAGGTATGCAAAAGTCTTTCCCCCTTATTCTCAGGATTGGGGAAGAAAGCAGGCAGATGAATGGCTTGATTTAGAAAAACCTAGATACCACCTTTGGCATAAAAGTAGGGTTGGTCCTTAATGAAACCCTGTCTCTGTGGAAAATAATAAAGGGTGGTATTGCCATTAGGGCCTGTAGCTCCGAAACCCTTCTTGCTGAGGTAATTGCCAACAGGAAAGCTGTCTTCCATGAGAGAAAATGCAAGTCAACTGAAGCTGCTGGCTCAAAAGGAGGTAGAGTCAGTTTTTCTAAGACAAAATTGAGGTCCCAGGCTGGCACTGGGGCCTTTCTTGGTGGCTTAATGTTCTTGATTCCCTGAGGAATTGTCTTAGTAAGGGTGAGAGAAAACAGGAGGATCAGTGTTGTATCTAGCTGAAATAGCAGATGCATGTATCTTTATGGAAGAATATGAGAGGCCGTTCTTTAACATATCTGCCAAATATTCCAAGATAAGTGGGATGTTCAGTAATGATGCATCATGTCCCTTGCTGGTATTCCAATTGCTGAATCTTTTCCACTTTGCTAAGTAAACCTTTCTGGTGGATGGTCTTGAGCCTCTGTTAGTATCCGCTGAACTTCCTTGGAGAGATAAGCTGAAGTTATTTAGGGATCTCCCAGGCTGTTAGCTGCAGTGTCTGAAGGTTTGGATGCAGTGTTTCGAAATTGTGTTGAGTCAAAAGTAGAGGCCACTGAGGGAGGGCCCACCTCCTGGTGTGACATATGTTCCGTAGTAGTGGGTACCAGTGTTGTCTTGGCCAATCCGGAGCTATTATGATTCCCTTGGGCTTCTCTGCTTTGATCTTTAGTAATACTGAGGTCATCAGTGGCAGAGGTGGGAATACATAGATTGCTAGGGAGTTCCAGTTGAATGAGAGGGCATCTATTTTCCAAGCTTTTGGATGGTATGTCCTTGTGCAAAATTTTGGTAGAAGATGGTTGAGGTGAGAGGCAAATAGGTCCACTTCTGGCTTGCCCCATGTCGAAGTGAGTTGTCTGAAGGCCTTCGGATGTAACCTCCATTCGTGTGGATCTGTGAAATTCCTGCTTAGGCTGTCCGCCAACACATTGTCTTTTCCTGGAACAAACTGGGATTGTAACTGGATGTTTAGGCTCAGTGATTTCTCCCAAAGCTGCATTGTCAGTCTGCAAAGGGGGTAAGAGTGAGTGCCCCCCTGCTTGTTTATGTACCACATCACAGTGGTGTTGTCTGTCCATATCATTAAATGGCCTTGCTGGAGTTGGTGTTGAAAAGCCTCGATGGCATGCATTACTGCCAGCATTTCCTTTTGGTTTATATGCAGATGTGTTTCCTTTGGAGACCATTGTCCTTGTATGCACCTGCCTTCCATGTGCGCCCCCCCATCCAAGGTCTGAGGCATCTGTAGTCATGGTCTGTGTTATCTGTGGTTTTTTGAATGACATACCTGTGTTTTCCTTGCTCACCGAGGCCCACCATAGGAATTCCTTTTGTAGGCATGGAATGAGTGGTATGATTGTCTCCAAGTTGTTGCTGTGTTGAGACCAAATGCTTTTTAGGTACCATTGAAGCTTTCTCATGTGTAGTTTTGCTAATGGAACCAGTAGAATGCAGGATGCCATGTAACCCAGGGCCTGTAGGAATCTCCTTGCAGTCATCTGGGTGAGTTTTGCTAAACCTTTGAAGTAATGAGTTAACTTCTCTTGCTTGTCTTCTGTCAGGAAAGCCATCTGAGAGGCTGTGTCTAGTTTGGCTCCTAAGAAGATTATTTGCTGGGATGGCTGCAGTCTTGACTTTTGGAAGTTGACTTTGTATCCCAGAGCTTCAAGTAATCGTATGACATAATCCAGGTTTTTTGTCAACATCAATTTGTCGTCCGCTTGTATGAGGCAGTCGTCCAGGTACGGATAAATTTGTATACTCTGGAGCCTGCAATGAGCAATTACTGAAGCCAGGCATTTTGTAAATACTCTGGGTGCAGTAGATAAGCCAAATGGCAATGCTGAAACTTGATAATGCTCTGGCCCTGCAAGAAATCTGAGGTATCTTCTGCAGCTGTGTCTGATAGGGACATGCAGGTATGCCTCCTTGAGGTCCAGAGTAATCAGCCACGACTCCTTGCCCAGCATGGGAAGGAGCTGCTGTAGAGTCAGCATTTTGAACTTTGGTACTATGAGAAAGGTGTTTAATGTGGACAAGTCCAGTATTGGTCTCCATTGAGATTCTTTTCTTGGAACAAGGAACAGTCTTGAGTAAAACCCCTGTTCTTGTTCTTGTTGTGGAACTCTTTCTATTGCTTTCATTCGAGTCAGCAGAGTGATTTGCTTGATAGCCTCTGCCCTTTGATTTTGTGGTAGGTTTGGCATGCCTTGTTTTCTTGGTAAGGTATGAAAATGAAACCTGTACCCTCGGTCTATAATATCCAAAATCCATTTGTCCTTTGTCAGTCTGTGCCAGATTTCTGCAAACAGAGATAATTTCCATTCAAGGGAGCTTCTAGTTGTTCCCTGGTAGGCGGTAGTAGAGCAAAGTCATTGAGTTTGTGGTTGTTGGGCAGGTGAAACCCCTGCATCACTTCTTTGGTTTCCTGGCTGCCATTGTCGTCCCCTGTAAGGGCCTCTGTATTGGCCTCTTCCTCGCCAAGCCCGTCTGTTCTTACCCCTTTGAAACTTTTCTGGATTAGGAAAGGACCAGTTTTTGAAGGCCAATTCCTACTGAATCTGGGGGTTTGAACCTGGAGGAAATCTTTCACAGTCTGAACTGATTTTGCTTTTTCTTCAATGGTCTTTAACACATCCTTAGCATTTGCACCAAAAAGCTTGTTCTTTTCCAAAGGTGCATCCAGAAGTTTTGCTTTTACATGATCTGGTAGAGGCTGATCTTTTAACCAAGCATGTCTACGAATCACTGCCCCTGTCATAGCTGCCCTACATGAAGCTTCCAGTGCATCATATCCACACTGCAGGAAGTGATTGCTTACTTGCTGAGTGTTATGTACAGCTTCCTGCAAAGTCTTCCTGTCTAAAGGATCAGGAGAAGCTAATGTTTTTTGTAAATCTTCTAAGAGATAATCCTGATATTATAACATATGAAAAAGGCAATTTAAAGCTCTCATAGGTAGTGGATGTGTAAACCTTTTTGCCCCATCTCTCTAATGACCTTGCTTCCCTGTTGGAGGGCAAAGGATTTTTTGAGGTGGAGGCTGAGACTCCTTTAGGCCCCTGTGAAATAGTTTCCAAATCAGCAGTATGGGCCCTGAATAAATGGGAATGAGTTTCTGGGACCCTGTAATACCTGTCTGGCTTGGCTGGAGCAGGAGGAAGAGAATCAGGGGTAGCACTAGAGTCAGAATACAAATCATCCAGAACATCAAGTACAGGAGGAATAGCTAAGGGCCTGTGCTGAGGCTTCTTAAGGAAAGTCCTAAGGCGTTTCCTAGAATCAGAATATTCCTGACCCTGCCACTTGAAATGTTCCCTCATTGTGTGCAGAACTTCCCCAAAAGAAATATCCTCAGGAGGGGAGGCCGAAGGGATGGAATCTTCTGCATCCGAGTCCTCATAGGTCTGGAAGAGCTCTTCCTGGCTATCAGAGTGGACAGAGCCCTCAGAGTCTTCATCTGAAGGAGTAGGGTCAGAGGGGTCAACCCGGGGCCTTTTATCAGGAGGAGGCTGTGATGCTCTCTCAGGATGGGCCTGTGAACCTCTAATCATGGAAATTAAATCATCAGCCATGGACATAATTTGTGTCTCCGGAGTCAGCTGAGGTAAGGATTTAGAAGTAATATGCTTTGTTTTGCTGGCTGCCTTAGCCCTAGTGTAGGCCTTAATAGACATGGCCATAGGAGGCCTGGCAGCTCCACGTGCAGGAGTGACCTTGTCTACAGCAATGGTCTCGGGCATTTCCTCGTTTTCATTATCCGGAGGAAAGTCTATAACGTCGGAGTAATGTCTGGAATTGGAGTAGCCGGTAATGCGGAGTCTTCGGTTCGGAGCGGTGGAGAGACCATCTCAGAGGAAACCGGAGCACACGCGCTAGGTTTTGGCGTGGAGTCGGTGGTAGACGCGGGCAGAGGATGTCGGTCCCGGTCTTTTCGCTTTTTGGGAGTTTGCGATGTCGGAAGATCCGACGGCATGGTGTAGGCAAATTTATCGCCGAAAAAATCTTCAGCGAACTCCACCCGGCGCCTGAGAGTGCGCTTGTTGAAGCGAGCACAGGCTACACAGGCCGAGACGTCGTGGTCTGGGCCCAGGCAAGGGAGGCAGTAAGAGTGAAAATCCTTATGAGGTATTTGTTTACCACAAAAAAAAAACAATTGTTAACTTTTTCAGTAATTTCTGACATCGGCTGAGGCAAGAAAAGGTCCCCAACGGGGTACTTAGCTTTTTTGATGACTTCGGTATCGTAGAATATAGGAGCTGACCGACCGGCACTTGCGAACTGCTTCTGCTTCGGGCACCGCACGGCAAGAAAGACTGAAGAAAATGGCATCGGCTGATACTTATGTACTCCAGCCGCTCTGACGGAGAGAAATGCGACATCAGCCGACGTCGGACCCAGACCTTGGAATCCGGCCGACCGAGGGCTGCCTGAGGCAGGACAACCCACATGTTATGACTGCAGTTGCATTCTTGAAGGACATCTGGTTCTATTGCTCCCAGATGAAACAAAGACAAAATCTGCTTTTCTACTTCTGCCTTTTGGTTTGGAGGAGCGTCTAGGAATCCCTTGAGAAAGGTGCAGAAAGAAAACTTGTGCCCCAGAGACACAGTTCTGAGCACCCATTTGTTGTGTGTGATAGAGGCCCAGGCATCTGAAAAATGGCCAACCTTCCCCCCTAAAGGACTCCCCAAGCAAGCAAGGACAGGCAGAAGTTGTAAAAGGTCATTGAGAGTGCTTAGACTGAGATGCAGGCTTGGAGCTGCCCATCTTAGAAGTGGAAGGCTGCCACCGCCTAGTCCTTTGAGGGGTAGATGTCTGCCCCCTAGAAGAATTGCAACCCCCTAAGTCCTGGAACAGTTCTGTCTGCTGGTATAAGGAAAGGTCCAACTCTTGGAAGGGTAAGTCCTGCTAAAGCGAGGGGGTTGAACTTGCAGAAAATCTGTAACAGCTTGCATGGACTTGGCCTTATCTTCCATCTTCTTAAGCACCTCTCCTCGGCTTTGCTACCAAAAAGACTTTCTTTATGTAAAGGTATATCCAAAAGCTTAGTCTTGACAGGTTCTGGAAGAGGCTGTTCTCTGAGCCAAGCATGCCTTCTAATAACAGATCCAGTAGCTGTAGCCCTGCTGGAGGCCTCAAGGATGTCAAAACCACAATGCAAAGAATGCTTATTGACCAGAGTGGCTGAATTCAACACATCCTGCATGTCTTTACTCTCTGCCAAAAGAGGTACATTTGCAATCTTAGACTTAATAGCCTCCAAGGTGTGCTGTTGGTATCTCAGCATATAAAAAAGACAATTGGTAGCCCTAATGGCTAGGGTGGCAGAGGTATAAACTTTCTTGCCCCACCCAAGTTCCTAGATTCTCTGTCCGATGGAACAGGATTTCCTGGTAACAGTGGCCTTAACCCCTTTAGGGCCATGAGAAATAACCTCTGGATCCACCAACGGGTTCCTGAAAAGAAATAAATGAGAATCAGGAATGTACAGTTTTGTACCTACCATAAATGCAGATGTTCGAGTGTATACACTGCTGCAGTCATTACACTTGGGTTATCCTGCCGTCAGGCGGTCTCACAGTCGGCCCGGGTTCCAAAGTCTTGTTCCGGCGTCGGTTGCTGTCGCTTCTTCCCTGATGTCAGTGCGCCAGGGGTATATAAGATGCAGCCGACGCCATTTTCTTCAGTTTTTCTTGCCTCAGATGTCAAGTGCCCCGAAAAATGTAGGCAATGTAAATTGCTAATAAAACATACATAAGAAAAGCAAACAAATGCTTTCTGTTACCAGCAAATACTCCCTATAGGTAGCAAAGGGTAGAATACTAGGGTAAGCACCAACAAGTAAGAGGGGAAGGAGGGAGGGTAACCCGGACTGCAGCAGTGTATACACTCGAACATCTACATTTATGGTAGGTACAAAACTGTACTATGTTCATCGTGTTACACTGCTACAGTCATTACACTTGTGTAGAATCCCAAAGCTGAGGTAGGGTGGCTGGTTCTATAAGGCATTAGGGGTGGCTATAAAGCCCTGCAGAACTGCAGTGGCAAAGCCAGCTCTGGATTTAGAGTAAAGAGGCAGATGATAATGCTTGGTGAAGGTATGTACAGAACTCCAAGTGGCTGCTTCCAAAATGTCCTTGGGTAGGTACTCCTCTGAAGTAGGCAGTTGAAGTGGCTGTTGCCCTGGTGGAATGAGACCTAATGCTGTTAGGTGCAGTTTTCCCATGGTGTGTATAGCAGAAACGTATACAATGTCCTATCCATTTTGAAATGGCTTTTCCCTGTGCTCCTACAGCATATGCAACAAATAATTGCTCAGTTTTCCTGACAGCATTCGTTTTGTCCAAGTAGAAGCGTAACTGCCTGTGTATGTCCCAGGAATGCAGTAGTCTCTCCCCTTTGTTCTGTGGATTTGGATAAAAAGTTGGCAAGTGAATAGTTTGGTTCAGAGCCACACTTGATACCACCTTTGGCATAAAGGTAGGGTTTTGTTTTAAAGACACCCTGTCTTGGTGGAAAATGATGAAAGGTTCCACTGCCATTAGTGCCTGTAATTCTGAAACTCTTCGAGCTGAGGTAATTGCCAGGAGCAGAGCAGTTTTCCAAGAGACATATTTTAAGTCTGCTGAGTTAGCTGGCTCAAAAGGAGGTAAAGTTAATTTTTCCAAGACGAAGTTGAGGTCCCAAGTTGGAGATAGTGCTCTCCGGGGCGGTCTTATGTTTTTAGCCCCTCTCAGGTACTGTTTTAGCAAAGGATGGGAAAAAATTGGTGGATCTGTGTTGTAATAAGCAGAGATGGCAGAGGCATGGATCTTAATGGATGAAAAGGAGAGGCCTTTGTCCAGCATCTCAGTCAAGTATTGTAGAATCTGAGGAATGTTTGGGACAAGAGGATCAAGGCTGTGAGCCTGGTTCCAGGCACAGAATCTCTTCCATTTATCCGAATAGGTTTTCCTAGTGCTAGGCCTTCTGACCTCCATAATGACATCCATAACAGCTTTGTAGAGAGGCATTGTTTGCTTGACTAAGTAATCTGCCATGAACCAGGTTTAAAGTCTTGAGCTGGCCGTGAAGTATCTGATTGTTTTGCTCAGTCAGAAGTTGTGAGATTTTAGGCAAAATCCTTGGTGGTCCTTGTGCTAAGATGTGTTAAGATTGGGTACCAGTGCTGGCGTGGCCAGTCTAGGGCAATCAGGATCATCTTTGGCCTTTCTTGTTAGGCTTCTATGAGTATCTTTGAAAGGAGAGGTATTGGTGGGAAAGCATATACTTGTAGATTTTTCCAGCTGAATGAGAGGGCATCCACTTTCCATGCTTGTGGGTGGTAAGTCCTTGTGCAGAATTTCTGTAGCTGGTAATTCATTGGGGATGCAAACAGAGCTATGTCCGGGCTCCCCCATTTCTGTGTTATCATCCTGAACATTTGTGGATGTAATTTCCACCCGTGCGGATCCATAATGTTTCTGCTTAAGTCGTCTGCCAGTGTGTTTTTCTCTCCTGGCAGGAATTGTGCTTTCAGATGAACTTGATAGGTTATAGCTGTGTTCCACAAGGTCATGGCTCGTCTGCAGAGGGGATATGAATGTGTGCCCCCTTGCTTATGTACCACATAACTGTGGTGTTGTCTGTCTTTAGTAGTAGTTGTCCTGGATGCAGAAGGTCCTTGAAAGCTATAAGGGCATTTTGTACAGCTAGCATCTATTTCTGACTGATGTGAAGATGCCTTTGTTCTGCGGTCCACTTGCCCTGAATACATTTTCCAGCCATGTGTGCTCCCCAGGCGTAATCCGAAGCATCTGCTGTCAGTGTCTGCCTGGCTGTGGGTTGAGTGAAAGGCTGTCCCTTGTTGAGGTGACAGGCTTGAGCCCACCATCGAAACTCCTGTTGAAGGCAAGGAATAAGTGATATTACTGTTTCCAAACTGTGACAGTGTTGAGACTAGACACTCTTTAGGTACTGTAGTTTCCTCATATGCAGTTTGGCATATGGAAATAGTAGTATGCAAGATGCCATGTAACCCAAGGTCTGCAGAATTTTTCTTGCAGGGAGTTGGGTTTTTGTTGCCATCAATTGGAAATATTGAGTCAGTTGTCCTTGCTTGTCTGGCGTGAGATATGCCATCTGGGCCATTGTATTTAAGCTGGCACCCAGGAATATTATCTCTCATGAGGGCACTAGTTTTGATTTATTTTCGTTTACTGTGTACCCTAGGTAAATTAGCAGTCTTTTTACAAACACCAGATGCTTTAGAAGAATGTCTTTGCTCTCTGCTTGTATAAGGCAGTCGTCCAAGTATGGGTATATTTGAATTCCTTTTTGTCTGCAAAATGCAATTACTGGTGCCAGGCATTTTGTAAAGACCCTGGGCGCAGTAGATAAGCCAAAGGGCAATGCATAGAATTGGTAATGCATTGAACCTGCTAAGAATCTGAGGCATCTTCTGCAGTTTTGCCTGATAGGGACATGCAGGTATGCCTCCTTGAGGTCCAAAGTTACGAGCCAAGCTTTCTTGCCCAGCATGGGAAGAAGCTGCTGTAGTGTCAACATTTTGAATTTTGGAACGTCCAGGTAAGTATTTAGAGAAGAAAGATCCAGAATGGGACTCCAGGCTTTGTCCTTTCTGGGAACCAGAAAGAGTCTTGAGTAAAATCCTTGCCCTTGTTCCTGTTTTGGTACCTTTTGAATAGCTCTCATGTCCATGAGTGCTGTAATTTGTCTTTGAGCCTCTGCCCGTTGATTTGGTGGCAGATTTGGCATTCCTTTTAACCTTGGCAGAGTGTGAAAGTGGAACCTGTAACCTTGAGACACAATATTGAGAACCCATTTGTCTTTGGTGATCATCTGCCAATTGTGACTGAAAAGTGCCAGTTTTCCCACCAAGGGGCTGCCAAGAGAGAGATGTTTGGCAGCTGTAGTGGAAAGTCATTGGGGCTGTTTTTTATAAGGTTGAGGCCTGTCTTCCCGTTCTTTCTGGGTTGAAGCCCCCCATTGTCGAGGCCTGTAAGTACCTTGTGGTTGACCTCTGCCTCTTGGACATCTGTATATGCCCCTTTGAGGTCTGTCTGAAACTGGAAAGGACCAATTTTTTGTTGGCCAATTTCTGCTAAATCGAGGAGGCTGAACCTGTAAGAAATCCTTCACCGTTTGCATAGATTTTGCTTTATCCTCCATTTTCTTTAATACCTCTTCTGCCTTAACTCCAAATCAAACATATAAACCAAAACGAAAGTGCCAAAGGACCAAGGAAACACTGTGAGAAATACCACTAAAAGTTTTAGATATTCCACTTGTATACGTTAAAAATGATAAAACAAATTAACGCTCTTATAACTTCAAGTACATAATACGCGTTTTCGTCCATACATCTAGGACTTCATCAGATGAATGCCATAAGTTCACATTTACCTTTATATGGCTTAATTCAATAATTTAATTAATTAAAATCCAATGAAACACCATCAATTAATTCAAAATGACAAATCAGTGACATCCTACTGATTAATATTAATGCCCATCTATTCAGGAAGTTTCTTCACACTATATAAGGTTTACCCTTTTGTAACTCTTCTTATAGTGGAACAATGATTTAATGAACTATTTAATTCTGTAGTGCATGCAATTGTTAATAAATAAATAAATAAAATCCAAATCAAACATCCTACTGCAAAGGTGCATCTAATAATTTTGCTTTAACATTATCTGGTAATGTCTGCTCTTTTAACCAAGCATGTCTTCTAATGACAGACCCTGTAACGGCTGCTCTACAGGAGGCCTCCAAGGAATCAAAACCACATTGCAAAGTATGTTTTTCCACTTTTTCAGCTGCATGCAATAAATCCTGCATTTCCTTATAATTAGGAAGATCTGAATTTGGAAGCATTTTTGTTTCAACTGAGACATCAAATATTGCTAGTATTTAAGCATGTGAAACTGGCAATTTAAGGCTCTCATTGCTAAAGTTGCAGACGCATACACTTTCTTCCCCCATCAGTCTAATGCTCTGGAATCTCTGTCAGAGGTGACTGGATTTTTTGCTGTAGAGGCCTTTACCCCTTTGGGACCTTGGGAAATAGTTTCAGGGTCAGCAACAGGGTTTTTATAAAGGAATTTGTGTGAGTCAGGGACTCTTGTAGTATCTGTCTGGCTTAACTGGAACAGGAGGTAAAGAATCAGGATTTAAACTGGATTCAGAATAAACATCATCCACAATATCTAACACTGGTGGAATAGCAAGGGGTCTACGTTGAGGTAATAAAAGGAAATCTCTGAGCCTTTTCTTGGATTCTGAGTAATCCTGGCCCTCCCAATGGAAATGCTCCCGCATGGTATGTAAGGTTTCCCCAAAGGAGTAGTTCTCTGGTGGAGAGGCTGAAGGAATAGATTCCTCAGCATCAGAATTCTCATAAGGGGGTAAAGAGTATCCTTGGGTCTGAGAATGAGTCTGAGGAGATGGACACCTGGTCGGATGAGTCATAGTCTGCATCCTGTCTAGGCCTTTTATCAGGTGAAGGGTGGGACCCCCTGATCAGAGTAATTAGGTCTTCGGCCATTTTGAGCATCTGTTTCTTAGGCATGGAGGCCTGTCCTGGTGAATGCTGAAGTTGTTTCTTTGTTTTGGGTTTAACAGAAGATTTAATGATTAACTGAGTAGGCCTGAAAACACCCTCTGAAGCTACAGGTTGTTCGGCTATTCCAGAGTCCTCCGAAGGGTTAGTCTCGGTAAGTCGTAAGTCTGATGTACCCGAAGGCCCAGCCATCTCCACGAGGGAGTCAGATGTGGCCTGTGGTTCCAAAGACGTGGTCGTCAGGGGCTGCGAAGGCGCCTCACTGAAAACCGGAGAACCAGCGACTGGCCTAGAAGAGGCTTCGTCGTCAGTTTTGGGCCTCGGATGCCTGTCCTTGTCTTTGCATTTTATGTGTAACCCGGTCATCAGTAGTTCCGACGGCATGGTGTAATTGAATTTTCTGCCAAAATAACGGGCAAAATCAAACCAAAGTTTAATAGTGCGCTTGTTAAACCTAGCACAAAACCAACAACCTGTGACATCATGGTCTGGGCCTAGGCATGGGATACAATAGGAATGGAAATCCTTATGAGGTATTTGCTTCCCACAAGAAATACAATTATTAACTTTTACTGACATCGGTCTGAGGGAAGAAAAAGTTTCCCCAACGGGGTACTTAGCTTTGTAGAAGACTTCGGTTCTGGATTCAGAATGAAAATCTCAGGAGTCGGCCGACCGGCACTTGCGAACTGCTTTTGCATTGGGCACCGCGCGGCAAGAAAGACTGTGGAAAATGGCGTCGGCTGCATCTTAAAAAGCCCTGGCGCACTGACGTCAGGGAAGAAGCGACAGCAACAGACACTGGACCAAGACTTTGGAACTTGGGCCGACTGCAGGACCGCCTGACGGCAGGATAACTCAAGTGTAATGACTGCAGCAGTGTAACACGATGAACATCTCTGTAGTACCTGTCAGGTTTCCTGGGAGCAGGGGGAACCGAATTTGGAGACAAGGAATTTTCCAGAAAAACATCAACAACTTCCAAGACAGGGGGAATAGCAAGAGGCTTACCCTGAGGTAAATCAAGAAACTCACTAATCTGTTTCTTAGATTGTGGATAATCCTGGCTTTCCCATTTAAAATGTTCCCTGAGGGTATTTAAAGTATCACCAAAAGAGAAATCCTCTGCAGAAGAAGCCGAATGAATGGACTCCTCTGCATCTGAATCCTCATAGGGAGAAAAAGCCGGAGAAAATTCCTCATCAGCAGAAATGCTGGAAGAAACAGATTCTGAACAGGACGAAACCTCCCTACTCCTTTCAGGAGAGTGAGGCTGAGAACTCCTGATAAGCATTAACAAATCATTAGCCATTTTAACCATCTGGGATTGAGGTGAACTAGAAGGAACTGGAGCCTGCCTTTTCACAGGCTTATGGATGGAAGGCTTACCTGCAAGCCTGAAGGACTCGGGAGGCCTGGCAAGTAGAAAGAAGCAGCTTGTTTTCAGATCGCAAACCAGAGGCCTAATGGACTTGGACTCGACCAAGGCCTACGGTTGTACATCTGCAGACTGCAGGGACTGCAAAAGCATCTCACTGGCTCCCGCCTGACTGACGACCAACGTAGCCTCATCCGAGAACTTTGTTTTCTGAGGCCTGTCATGGTTCTTGTCCTTATGCTTTTTCGGAATATCTGAAGCCTGAAGACCGGCGGACGCCATACCCACAAACTTAGGCCAAACTCTGAAATGCTTTGCCAAAATCTTAGCCAGACAGACAGTACGTGGATTAAAGGAGGCACAAAGATTACAACTGGGAACGTTATGATCAAGGCCTAAACAGATAATGCAGTAGAAATGAAAATCTCTATGGGGAATCTGCTTTCCACAGGTAAGGCATTTAACTTTTTCTGACATTCGTTAAGGCAAGAAAAGAGTATCCCCAACGGGGTACTTAGCTGTAGCAGCCTTCAACACTTTGTAATCGAAATTCAATGAAGGTAAACTGCTGACCGGCACTTGTGCATGAAAAGCTTCTGTTTCGGGCTCAGTGGAAAGGAAGACTGAAAAAGTGACGTCTGCTGCCTCCTTTTGTATCGGACACACTGACGTCCTTTACAACCGACGTCATTTTTATTTACCTTTGGTATTTTGAGGGCTACCGGGAGTCAGATAACCCATTTGTTAGGACTGCAACAGTGAAACACGAACATCTCTTCCAAAACGGAAGACCAAAAGGTGACCCACATAGCAATCCTATTAAATACTTCAGAAATGGAAGCCCAATGAAGAAATCAGACTGGTATGATTACATACATGTATGATGACACATTTATAAGCACTCTTTTTCATGAATGTGGGATGTTGTCAAATGCTGTTTTGTAGTTTATCCATGGCATACTTAGGTTCTTCCCCTTTTTACATTTCTTCATTATGACTTTAATAACAAATGATCCTTTGTTCCTTATGACTTCTTTTGTTACCCTTCTGCTCCATTGCCATGATTAAGTTTTCTTCTAAATGCCAATAAGTTTTATCGGTATCAATTCCAGTGTATAGTTTATACATCTCCAGAAAGCAAGTTATTGGTCTACAGTTTTTAAAATGGCTTGCAAGTTTGATCTTAAGGAGTATTGTTTTTCCTGTTGTCAACCAGGTTGGCATCTGTTCAATGTGTGCGCATAAATAGTTCTTACTCAAGGCTAAATCTTCATGTAAAGAAATTAACATTTTTAGCTAGAAGTTAGGTACTGCATCTGGACCTGGGGGTTTCCCACTTTGGAGCTTTTCTTAATTTTGTTTCAGTTTCTCTGGCTGTTACTTCATCCCATTTCTTATCTTGTACATCTGAAATTCTTATTCTTTCTTTTACTTTTTCTATCCATTCAGCATCTCTGTTATGTTCCACAGGATCCTAATAGACATTTCTCCAAAATGTGTCTTTTTTTTTTGGTGGCGTTTCAATTCCTTTTGCCTTGCTTCCAATTCTCTATAAAACTTTGAGTCATCAATAAATTGCTTATTTTGTACTTTTGCTTTACATTTATCTGCATATCCTCAAGTTTTTCTGACTGTGCTGATATCTTTAGTTTATTTGCAATCGTGTCCGACAGATCCTGATCTGTTCTGATACTGTGCATTGCTTTTATCGTGTCTTTCCGAGTATTTTTGTTGATCCATTCCCTCTTCTGTACACTAACAGTGACACTTGTCTTACCTGCTTTGTATTTTCTCTATTCAGTGCTTTCATGATGGCATTCAATTTCTCCCCTTCCTTTCCTTTACCCTGTATTTTTGTGGTAAGACTTCACTGGTTATTAATTTAGCTGCACAACAATATATTCTATTTACTTCTGTTATACCACATACATTTCTCCAAACAGTCCTGATTACTCTGTTTATTTTATCAAACTTCTAACATTTTGGGCCTTACTGACTTTTTGTAGCCTATCTCTTTCACTGTTCTTAACATGTCTATCCATCTTTATTAAATCAAAAAACTCTTCCCTTAGATCATTTTCTTCTAAACTGAGAGCACACTCTTTGTTCTCCATTTCCTATGGGCATTCAACTGAAAGTTCCAGAGCATCCTCCTGTGCCATATTCTCTTTAGTTTCATCCCATGTCATCTGTTGCTCTTTCATATGGGAACTCACTGGTCTATCAATCCACAACATTGAATGTGCCAGAGTTGTCAGTTTCCT
This sequence comes from Protopterus annectens, assembly GCF_019279795.1. Taxonomy (NCBI): domain Eukaryota; kingdom Metazoa; phylum Chordata; order Ceratodontiformes; family Protopteridae; genus Protopterus; species Protopterus annectens. Next base: position 1,772,194,140 of record NC_056733.1, read on the forward strand.
GTTCCTTCCCTTGATGTGCAACAACTGAACGTTTATGCTGGTTTCATACCGAAGGCTCCAAAGTATTTTCATATGGCAAATGATCAGATGTTACCCGCTCCACTGGTTTCTCCTTAATTTGGGGATTTATTATGCTAGCCTAAATATTTCACTTTGTATGTAATCCATAACCTCAGTTGCTTTTTCTTTTAAGTTCTCCATTACCAACACTCTTTTCTACTTTTCCTCTGTTTTATCTTTTGTACTGTAAAGTTTTGCATATCCAGATGCCTTTTGCCTGTATTTCTCTTCAAATATCATTGGTGCTGCTCTTTTTGTACTGAACAGCATTGCTTTCTCCTTTGCATAAATATTACACCATATTAAATCTCTTTTTCCTTCCCATGTCCATATTTCTTCTTCAGATGTCTCCTGCTCCTGTTTCTCCTTACTTGGGGGACTCCATTATTTTTATATCAAAGCATGATGGAACAATGGACATGGAAAAGAGAGCGAGATCTGATATGGTGCAAAATTTATGCAGAAGAGAAAGCCAAACCAATAAATACAGAAAGCAGCCATATAGATATAGAAAGAAATACAGGCAAAGGCACCCAGATATGGAAAATTTCACAATACAAAAAAGATCAAACTGGGGGAACGTAGAAAGTACAGTTGTGTACACTTACAATAAATGTAGATGTTCGAGTGTATTCACTGTTGCAGTCATCACACTTGGGTTATCCGGCCAGGGGTAGCCCTCAGTTAGCCTGAATACCAGAGGCTTAGTATTTCTGTGTCGGTTGCGGTCGCCCCAGGACTGATGTCAGGTAGTCAGTGGTATAAAAACAGGCAGCCAATGCCATTACATCAGTTTTTCTTTCACCAAATGTCAGGAGTCACCAAATAGGGAGCTAAGTTATGGTGGAATAACACCACCAGTAAATACCAACAGTCCAATAAAGAGTGAGGGAGAGAGAGAAAGAGAGAAGGGGGCTGCAGGGTGGGAAAGGTACAGTTGTGTACACTTACCATAAATGTAGATGTTCGAGCGTATTCACTGTTGCAGTCATCACATTTGGGTTATCTGCCTGCAGGTAGCCCTCAGTTGGCCTGAATACCAGAGTCGTGGGATTTCTACGTCGGATGCTGTCGCTTCTTCCATGACGTCAGGTCGTCAGGGGTATAAAACATGCAGCCGATGTCATTACATCCGTTTTCTTGCCCCAGATGTAAGGAGCCCCCAAAATAAAAAACAATTACATGGTATGGAACACCCCAGCAAAAAGCAAATACCAATGATATAAGATAAGCCAAACAAAAAAGATAGGTAGAGGTAAAGAGAAGCCAGGGGGCTGGAGGGAGGGTAACCAGGACTGCAACAGCGAATACACTCGAACATCTACATTTATGGTAAGTGTGCACAACTGTACTACGTTCTTCGTGTTTCACTGTTGCAGTCATCACATTTGGGTTGATTCCCAAAGGTGAGGATGGGTGGAGGTAGTTAAACATTAGGGCTGGCAATCAGGTCCTGTAAGACTGCTGTGGCAAACTCAGCTCTGGATTTAGAAAAGATAGGTAAGTGGTAATGCTTGGTGAAAGTGTGTACAGAGCTCCAGGTTGCAGCTTGCAGGATGTCCCTGGTAGGGACTCCCCTGAGAAATGCTGTAGAGGTTGATGTAGCCCCAGTGGAATGTGTTCTGATCCTGTGGGGTAGTTTTCCCATGGTTTTTGTAGCAGAAATGGATGCAGTGTGCTATCCATTTAGTAATGGTTTGCTCTGAAATGGTCCACAAAAAGAAATCCACGAACTTGCAAGCTAGTAATGCAAACTTTTTATTCCATAAAGCGATTTTCGTCTGGCTGGATAGCTAGACTTCTTCAGATGTAATTAAATATTCAAAACACAGTATATAACATGAACATCAGTCAGCTGATCTGCCCTAATTAGAACAGCTGATCAGCACCAACCAATACATATACATAACCTCACAGCCTAAGCCAAAATGCCTTAAAAACACATACCATGAATTACATCTACTTATATATAAATTAATTAAAACCTACTAACATGTTTAATTTCAGTCATAATTTATATAGCTATAAATAATCTAGAAACATTCTAAAAACTTATAAAATACTTAATATACTATATGAAAAGTATAGAGGTCAGAAGCCATACTTATAAATGAGTTTCTGACTATGTACATACTCCAAAAACCATCTAATTTAAACAAACTAAAACAGTTAAACTAATGATGCAAAACTCATACATCACTCCTACTGGGACAATTCTATTTAGTAAAGTAATATAATATATGCATAACATGTAAAATTCATAAAATGTTTGCTATGTAGAATAACATTTCTGCCCTAAAAGGTTTTTAAAAAAATGGCTATAAAATATATAGCTGTGATCATCTTAAAAGACTTTTCAGTTTTTAAATACATTTGATAGAATACATCTCATTAAGACCTGGCTAGAGACATCCAAACGTACGTAGTTGCCAAAACAGTTCCATTTTTTCAAGTAACAAATGTACTGGGCCACCTCTAGCATCTGAGGTTACACATTCTTATAGCTCTAAACATAAAACCATGATTAGGAAAAGAGTGTGTGTCTCTAGCTAAGGCATTGTCTAGTTTATTTCTAATGCTATATAAATGTTCATATACTCTGTCCCTCAACCTTCTATCAGTCTTTCCGATATAGAAGGCAGGGCAGTTGTGACACTTAGCAAGATAGACCACTCCTTTTCTATTACAATCAAACCTATGTTTAGTAGTATATCTAACCCCTCTGATAGAGAAGTTTGTCCCTACCTCTATGTATCTACACAATATGGTCACATATGACATTTATACATGCCCCCATGTTTTGCACTAAAATTAATAGGTTTATGAGTTTCTAATAGATTCTTCAAATTTCTACCTTTCTTAAAAACTACCTTGGGAAAATTGTGTAGTTCTGCAACAGTAGGTAGGTCTGTTTTTATAAATAATCAATTCTTTCGTATTATGTTTACAAAATCGTAGCCATCCATATTATGTTTACAAAATCGTAGCCATCCATATAAAACGTAAGAATAAGACTACATGGGTCCACAAGTTTGCTAGGTAGCACATCCAGTAAAAAGCCCTCTTGGGTAATAACACTACCTAAACATATGTTAGAGGGTTTAGGGACTAAAATAGGTCTATAAGTACCTAAAATTCTCTTTTTTATTACCTCTTGACTTATTTCATCCAATAATACATCTGGATAGCCCCTATTTTTAAAATTTCTACTAGTTTGTTACATTCCTCCAAAAAGTCCTGTTCAACTGAGACCATTCGGGCCGCCCTTACAAATTGTCCATTTACTACAGAACGTTTTTGAAATGATGGGTGGCAACTACTATAATGAAGGAATGTGTTGGAATAAGTTTCCTTTCTAAATATACTTGCTTTCCAACAGTTGTTTATCCTGTCCTTTCTTAAATCTATATCAAGGTAAGATATTCTATCACTGCTGAAACAGTGTGTAAATTTTAAAAAATCAGTCGTGTTATTCAACTGATTAACCAAGGACAAGGCTTCATTTTCATTTCCTTTGAATAAAATAAATATATCATCCAGGAAGCGAGTATAAAAACGAATCTGTTCCATAATGTGGGTCACTCCAAAAATGTGTTCCTGTTCCCAAAATGCCATAACTAGGTTGGCAAAACTGCTACCACAGGGGGAGCCCATAGCAACCCCTATCTTTTGTAAAAAGTATCTGTTGTCGAAAGTAATAAAGTTGTTGGACAAAACAACGTCCAACAACTCTTCTATTAGTTTTACTTCTCTTTGGGGGGCCCCCATCCTGTGTAGCAGTAAGCCTACCCATTCTATACCTTCATTGTGTGGGATGGAAGAATAGAAGTCCCTCGCATCAATTGTAAGGAAATTAAAATCATCCCTGTATTCCAAGTTGTTCAAGTTGGCCAAAAAGGTCCAGGAATCCTTACAAATTTGACTTTGTTGGGTTACATATTTTTTTAAGCATATGGTCAATAAATTTTGAGCAAGCATAAGTAATGCTGGCTCTAGCATCCACTAATGGTCTCATAGGGGGGTTAGTGATGGACTTGTGAATCTTTGAAACTCCAAAGATAGTAGGTATTCTTGGTGCTGGTGTATCAAGAAAATTAGCAATTCCTACATCTATCCTTGCTTCAATAAACAACTCATCAAAAATAGAACGAATTCTAGCATAAGCTAGGTTTAGCTCATTTTTAGATGCTTCAGTGCATGTTCCACTTGCTAAAATTTCTTCCATTTTCTTAATATATTCATCCAAGTCTAGTATCACTAACCCACCCCCTTTGTCCAGTTTCGTTGTTCTCACTCAGGCTTCCTGAAGCACAGATAAAGCTTCCTTTTCTTCTCAAGTTATGCTGAATTTCGAAGTACAACTTTTTTTATTATTATTTTTTTTTAAGTTACTTGGTTAAAAAATCTAATATACACAATTTCAAACAAAGCTATAGTAGGTTGCAATTGGGGGCAGAAAGTACTAGATACATAAAATGGTGTTACTGTGTGTTGCCCCTCCCCAAACAAAACTTTAAAATTAAGTTTTCTTGTAAACAGTTTAAAATCTGTAACTGATTCTGCTATGTTAGTTTTTACTGTGGGGACAAAAGTAAGTCCTTTTTGCTAGCAAATCAGCCAGCACCAAATCCACTTTAACTTTAGAATAATTAAAAATATTAAAGTCACCTTGCATACTGCACACTACTGTGTGTTTTAATCCATTTAGTTCTGAAGTCTGACTTTCCAGTCCTTCACTCTCTATTGTTTCTGATGTGAACTGTAGTAAACTTTCGGGGCTCCCTGTTTCAGGTTGTAGCCTGAGGCAGGATGCTGAAAATTTTCTCCGTTGTTTGGACCATGCTGTTGGCCCACAAAGTTAGTCCTCCTTCTATAAGCTCCTCCGTTGTTCGTGCTATTACTGCTAGTGTTACTATTAGAAGCATTGCACTTCTTTTTAGTGGATGCATATGTCCAACCTTCTTCACTCCGATCCGATCCCTGAACAGGTAAAGCCGTTTGGCTTCACACCTACGGCTGCAGTAACTTCCTGAATACCCAAATTTTTCTGTATACCAGATTGTGACAATGGTGGTGCAGGGTAGGCAAAACCTTTTGCATACGCTTCTCTGTCCCGGTTTAATTTTTTAAGCTTTGTGCTTTTTAGCTTCTCTATATATGCTGGTCAATACTCATAAATGACCTTTCATAGTCATATTTGTATCTATGAAAGTCACCATCCTTCTTAATTTATTCATCTATAACAGAAGCTTCATGTAGTAAACCATGCACAATGATTTGGTAATGTTTACTAATTAACCCTAAAAGCAGCTGGTCAGCTTTTCTGAAAGGCTTAGTCCTGTCCAGATAGAACCTAAGCTGACTGTGCACGTCCAAAGAGTGCAGGATCCTTTCCCCTTTATTCTGAGGATTAGGAAAAAAAAGTTGGCAAGTGAATGCAATGGTTTAAAGCCACATTAGATACCACCTTGGCCATAAATGATGGGCTAGCCCTGAGGGAAACCCTGTCCGCATGGAAGATGACAGCTTCCACGGCCATAAGGGCCTGCAATTCAGACATTCTTCTTACTGAAGTGATGGCTAGAAGAAAAGCTGTTTTCCATGAGAGGAATTTTAACTCTGCTGTAGCAGCAGGTTCAAAGGGCGGATGCGCGAGCTTAGACAATACAAACTTAAGGTCACAGGCTGGAGCGAGAGCTCTCCTGTGGGGGTCTTAAATTTTTGGCTCTTCTCAGAAACTGTTTGAGCAGAGGATGAGAGAAGCGGGGTGGGCTCAGTATTATAATTAGCTGAGATGGCAAAGGCACGAATCTTAACTGAAGAGAAGGCTAGGCCTTTGTGGAACATTTCTGTTAAGTAATCTAGTATACAATGTAAGCTGGGCACAGTTGTGTCCATTCCCTGAGACTGGCTCCAGGAACAGTATCTTTTCCACTTTTCCGAATAGGATTTTCTAGTACTAGGCCTCCTTGCCTCAAAAATGACATCTAGCACCTGCTTACTGAGGGTTGCTGGTGAGGAGTTTAGGGGATGAGCGAGGCTGCTAGGTTCAGGGTCTGTAGCTGAGGGTGCAAAACATGGCCTTCCTGCTGGGACAGCAGGGAAGAGGTCTGAGGCAGGTGCCATGGTGACACTACTGTCAGACTGCGCAAAAGAGGGTACCAGCATTGGCGTGGCCAGTCTGGTGCAATCAGGATTGTCCTTGGCTTGTCCTGTTTGATCTTTAGTAGAACCTTCGAGAGGAGGGGCAGAAAGGGAAAGGCATAGATTGAGAGGTTTTCCCAGATAAAGGACAGGGCATCCACTTTCCAAGCTTGGCTGTGGGGGGGTTCTGGTGCAATATTTGCTCAATTGATAGTTCTATGGGGAAGTAAAGAGGTCCACCTCTAGTGCCCCCCCACCTGTTCCTCAAAAGTTTGAATATTTTGGGTTCCAGTTTCCACTTGTGTGGGTCCATGAGATTTCTGCTTAAGTCATCTGCCAGTGAATTTAGTTTGCCTGGCAGGAATTGAGCTTGCAAGCACACTTGGCTGCTCAAGGCTGTGCTCCACAGAGCCATGGCTAATCTGCAGAGTGGGTAGGCATGTGTTACCCCCCTGCTAGTTTATGTACCACATAACTGTGGTGCTGTCTGTCTTTACCAATAGTTGTCCTGGAAGATAAGGCCTTTGAAGGCTGTCAGAGCATTCTGTACAGCTAACATTTCTTTTTGATTGATATGTATGTGCATTTGCTTTGGACTCCATTTGCCTTGAATGCATTGTACTGCCATGTGAGCCCCACATGCACAGCCTGATGAGTCTGTCTGCTAGGGTTTGGGCGGCAGTGGGTTGAGTGAAAGGCAGTCCCTTGTTGTAGCAGGTCTCTGCCCACCAAAGGGCCTCTGTCCTTAGGCATGGAATGATGGGGAATCACTGTTTCCTGAGAATGTTGACACCAGATACTTTTCAAGTACCATTGAACTTTCCACATATGCAGTCTTACATATGGAATTAGTAGAATGCAAGAGACCATGAACCATAGGGCTTACATATGGAATTAGCAGAATGCAAGAGGCCATGAACCATAGGGCTTGCAGTATTTTTCTTGCAGATAGCTGGGTTTTGGTGGCCAGTAGATTGATGTAGTTTGTCAAATAGATTTGTTTTTCTGGAGTGAGGAATGCCATCTGGGAAGTTGTGTTCAAGCTTGCTCCCAGGTATACAATCTGTTGGCTGGGTACCAGATGTGATTTATTGTTGTTGATTGTGTACCCCAGTGAAGTTAGAAGTCTCTTTACAAATGTCAGGTGCTGTAGTAGCAATTCCTGACTGTCTGCCTGAATCAGGCAATTGCCAAAGTATGGGTACACATTTGAATCCTTCTCTGCCTGCAATATGCAATGGCTGGAGCTAGGCATCTTGTGAATACCCTGGGCGCAGTAGATAAGCTAAAGGGAAGGGCAGAGAACTGGTAGTGCATAGAGCCTGCTCTGAAAAGTAGGCATTTCCTGCAAGATTGCCTTATGGGGATGTGCAGATAAGCTTCTTTTAAGTCTACGGTTGCTAGCCAAGAGTCCTTGGCTAGCATAGGAAGCAACTGTTGGAGAGTAAGCATTTTGAATTTTGGAACCACCAGAATGATGGTGAGAATAGACAGATCCAAGATACGATGCCAGGAGTTTTCTTTTCTCAATACCTGAAAAGTACAGCTGTGTACATTTACCATAAATGTAGACGTTAGAGTGTATTCACTGTTGCAGTCATTACATTTGGGTAATCTGCTGGCAAGTTGCCCTCGGTCGGCCTGATTAACAAAAGTCTTGGGTCCTGCGTCGGTTGCTGCCCCTTCTTCCATGACGTCAGGTCGTCAGGGGTATAAAACATGCAGCCGACGCCATTACATCAGTTTTTCTTGCCCCAGATGTCAGGTGCCCCCCTAATGGGAAGCAAATAAACATAAAAACACAAAGGTATACCTCCAACAAAAAAGCAAATACACCAAAAAGGTTTTTAAGCATAGTAAAGGAAAGTAGAGGTATAGCCAAAAGAAGTTAGGGGGCAGGAGGGAGGGTAACCAGGATTGCAACAGTGAATACACTCTAACATCTACATTTATGGTAAGTGTACACAACTGTACTATGTTCTTCGTGTTTCACTGTTGCAGTCATTACATTTGGGTAGATTCCCAAAGCTATGGTTGGGAGGAGGAGTTTAGATAGCATTAGGGCCAGCTATAAGGCCATGAAAGACTGCAGTGGCAAAGCCAGCTCTGGATTTAGAGAAAATTGGCAAATGATAATGCTTGGTGAAAGTATGTGCAGAACTCCAGGTAGCAGCTTCTAGGATGTCCCTGGCAGGAACGCCTCTGAGAAAGGCTGTAGAAGTAGATGCAGCACTGGTGGAGTGAGGTCTTATCCCCTGGGGAATAGATTTTCCATGGTGCCTATAGTAGAAATGAATGCAATGGTTTATCCATTTAGAAATGGTTTGTTTTGAAATAGCCTACCCCTCTGCCCCAGCAGCAAATGCTACCAACAGTTACTCAGATTTTCTTTGAGGTTTAGTCCTGTCCAAGTAGAATCTAAGTTGTCTGTGCACATCCAAAGAATGCAGTATCCATTCCCTTTTGTTCTATGGATTGGGAAAGAAGGTTGGCAAATGAATGGACTGATTAAGAGCCACACTAAATACCACCTTGGGCATGAAGGATGGATTGGTTCTGAGTAGTCTGCATGAAAGATGATGAAAGGCTCCACTGCCATAAGGGCCTGTAATTCAGATACCCTTCTAGCTGAAGTGATTGCTACAAGGAAAGCTGTTTTCCAAGAAAGAAATTTTAAGTCTGCAGTAGCAGCTGGCTCGGAAGGAGGTAGAGTGAGTTTCTCCAATACAAAGTTAAGGTCCCAGGCTGGGGTTGGAGCTCTCCTGGGTGGTCTCAAATTTTTGGCTCCTATGAGGAACTGCTTGAGCAGTGGATGAGAGAAGAGGGGAGGTTGTGTGTTATAATGAGCTGAAATGGTTGAGGCGTGGATTTTAATGGAGGAAAAAGACAGGCCCCTTGTGAAGCATCTCAGTTAGGTATTGTAAAATCTGAGGTAAACTGGGTGCTGCTGTGCTCATCCCTTGAGATTGGTTCCAGGCACAGAATATTTTCCATTTTTCAGCATATGATTTTCTAGTACTAGGCCTCCTTGCATCTAAGATTACATCCATCACAGGTTTGCTGAGGGATGGTAAGGGTGAATTTTAAGTAATTAGCCAGGCTGCAAAGGTTCAGTGTTGGAAGCTGAGGGTGCAGAATCTGGTTCTCCTGCTGAGACAGTAGGGAAGGAGTCTGAGGCAAGTGCCATGGAGATAACAGTGAAACTACGCAGGAGGGGGTACCAGTGTTGGCTCAGCCAGTCTGGAGCAATCAAAATCATCCTTCATTTGAACTGTTTGACATTTAGTAGTACTTTGGAGAGCAGAGGCAGCAGGGGGGAGGCATAGACCGATAGGTTTTTCCAGCTGAAGGACAGAGCATCCACATTCCAGGCTCGTTTATGGGGAGTCCTTGTGCAAAATTTGTCCAAATGGTAGTTCTGGGGGGAGGCAAACAGGTCTATATCTGGGCTCCCCCATTCGCTTGTCCACATGTTGAAAATCCTTGGTTCCAGTTTCCACTCGTGCCAGTCAATGAGGTTTCTGCTTAGCCCATCTGCCAGTGTATTTAATTTTGCTGGCAGGAAATGAGCTTGTAGGTGCACTTGGTAGGTCAAGGCTGTGCTCCACAATGCCATGGCTAGTCTGCAGGGGAGGTAAGAATGTGCACCCCCCCCCCCCGCTTGTTTATGTACCACATAACCGTGGTGCTGTCCGTCTTTACCATTAGTTGTCCTGGAAGAATGTAGTCCTTAAAGGCTGTCAGAGCATTCTGTACAGCTAACATTTCTTTTTGACTGATATGCAGGTGCATTTGATTTGGGTTCCATTTGCCCTGAATGCACTTCCCTGCCAGGTGAGCCCCCCATGCATAGTCTGATGCATCTGTTGTTAGGGTTCTTGTTTTGGTGGCAGGTCTCTGCCCACCAAAGGAACTCTAGGCGTAGGCAACGTATGATAGGAATCATTGTTTCTAGGCTGTGAGAATGTTGATTCCATAGGCTTTTTAGATACCACTGTAGTTTCCTCATATGCAGTCTTGCATATGGAATTAGAAGAATGCAGGAGGCCATGTACCCCAAAGGCTTGCAGTATTGGCCTTGCAGATGGCAGGGTTTCTGTGGCCACTTGTTTGAAGTAGGTTGTCAAATTAATTTGCTTTTCTAGCATGAGATAAGCCATCTGGGAAGTTGTATTCAAGCTTGCTCCCAGGAATGTAATTTGTTGACAGGGTACCAGCTGTGATGATTTCTTTTCGTTTATGGTGTACCTCAGACACGTTAGAACCCTTTTTACAAAGGCCAGATGATTCAAAAGTATGTCCTGGCTTTCTGCCTGAATTAGATAATCGTCCAGGTATGGGTATATTTAAATACTAGTTTGCCTGCAAAATACAATAACTAAAGCTAGGCACTTTGTGAATACCCTGGGCGCAGTAGATAAGCCAAAGGGCAGTGCAGAGAACTGATAGTGCGTGTAGCCTGCTTTGAAGCGTAGGTATCTTCTGCATTATTCCCTGATTTGGGATGTGCAGGTATGCTTCTTTTAAATCTAATGTTGCCAACCAGGCGTCTTTGCCTAGCATAGAAGTAATTGCTGAAGAGTCAGCGTCTTCAATTTTGGAATCAACAGAAAGGTGTTTAGACAGGTCTAGGACAGGACGCCATGATTTGTCTTTTCTGGGTACCAGGAAAAGTCTCGAGTAGAAACCTTGTCCCTTTTCCTCTTCCGGTACCAGTTGAATAGCCCCCATGCTTGAGAGAGAAACTACTTGTTTTTGAGCCTCTGCCCACTAATTTGGGGGTAGGTCCAGCTACCCACTTGGCATTGGCAACTTGTGGAAGTGAAATCTATATCCCTGGGACACTACATTTAAAACCCATTTGTCCTGGGTAACGAGTTTCCAGTTCTCTGCATGAAGAGCAATCTTCTCCCCAAAGGGGCAGTCAGAAGATAAGTGCTTGGAAATTTTAAAAGGAAGTCACTGAGACAGTTTACCATGGGGGGGGGGGGCTTGTTATTCCCAGATTTGGAAGTGGAGGCCCCCCACTGCTTAGTTCTGAGAGTCCACTGGGACTGAAACCTGGGGTTTTTGCTGTGTCTGGGATTGGCTTGAGAAGACCTGAAAGAGGCCGGAAAGGACCAATTCTTAGACGGCCAGTGCCTACTAAATCTAGGAGGCTGAACTTGTAAAAAAATCTTGAACAGTTTGAATAGATTTAGCTTTATCTTCCATCTTTTTAAGAACCTCTTCAGCCTTGTTACCAAACAGCTGTCCTGATTTAAAGGAGCATCCAACAATTTAGCTTTAACATGATCATGCAAAGATTGTTCCTTAAGCCAAACATGCCTTCTAAGCACAGAACCAGTAACAGCAGCCCTGCAAGAGGCCTCTAAAGAATCAAAACCACATTGCAATGTATGTTTTCCAACTTGTTCAGCAGAATGCATTAAATCCTGCAAGTCTATTTTCCACACAGTCAGGAATCAACATAATTTTCTGTTTAAGCAAGCCAATAACATGTTGCTGATATTTTAAAATATGAAATTGGCAGTTTAAAGCTCTAATGGCCAAGGTTGCTGAAGTGTAAACCTTTTTACCCCATCAATCCAGCACCCTGGAGTCTCTATCAGAAGGGGTAGGATTTTTAGCAGTAGAATACTTAATGCCCATGGGCCCCTGTGAAATAGTCTCTGGATCTGCAATAGGATTTTTAAAAAGGAATTTGTGGGACTCAGGGACCCTGTAGTCAGGTTTACTGAGAGCAGGAGGCAGGGAAATCAGGGGCCAAACTGGATTCAGAGAAAGCATCATCAACAATGTCTAGTACAGGAGGAATAGCCAAAGGCCTAAGCTGAGGTAGGAAAAGGAAATCCCTAAGCCTCTTTTTTGAATCAGAAAATTCCTGGCTTTCCCAGTGAAACTGCTCCCTGAGAGTATGTAAGGTTTCCCCAAAAGATAAATCCTCAGGAGGGGAAGCAGAGGGAATAGAGTCCTCTGCATCAGAATCCTCATAAGTAGGTAAGGACAAATCTAGGTCATCAGCAGTCAGAAAAAACAAAATCCTGATCAGAAGATTCATAATCAAGCTCAGCCCTAGGCCTCTTAGAAAGGAGGGGGGGGGGCTACCCCTGATTAGTGTTATTAGATATTCAACCATTTTTATCATTTGTTTTTTAGGCATAGAGGCCTGAGCATGTGGCCTGGGTGTCAGTTTTTTAGACATGGATCGAGATTTAGGGCTTAGTAATGAAGGAGGCGTTGATTTAATATATTCAAATCCGTAGGCCTGAATACACTCTCAGAAGCCGGTGCCTGCACAACTGCTCCGGACCCATCCAAGGTAGAGACATCCGTGGGTTCCACAGTTGAAGTATCTTACGGCATACCGGATTCCGAATGGGTCTCAGTAGAGGCCTGCAAATCAGAAGTAGCCGGCATCAGGGGCTGCGAAAGCGCCTCACTGAGTACCGGCGAACTGGCGACTGGCTTAGAAGCGTCATCGGCGGTTTTGGACCTCGGCAGCCTCTGTCTTTATCTTTGCTTTTTTTGGAATCCCAGTAGTAGGATGGCTAACAGACGACATTTCTGGATAATTAAACAGACAACTGAAATATTTAGAGGCAAAAATATACCAACGAGGGATAGTGCGCTGATTAAATAAAGCACAAAACCGACAGCAAGGTAGGTCTTGGTAAGGGTCAAGGCAAGGAATACAGTACGAATGAAAATCTTTGAGGTATTTGCTTTCCACATGTAATGCAATTATTAACTTTTACGGACATCGGTAAGGAGCAAGAAAAAAGTACAGTTTTGTACCTACCATAAATGTAGATGTTCGAGTGCTAATACAGATGCAGTCATAACAGATGGGTTCTCCTGCCGTCAGACAGGTCCTCGGTCGACCGAATTCCAAAGTCTAGGTCCGGCGTCGGTTGTCATCGCTTCTTCCCTGACGTCAGTGCGACAGGGTTATAAAAGAACCAGCAGACACCATTTTCTTCAGTTTGTCTTGCCCCAGATGTCAGGTGCCCTCAGAAGGAAGGCAATACATAAAATTATGTAATAATGCAATGCAATATAATCAAAAAACAGTAGTTGCAAGCAAATACACCATAAAAGAATACCCCTAGAGGGGAAGGAGGGAGGGAAACCTGGACTGCAGCTGTACTAGCACTCGAACATCTACATTTATGGTAGGTACAAAACTGTACTATGTTCATTGTGCATACAGCTGCAGTCATAACAGATGGGTAGAATCCCAAAGCTAAGAAAGGGGTGGTAGGCACTAGGTGGAACTAGGAGGAGCCAAAATGCCCTGCAAGACTGCAGTGGCAAAGCCTGCTCTAGATTTGGAGTATATTAAGTTGTAGTGCTTGGAGAAGGTATGCACAGAACTCCAAGTGGCGGCTTCCAAAATATCCTTGGTAGGAACTCCTCTGAGGAAGGCTGCAGAGGTGGCTGTGGCCCTGGTGGAATGAGTTCTAATGCCTGTAGGTACAGTTTTGCCATGAAAGGAATAGCAAAAGCGTATGCAGTGGGCTATCCATTTTGAGATTGTCTGTTCGGAAATTGGCTTTCCTTGAGCTCCTACCGCATAGGCCACAGAGAGCTGTTCTGATTTTCTGAAAGGTTTTGTTCTGTCCAAATAGTAACGCAGTTGTCTGTGGATGTCCAAGGAATGTAGTAATCTCTCCCCTTTGTTTTGAGGATTAGGATAAAAAGTAGGTAAATGTATGGCCTGATTTAAAGCTTCCCTGGATACCACTTTAGGCATAAAGGACGGGTTGGTTCGTAAGGAAACTCTGTCCTGATGGAAGACTATAAAAGGCTGGACAGCCATGAGAGCCTGTAGTTCTGAAACTCTACGAGCTGAAGTGATAGCCAGAAGGAAAGCTGTTTTCCAGGACAAATATTGCAAATCTGATGAGGCAGCTGGCTCAAAAGGAGGCAAAGTCAGTTTTTCCAGAATGAAATTAAGATCCCAAGCAGGTATTGGTTGTTTCCTTGGAGGTCTTAAATTCTTAGCCCCTCTGAGGAACTGTCTTAATAGAGGGTGAGAGAATAAAGGTGGATCAGTGTTGTATTCTGCAGAAATGGCTGAGGCATGGATTTTGATGGAGGAGAACGAAAGTCCACTGCTTAGCAGTTCAGCCAAATATTGTAGTATTTGAGGTAAATTCAGTTTTCCAGGGTTCTGACCCTTTTTCTCATTCCAGACACAAAAACGTTTCCAATTTGTGGAGTAAGATTTTCTAGTGGATGGCCTTCTGGCCTCCCAAATGACATCCTGCACCTCCTTGGAGAGTAGGGCCTGCTGTGATGCTAATAAATCTTCCATGCGGTTAGATTGAGTTGTTTTAGCTGACTGTGAAGAGTTTTGAAGCTGTGCTGAGTCAGAAGAGGAGGCATTAGAGGCAGGGTCCATGGTGGGGAATGCGTCAGGCTCCTCAGGAGTGGGTACCAGTGTTGCCTTGGCCAGTCCGGAGCAATGAGGATCATCTTTGGTCTGTCTGCTCTGGCCTTCAATAGGACTTTGGGCAGCAGAGGAAGAGGCGGAAAGGCATAAACTGTCATTGAAGTCCAACTGAAAGAGAGAGCGTCCACTCTCCAGGCCTTTGGATGGAAGATCCTTGGGCAGAATTTTGTCAATTGATGATTTTTGTGGGAGGCAAAGAGATCTATGTCTGGCCTTCCCCATTCTTGGATTATTTCTGTAAAAACTTTTGGATGCAACTTCCATTCGTGTGGATCTGTCATATTCCTGCTTAGGTTGTCTGCCAGCGTGTTTTCCTTGCCTGGCAAGTACTGTGCTTGTAGTTCCACTTGTAAGTCCATGGCCATGTTCCAAAGTGACATGGCCAGTCTGCATAGGGGATAAGAATGTGTTCCTCCCTGCTTGTTTATGTACCACATAACTGTGGTGTTGTCCGTTCTTATCAATAGTTGACCTGGTTGTAGAAGGTCCTTGAAAGCTATAATAGCATTTATTACTGCTAGCATTTCTTTTTGATTGATGTGAAGGTGCTTTTCTTTTGGGACCATTTGCCCTGAATGCACCGGTCTGTCATGTGCCCCAGGCGTAGTCCGGCGTCTGTTGTGATGACTTGATTTGCTTGAGGCTTGCTGAATGGAAGACCTGTGTTTGTTTGACATGCTTGAGCCCACCACAGAAATTCCTTTTGCAGACATGGAATTAGTGGTATTATTGTTTCCAAACTGTGGTGCATCCTCCCCTCCTGTGGTGGGTGGTTTCCTCCGGGTGCTCGGTTTCCTCCCACATCCCAAAGACATGCTGCAGGTGAATTGGACACTCTAAATTGGCTTCTGTGGAAGTTGGGCGGGCGGGCACTGGCACGACACCGTAAACACTGCCCAATTAATGCGAGGACAAAAGGTGATCCCGCTGGGGACCTAACCAGGAAAAAGCCGAAAGAAGAAGAAGAAGATTGTTTCCAAACTGTTGCTGTGTTGAGACCATATGTTTTTTAGGTACCATTGTAGTTTTCTCATATGCAGCTTTGCACATGGGATTAGTAAGATGCAAGATGCCATGAATCCCAGAGCCTGCAGGATTTTCCTTGCAGTCAGCCTGGTGCAATTTGCCAGTGTTCTGAAATATTGAATTAGTTGCCCGTGATTCTCCGGCGTGAGGTAGGCCATCTGGGTGTTTGTGTTCAAATTGGCACCCAGGAAAATTATCTTCCGAGAGGGTATTAGCCTTGATTTCTCTTTGTTGACTGTGTATCCCAGAGAGTTTAATAACATTATTACATAAGCCAGATGTTTCAGAAGAATGTGCTTGCTGTCCGCTTGGATCAGGCAGTCGTCCAAATAAGGGTATATTTGTATCCCTTGAAGTCTACAGTAGGCAATTACTGATGCCAGGCATTTCGTGAATACTCTGGGCGCAGTAGATAAGCCAAAGGGCAATGCAGAGAATTGATAATGGGTTGAACCTGCAAGAAATCTGAGGTATCTTCTGCAATTTTGTCTGACTGGGACATGCAGGTATGCCTCCTTGAGGTCCAATGTTACCAGCCAAGACTCCTTGCCCAGCATGGGAAGAAGTTGCTGTACAGTGAGCATCTTGAATTTTGGTACGAGTAGGAATGTGTTTAGGATGGAAAGATCCAAAATAGGTCTCCAATCTTTTCCCTTCCTTGGCACCAGAAATAGCCTGGAATAAAAACCTTGACCTTGTTCGTGTGTAGGTACCTCTTGAATAGCTTTCATGTTTATAAGATCTGAAATTTGCTTTTGTGCCTCTGCCCTTTGATTGTGTGGCAGGTTTGGCATGCCTCTCATTTTTTGGAAGGGTATGAAAATGGAATTTGTAGCCTCTGTTTATAATGTCCAGGATCCATTTGTCCTTTGTGACAACATGCCAATTTTTTGAGAATAGTGCCAGCTTTCCTCCTAAGGGGGCTGCCATTTGAGAACTGGTTGGCATGCAAAGGGGAAAGTCATTGGGTTTGCTTTCTGAAAGATTGCGAGTTGTCCTCACCACCTCTTTGTGTAGGAGCTTGCCATTGTCTGCCTCTGTACGATCCTTGTGATTGTCCTCTGCCCCTCGGGCGCCTGTATCTGCCTCTTTGGGTTCTGTCTGTGGCAGGAAAGGACCAGTTTTTGGAAGGCCAATTTCTACTAAAACGTGGGGGTTGAACCTGCAGAAATTCTTTCACAGTTTGCATTGATTTAGCCTTTTCCTCCATTTTCTGTAATACTTCCTCAGCATTTGCCCGAAATAGTACATCCTTTTGAAGAGGGGCGTCTAGTAATTTAGCTTTGACATGATCAGGCAAGGCTTGTTCCTTGAGCCAGGCATGCCCACGTATGACTGAGCCTGTAACAGCAGCTCTACATGAGGCCTCTAGAGCATCAAAACCACATTGTAAGGTATGTTTACCCACTTGTTCTGCACTATGCATCAAATCCTGCAACTCCAAGTCTGGTTGTTCAGGTTGTGACATTTTACTTTTCAATTGAGATAACAGAAACTGTTGGTATTTTAGCATATGAAACTGACAGTTTAAGGCCCTCATGGATAAGGTAGCCGAGGTATATACCTTTTTTCCCCACCTTTCTAAGGGTCTGGAATCTCTCTCGGAAGGCAATGGATTTTTGGCAATGGAGGCCTTAACTCCCTTGGGCCCCTGTGAGATGGTTTCTAGGTCAGCAGCATGGTTTTTGTATAGAAATTGGTGTGAGTCAGGAACCCTGTAGTACCTGTCAGGCTTAACTGGAGCTGGAAGTAGAGAGTCAGGGTTAAGGCAGGCCTCCGAGTAAACATCATCTAGGATGTCCAAGACAGGAGGTATAGCCAGAGGCCTGTGCTGGGGTAACAAAAGAAATTCCCTGAGCCTTTTCTTGGAATCTGAATAATCCTGGCCTTCCCAGTGGAAGTGTTCCCTTAAGGTATGCAAAGTTTTCCCAAATGAGAAATCCTCAGGGGGGGGGGGATACAGAAGGAATAGACTCCTCTGCATCAGAGTCTTCAAAAGGGGAGTAAGACTGTTCCTGATCATCAGAGTGTTCTGAAATAATGGAGCCCTGATCAGAGGAGGGGAAATCTTCCTCCACTCTGGGCCTTTTGTCCGGAGGTGGCTGAGAACCTCTGATTAGAGTAATTAAATCCTCAGCCATTTTAAGCATCTGTTTCTTAGGCATGGGTCCTGGAGATGGGCCCTGTGTAGTTGGTCTCTTAGGGTGCATGGTTGATTTAGACTTGGTGAAAGCCTTGATGGAGAAAGAAGGGGAAGGTCTGAAGACACCTTGAGTGGAGGTGGACCTGTCCACATTCTGTGTTTCAATGCCAAGAGTGGCTTCGGTATCTGTAGTCGGGGTGTGGCCGAGGAGCCTGTGACCTCTGGTACAGGAGACCCCGCCAAAGATGTGTCGTCGGTAATCAGGGGCTGCGTAGGCGCCTCGCTGAGAACCGGACCACGTGTAGTCGGCTTTGGCGTGGTGTCGGTAGGGGCCGTGGACCTCGAGTGTCGGTCTTCGTCTTTGCGTTTTTTAGACAAAACCGGAGTCGGAGTATCCGACCACATAGTATAGTTAAATGCTTTCCCAAAAAAATGATGGGTGAACTCCGCCCGATGCTTAATAGTGCGTTTGTTGAATGTAGCACAAAAGCGACAGACCGAGACGTCGTGGTCTGGGCCTAAACAAGGTATACAGAGGGAATGGAAATCCTTATGCGGTATTTGCTTCCCACAAGAAATACAATTATTAACTTTGTCTGACATCGGTCTGAGGCAAGAAAAGTTTCCCCAACGGGGTACTTAACTTTTAAGAAGACTTCGGTTTCCAAATTTTTCGTAATCTCAGGAGCTGGCCGACCGGCACTTGCGAACTGCTTCTGCTTCGGGCACCGCGCGGCAAGAGAGACTGAAGAAAATGGCATTGGCTGGTTCTTTTATACCCCCTGTCGCACTGACGTCAGGGAAGAAGCGACTACAACCGACGCCGGACCTAGACTTTGGAATTCGGCCGACCGAGGACCCGCCTAACGGCAGGAGAACCCATCTGTTATGACTGCAGCTGTATGCATGATGAACATCTTCCCCCCAACAGGGTACTTAGCTTTTAGTTGAAGACTTCGGTTCTGAAACTCAAAAACGAAAATTTCAGGAGTCAGACGACCAGCATTTGCGAACTGCTTCTGCTTAGGGCACCGCACGGCAAGAAAGACTGGTGTAATGGCGTTGGCTGCATGTTTTATACCCCTGACGACCTAACGTCATGGAAGAAGGGACAGCAACCGACGCAGGACACAAGACTTTGTTAATCAGGCCGACTGAGGGCAACCTGCAAACAGATTACCCAAATGTAATGACTGCAACAGTGATACACGAAGAACATCAGTCTGGAATAAAAGCCTTGTCCCCTTTGTTCTGCTGGGGCAGGTTGAAGAGCCTTGATACTGAGAAGAGAAAGTACTTGCTTTTGGGCCTCTGCCCACTGGTTTGGGGGGAGGTCTGGCCATCCCGCTTGGGGTTGGGAGTGAATGGAAGTGGAATCTGTATCCCTGGGAAACAATGTTTAGGACCCATCTGTCCTGGGTAATGTACTCCCAGTTTTTGGCATGCAGGGCAAGTTTCCCTCCTAAAGGTGAAAGTACTTGGGCAAGGGCTTGGAAGAGTTACAGATAAGTCATTGTGAGATTTTATCATAGGATGGCGGCTTACTACTCCCTGTTTTGGACGTGGGAGCACCCCATTGCTTACATCTGCGCATACCCTGAGACTGTAATCTTGGTGGTCTGCTGCCCGTGTTTGGAATGCAAGGTCTGGGAGGGACTGGAAAAGACCAGTTTTTAAAAGGCCAATGCCTACTGAATCTAGGTGGCTGTACTTGTAAGAAATCTTTAACAGTTTGCATAGATTTAGCTTTTTCCTCCATCCTTTTGAGGACTTCTGCGTTATTGCCAAATGGATGCTCTTGGTTTAATGGTGCATCTAGTAATTTTGCTTTGACATGGTCTGGCAAGGTTTGTTCCTTAAGCCAAGCATGCCTTCTAAGAACAGACCCAGTGACAGTTGCCCTGCAAGATACTTCTAAGGCATCAAAACCACATTGCAAAGTATGTTTACCAACTTGGTTACCAGAATGCATTAACTCTTGTAAATCTTTATGTTCTGCACAATCAGGAATCAATATCATTTTCTGTTTAATTACTTCCATAATAGGTTGCTGATACTTTAACATATGAAACTAGTAATTTAAAGCCCTGATGGCAAACGTAGCAGAGGTGTACACCTTCTTTCCCCATTTGTCCAAAGCCCTGGAATCCCTGTCCGAAGAGGCAGGGTTTTTGGCTGTAGTAGCCTTAATGCCGTTAGGTCCCTGGGAAATGGTCTCTGGATCCGCAGTAGGATTCTTAAATAGAAATTTGTGAGTCAGGTACTCTGTAGTACGTCAGGTTTACTAGGAGATTGTGGCAATGTATCAGGAGTAAGGCTGGATTCCAAGAAGACATCATCTACAATTTGTAGAACAAGAGTTATGGCTAGAGGCCTGTGCTGAGGCAAGTTTAAAAATTCCCTAAGTCTCTTTTCGGACTGACAGTAGTCCTGGCTCTCACAGCGGAAATGCTCTCTAAGGGTATGCAGGGTTTCACCAAAAGAAAAATCTTATGGTGGGGAAGCAGAGGGAATGAAATCCTTTGCATCAGAATCCTCATAGGTAGATAAGGGTATGTTCGGGTAATCAGAAGGGGCAGAGTTGTCAGACTCTTGATCTGAAGAATCAGAAGGAAAATCAGTTCTTGGTCTTTTTGAGGGGGAAGGCTGACTTCCCCTAATTAAAGTAATAAGGTCTTCAGCCATTCTAAGCATTTGTTTTTGTTGCATGTGGGCCTGAGAATGTGCTTTGGTCATCAGTTTCCTAGGCATAGTGCGAACTCTAGGCCTGAGAAATTCAGTATTTTTGGTTTAGCATGAAGTCATCGGTTTAATATGAAAATCGGAAGGCCTGAATACATCCTCAGAAGCCGGTGCCTGCACAGCGGCTCCAGACCAATCCAAGGCAGAGATGTCCGCAGGTTCCATAGTTGAAGAAGCATCTCGCAGCATACTGGCTCCAAATGGGTCTCAGTAGATGCCTGTGAATCTGTAGAAGCGGGTATCAAGGGCTGCAAAAGCACCTCACTAAGTACCGGCGGACTGGTGACTAGCTTAACGGTAGCATCGTCAGCAGTTTTGGGCTTATGCGGTCTTTGCCTTTATCCTTACGTTTTTTTGGAAGATCGGTAGTCAGATGGCTTATCAAAGCCATTTCTGAATACGGAAGTTGAGAGCGAAAGAATTTAGCGACAAAAATAACCCGACGAATAGTTCGGGCGTTGAACAAGGCACAAAACCGACAGCGAGGGACATCAAGGTCTGGGCCTAAACAGGTGACGGCTTTCCACAAGCAAGACAATTACTAAATTTTTCTGACATCGGTTAGAGCAAGAAAAAAGGCTCCCCAGCAGGGTATTTATCTCTCTGAAGACTTCAGGTCTGAAACTCGAAAAATGAAAATTTCAGGAGGCAGCCAACCGGCACTTGCGAACTGCTTCTGCTTTGGGCACCACACGGCAAGAAAGACTGATGTAATGGCGTCGGCTGCATGTTTTATACCCCTGACGACTTGACTTCATGGAAGAAGCGACAGCATCCGATGCAGAAATCCCGAGACTTTGGTATTCAGGCCAACTGAGGGCTAACTGTAGGCAGATAACCCAAATGTGATGACTGCAACAGTGAAACACGAAGATCAAGGACTGCAACAGTGAATACACTAACATCTACATTTATGGTAAGTGTACAGAACTGTACTATGTTCTTCGTGTTTCACTGTTGCATTCATCACACTTTGGTTGATTCCCAAAGCTGAAGAATGGGTGGAGGCAGTCAAGAAGAGTTGGGGCTAGCTAGAATGCCCTGTAGGAATGCGGTTGCAAAGCCTGTCATGGATTTGGAAAAGATAGGCAGATGGTAATGCTTGGTGAAGGCATGAACAGAACTCCATGTTGCAGCTTCCAGGATGTCCCTGGTAGGGCCTCCTCTGAGAAAGGATGCAGAGGTTGAAGTTGCCCTAGTGGAATGTGTTCTGAGTCCCTGTGGGGGTGGTTTCCCATTGTGTTTGTAACAGAAATGGATACAGTGTGCTATCCATCTGGAGAGGATTTGTTTTGATATGGTCATGCCCTCAGCCCCGGTTGCAAAGCTGAGTAGTAACTGGTCAGATTTCCGAAAGGGCTTAGTCCTATCCAGGTAGAATCTGAGCTGTCTGTACACATCTAAAGAGTGCAGGATCCTTTCTCCCTTATTTTGAGGTTAGGGAAAAAGGTGGGCAAATGAATAGATTGGTTGAGAGCCATGCTGGACACCACTTTAGGCATGAAAGTTGGGTTAGTCCTGAAGGAGACCTTGTCAGCATGAAAAATGATGAAGGGTTCTACACCCATACGTGCTTGTAGCTCAAACACTCTTCTAATTGAAGTGATGGCCAGAAGCAAAATTTGTTTTCCAAGAGAGGAATTTTAACTCTGCTGAAGCTGCTGGCTCAAAGGGGGGGGGGTAAGCGTGAGCTTTTCCAACACAAAGTTAAGGTCCTAAGTAGGGGTACGGGGCTCTTCTTGGTGGCCTTAAGGTGTTAGCCCCTCTAATGAACTGCTTGATGAGACTGTGTGAAAAGAGAGGTGGCTCAGTCCTGTAATGTGCAGAGATGGCAGAGGCATGGATTTTAATGTAAGAGAAGGACAGGCCCCTGTGGAGTAGGTCTGCTAGGTAATCCAGGATGAGAGGTAAGGATGACTGTGCTGGGTCAGCTCCTTTAGTCTGGATCCAGGAACAATACCTTTTCCACTTGTCATCATAGGATTTTCTAGTGCTGGGTCGTCTGGCTTCACGTACAACGTCCAGGACCCGCTTGCTTAGGCTGGCCACTGGAGAAGTCAAGAAATAAGCCAGGCTGCCAGGATCAGGGTCTGCAGTGGTGGATGCAGGAAAGTATAGTTTTGTACACTTACCATAAATGTAGATGTTCGAGTGTATTCACTGTTGCAGTCATCATATTTAGGTTATCTGCTTGCAGTAGCCCTTAGTCGGCCTTATTATCAAAGTCTTGGGTCTTGCGTCGGTTGCGGTCTCATCTTCCATGAGGTCAGGTAGTCAGGGATATAAAGCATGCAGCCGACGCCATTACATCAGTTTTTCTTGCTCCAGATGTCAGGTGCCCCCATAATGGGAAGCAATTATATACAAGGTTACATCTCCAACAAAAAAGCAAATACACCAAAAAGCTTTGAGCATAGTAAACAAGAATAGAGGTATAGTCAATACAAGTCAGGGGGCTGGAGGGAAGGAAACCAGGACTGCAACAGTGAAAACACTCGAACATCTACATTTATGGTAAGTGTACACAACTGTACTATGTTCTTCGTGTTTCACTGTTGCAGTCATCACATTTGGGTAGATTCCCAAAGCTAAGGATGGGAGGAGGTAATTAGATAGCATTAGGACCAGCTATGAGACCCTGCAAGACTGCAGTAACAAAGCCAGCTTTGGATTTAGAAAAAACTGGCAAGTGGCAATGCTTGGTGAAGGTATGTACAGAACTCCAGGTAGCAGCTTCTAGGATGTCCCCCTGGTAGGGAAACCTCTGAGAAAGGCTGTAGAGGTAGATGTAGCCCTGGCTGAATGTGGTCTTATCCCCTGTGGGGGTAGGTTTTCCATGGTACTTATAGCAGAAATGAATGCAGTGGCCTATCCACCTAGAAATGGTTTGCTTTGAAATGGCCTTCCCCTCTGCCCCTGCAGCAAATGCAACCAGCAGCTGTTCAGATTTCCTGAGAGGTTTAGTCCTGTCCAAGTAAAATCTAAGTTGTCTGTCCATGTCCAAGGAGTGCAGCATTCGTTCCCCTTTGTTCTGTGGATTATAAAAGAAGGTTGGCAAATGAATAGACTGATTAAGGGCCACACTGGATACCACCTTGGGCATGAAAGAAGTACTGGTCCTGAGGGACACCCTGTCCGCATGAAAGATGATGAAAGGCTCCACTGCCATGAGGGCCTGTAATTCAGACACCCTTCTTGCTGAAGTGATGGCTAGAAGGAAGGCTGTTTTCCAAGAAAGGAATTTCAACTCAGCATTTGCAGCTGGCTCAAAGGGACGTAGAGTGAGCTTTTCCAATACAAAGTTAAGGTCCCAGGCTGGAGTAGTGGCTCTCCTGGGTGGTCTTAAGTTTTTGGCCACTCTGAGGAACTGCTTCAGAAGTGGATGAGAGAAGAGGGGTGGTTCTGTATTGTAATGAGCTGAAATGGCTGAGGCATGAATTTTGATGGAGGAAAAGGAAAGGCCCTTGTGAAGCATCTCAGTTAAGTATTAAAGAATCTGAGGTAAATTGGGTGCTACTGTGCCCACCCCCTGGGTTTGGCTCCAGGAACAGAATCCTTTCCATTTTTCAGCATAGGATTTTCTAGTACTAGGCCGCCATGCCTCCAGAATGGTAACGGAAAGATCAGGTAATTAGCCAGGCTGCCAGGTTCAGGGTTTGAAGCTGTGGGTGTAGAATCTGGCCCTCCTGCTGGGACAGCAAGGTAGGTGTCTGAGGCAGGTGCCAGCAGTGACACACTGCGCAAAAAGGGATACAAGTGTTGCTGTGGCCAGTCTGGTCCAATCAGTATTGCCCATGGTTTGCCCTGTTTGACCTTTAATAGTACCTTGGAGAGGAGAGGCAGAGGGGGGAGGCATAAACTGATAGGTGTTATCAGGTGAAGGACAGGGCATCCACTTTCCAAGCTTGTTTGTGGGGAGTCCTTGTGCAGAATTTGTCCAACTGGTAATTCTGGGGGGAGGCAAACAGGTCCATCTCTGGGCTCCCCCATTTGTTTCTCAACATTTTGAACATCTTTGGTTACAGTTTCCACTCATGTGGGTCCATGAGATTTCTGCTTAGGTCATCTGCCAGTGTATTTAGCTTTCCTGGCAGGAACTGAGCCTGTATGTGCACTTGGTAGCTCAAGGTTGTGTTCCACAGAGCCATGGCTATTCTGCACAGAGGGTATGAATGGGTTCCTCCCTGATTGTTTATGTACCACATAACATTGGTGTTTGTCCGTCTTTACCAAAAACTGTCCTGGAAGAATGTGGTCTTTGAAGGCTGTCAGAGCATTCTGTACAGCTAACATTTCTTTTTGATAGATATGCAAGATATGCAGGTGCATTTGACTTGGGGTCCATTTGCCCTGAATGCACTTCCCTGCCAAGTGACCCCCCCCCCCCCATGCATAGTCTGATGTGTCTGTTAGGGTTTGGATGGCAGTGGGTAGAGTGAATGGCAGTCCCTTGTTTTGGTGGCAGGCCTCTGCCACCAAAGGAACTCTATCTTTAGACAAGGTATGATAGGAATCATTGATTGTAGACCCTGAGAATGTTGACACCATAGGCTTTTTAGATATCATTGTAGTTTCCTCATATGCAGTCTTGCATATGGAATTAGTAGAATGCAGGAGGCCATGAACCCCAGGGCTTGCAGTATTTTCCTTGCAGACAGCTGGGTCTTTGTGGCCAGTAGTTTGAAGTAGGCTGTCAGATGTATTTCTCTGGCATGAGATAGGCCATCTGGGAGGTGTATTCCTGGGAGCAAGCTTGAATACAAATTTGTTGTCAGGGTACAAAATGTGATTTCTTTTTGTTTATGGTATACCTCAGAGAAGTTAGCAATTTCTTTACAAATGCCAGATGATTCAATAGTATGTCCTGGCTTTCTGCCTGAATTAGACAATCGTTCAGGTATGGGTATATTTGAATATTTCTTTGCCTGTAAAAGTTGTGCCTGTGAAGCTAGGCACTTTGTGAATACCCTGGGCGCAGTAGATAAGCCAAAGGGCAGTGCAGAGAACTGACAGTGCGTGTAGCCTGCTTTGAAGCATAGGTATCTTCTGCAAGATTCCCTTATTCGGATGTGCAGGTAGGCTTCCTTTTTATAGCTGAAGGTGGTTAGAACTGGTACCCCAATTTGTTAATATGTTGCATAATAAAAGGTTTGGTTTGCAATTCGATGGTCTTAAGTTAGGAACATGTATTCCTTTTTTGGATGCGGTTATCAGTATCAAACATGATACTGATTTATTTACTTCTGTACATAGAAAATTTGATCATGGTACACAGTATGTCCATGGTGATAGCTGTCATCCTTCTCACACCATTGAAGCACTCCCTTTTGGTGAGATGCTTAGGATATCCAGACTGTGTAATAACATTTATGATTTTAAATGAGAATTGGGAATAACTGTTGACATGTTTCGCGATAGAGGTTATAGTAAAAATCTACTTGAAAAAAGTTGGAATAAATTGTGCAAGACTTCGACTACAAGACATCACTCCAATAATAGACAATATTTGCCCCCCTCAGATTTAGTGATAGAGAAGACAAGGATCTTATTTATTTTGTTACAACTTTTGAATGTTTTAGCTCTATGGTTATAGAGCAGGTAAAGTACCACTGGAAATATTTGTGTTCGCTAAAAAATGTCTCTTCCTGGCTAAATGCCACTCTTGGTATTTCATATAGAAGGGGGAGAAACATCCATAACTTTTTAGTGAAAGGTAGATTTTGTATTCCACCTATTAATGTATTACATAGTTTACATCTTTCAAGGACTGCTTGCTGTAAGAAGTGTAAAGCCTGTAAATTTATAGTTAAGAGTTTTCCAAGTATTAATAATATTCCTTTTCAAACATAGAATAATTTCTCTTGTGATACTCAAGGTGTTGTGTATGCTCTTAAATGCCCTTGCAATTTATTTTATATTGGGGAAACATAGAGGGCATTCAAAGTAAGAATATTGGAGCATGCAAGGGATATTTATGATCGGAAATTAGAAAGTTCTATAGCAGTACATTTCCAGCATTTTCATGAGGGTAATAATGAAGGGCTGCAAGGCACTATTCCGGAAAAAATAAATGTGTCATCATATGATGAATGTAATCTTAAAAAACTGCTTCTGATTACGGAAGCAGTATTTACTCAAATTTGATACTCTGCACCCACATGGGTTGAATGAAGAGCTAAATTGGAGATTGCTTATTTGTTTGTTTTATTGTTACTTTTTTTAGTATTTAGGCAAGTTCTTTTATGATGTTCTTAACTCCTTGAAGGCTTTTTTTAGCCGACATCAGAGATATTTTTGTGCTATAATTGTGCAATAAATTTGCTGTGGAATCTGTGGCTGGTCGTATTTCATCTTATCTTGTTTTTGTTTGTGATGATACAGGCTTCCTTTAAATCCAGTGTTGCCAACCAGGCATCTTTGCTTAGCATAGGAAGCAGCTGATGAAGAGTTAGCATCTTGAATTTTGGGATTACCAAAAATGTGTTTAGGATAGACAAGTCCAGGATAGGACGCCATGAACCATCTTTTCTGGGTACCAGAAAAAGTCCCGAGTAGAAACCTTGTCCCCATTCTTCTGTGACAGGCTGAAAAGCCCTGATGCTTAAAAGAGAGAGAACTTGCTTTTGAGCCTCTGCCCCACTGATTTGGGGGCAGGTCTGGCCAACCGTTTGGGGTTGGTAAGGAGTGGAAGTGGAATCTGTATCCTTGGGAAACTATATTTAAAACACATTTGTCCTGGGTAATAAGTTTTCAATTTTTTGCCTGCAGGGCAATCTTTCCCCCTAAAGGAACAGTCATTTTGAGCAGGGCTTGGAAGGTTTAAAATTAGGTCATTGAGACAGTTTATCATAGGGGGGAGTCTTACTACTCCCTGCTTTGGAAGTGTGAGTACCTTGGGACTGCAGCCTGGGTGTTCTGCTGGTTCTGGGTTTGGACTGAGAAGGTCTGGAAGAGGCAGGAAAGAACCAATTCTTAGAGGGCCAATGACTACTAAATCTGGGAGGCTGTACTTGCAGGAAATATTTAACAATTTGCATAGATTTAGCTTTTTCCACCATCTTTTTAAGTACTACTTCTGCTTTGTTGCCAGACAGGTAGTCTTGGTTTAAGGGAGCATCCAGCAATTTAGCTTTAACATGATCTGGCAAAGATTGCTCCTTAAGCCAAGCATGCCTTCTAAGTACAGACCCAGTGACAGCAGCCCTGCAAGAGGCCTCTAATGAATCAAAATCACATTGCAAAGTATGTTTTCCAACTTGTTCAGCAGAATGCATTAAATTCTATAAATCTTTATTTTCAGCACAGTCAGGAATCAACATAATTTTCTGTTTAAGCAATCCAATAATATGCTGCTGATACTTCAATATATGAAACTGGCAGTTTAAGGCCCTAATGACCAAGGTTGCAGAAGTGTATACCTTCTTACCTCATCTATCCAGCACCCTGGAATCTCTATCAGAGGGGGTAGGATTTTTTGCAGTAGTAGCTTTAATACCCTTGGGTCTATGTGAAATGGTCTCAGGATCCGCAGTAGGATTTTTCAAGAGGAACATTCGAGAATCAGGAACCCTGCAATACCTATCAGGTTTTCTGGGAGCAAGAGGTAAAGAATTAGGGGCCAGGCTAGATTCTGAGAAGGAATCATCAACAATGTCCAGTACAGGAGGGATAGCTAGAGGCCTGTGCTGATGTAGGAGTAAGAAATCCCTAAGCATCTTTTTGGAGTCAGAGTAACCCTGACTTTCCCAGCAAAAATGCTCCCCAAGAGTATGCAAGGATTCACCGAAAGAGAAATCCTCTGGAGGGGAAGCAGAGGGAATGGAGTGCTCTGCATCAGAATCCTCATAGGTAGATAAGGGTAAATCCTGGTCATCAGAGGAAACAAATTTCAGAGTCCTGATCAAAAGAATCAGAAGGAAAATCAGTCCTAGGTCTCTTAGAGGGGGAAGGGAGGCTTCCCCTGATTAGAGTAATAAGGTCTTCAGCCATTCTTATTTGTTTTTTAGGCATAGGGGCCTGACCATGCAATCTGGGCGTCGGTTTTTGAGGTATGGGTAGAGTTTTAGGCCTTGAAGAAGAAGATGGCGTTGGTTTAATATGCAAGTCAGTAGGCCTGAATACACCCTCAGAAGCCGGTGCCTGCACAGTGGCTCTGGACCCATCCAAGGTAGAGACATCCGCAGGTTCCACAGTCGAAGAAACATCTCGTGGCATTCCGGACTCCGAATGGGTCTTAGTAGAGGCCTGCGAATCTGAAGTAGCGGGTAACGGGTTGCAAAAGCACCTCACTGAGTGCCGGCGAGCTGGCAATTAGCTTAGGAAAAGTGTCGTCGGCAACTTTGGACCTATGCGGTCTGTCTCTGTTTTTATCTTTGTGTTTTTTTCGGAATGTCAGTAGTCAGGTGGCTTACCAAAGCCATTTCTGGATAATTGAACAGAGTACCAAAATATTTAGAAGCGTAAATAATCCAACGACGAATATTTCGAAGTTTGAATAAGGCACAAAACCGACAGCGAGGTATGTTGTGGTATGGGCCTAAGCAAGGAATGCAGTACGAATAAAAATCTTTATGAGGTATTTGCTTTCCACAAGAAATACAATTGTTAACTTTTACTGACATTGGTTTAGAGCAAGACAAAGGTTTCCCAACGGGGTAATTAGCTTAGTTGAAAACTTCGGTTCTGAAACTCGAAAACGAAAATTTCAAGAGTCGGCCGACCGGCACTTGCAAACTGCTTCGGGCAACGCACGTCAAGAAAGACTGATGTAATGGCATCGGCTGCATGCTTTATACCCCTGACTACCTGACATCATGAAAGATGAGACAGCAACCGACGCAGGACCCAAGACTTTGATCATCAGGCCGACTGAGGGCTACTGCTTTGCAAGCAGATAACCCAATTGTGATGACTGCAACAGTGAAACATGAAGAACATCTCTCCCTCCTGCTGGGTCAGGGGAGTTGGAATTGGAGGAAGGCGCCATGGAGGCAACTGTGGCAGACTGGGCAGTAGTGGGTACCAGTTTTGGCGTGGCCAGTCTGGAGCAATCAGGATTGCTCCCTTATTTTGAATAATACTCTTGTAAGAAGAGGTAGAGGGAGAAATGCATAGATTGAGAGGTTTACCCATTGGAAGGATAGGGCATCCACTTTCCAAGGCCTTGCTTTGAGGTTCTCTGGTGCAGAATTTGCTGAGCTGGTGGTTTTGTGGGGAGGCAAAAAGGTCCACCTTCGGGGTACCCCATTTCTGAGTCAAAAGGCTGAAGATGCTGTGGTTTAATTGCCACTCGTGTGGGTCTAGGAGACTTCTGCTCAAGTTTTCTGCCAGAGAGTTTTGGTTGGCCTGGCAGGAATTGTGCTACCAGGTGAATATGCATGGCTGTGGCTGTGTTCCAAAGGGTCATGGCTAGCCTGCAAAGTGGGTAAGAGTGGGTTCCTCTCTGCTTGATGATGTACCACATCACTGTGTTGTCCGTTTTAATTAGCAGAGGCCCGGAAGAGAGCAGGGATCTGACAGCTATCAGAGCGCGCTGGACAGCTAGCATCTCTTTTTGGCTGCTGTGTAGATGGATTTGCTTTGGGCTCCAGTGGCCCTGAATGCACCTGCCGTCCAGGTGTGCACCCCAGGCATAATCTGATGCGTCTGTGGTTAGTGTCTGGGCAGTGTGGGGTTGAGAAAAGGGAAGTCCCTTGTTGTGGTTGCATGCTGCTGCCCACCAAAGAAAATCTTTCCTTAGACAAGGTATCATAAATATAACAATTTCCAGGTCCTGAGAATGTTGGCACCAAAGGCTACAAGTACTATTGAAGCTTCCTGATATGCAGTCTGGCATATGGAATTAGTAGAATGCAAGAGGCCATGAATCCTAGAGCCTGTAGGATTTTCCTTGCAGACAATTGGGTTCTGGTGACCAGTTGAGAGAAGTAGCCTGTCAGACTTGTTTTTCTGGAGTCAGGAATGCCATCTGGGATGCTGTGTCCAGGCTTGCTCCCAGGAAAACAATTTGTTGACTGAGGACTAGTTTGGATTTCTTTTCGTTTATAGTGTACCCCAGGTGATGTTAGTAGGTCCTTTACAAATGTCAGGTGTTGCAACAGCTTTTCCTGACTGACTGAATCAGGCAGTCATCCAAGTAGGGGTAAATTTGAATATTTCTTTGTCTGCAAAAAGTAATGGCTGAAGCCAGGCATTTTGTGAAAACTCTGGGAGCAGTGGATAAGCCAAAGGGAAGTGCAGAAAACTGATAATGCATAGATCCTGCCCTGAAACGTAGACATTTCCTGCAAGTCTCTCTGACTGGGATGTGCAGATAGGCCTCTTTTAGGTCTAGGGTGGCTAACCAGGCATCTTTGGACAGCATAGGAAGAAGCTGCTGTAGGGTTAGTGTTTTGAATTTTGGTACCATCAGTTATGTGTTTATAGTGGATAGATCTAAGATTGGGGGCCATGTGCCCTCTTTTCTGGGTACCAGGAAAAGTCTGGAATAGAAACCTTGGCCTATATGTTCTGCAGAACAGGCTGAATTGCCCTCATGGAGAGTATGGAATGAATTTGGTTTTGTGCTTCTGCCCACTGGTTTGGAGGAAGATCTGGGAACCCTTTTGGGGTTGGCAGTGTGTGGAAATAAAATTTGTACATCTTAGACACTAGGTTGAGGACCCATCGATCGTTGGTGATGGAGGCAAGTTTTCCTCCTAGGGACACAAGCATAGGGGCACACAGGTGAGAGGTGGAGTTGAGAAGTCATCATTGTAAATTCTTTCCATAAGAGGGTGGCTTAGCACTCCCTGTTTTAGAAGTGGCGGTACTCTATTGCTTAGATCTCTGCATACCCTGAGACTGCTGTCTGGGGGGTCTGCTTCCCCTAGGTCTAATTTGAGGTGGCTGGAAAAGACCAATGTTTTGAGAGGCAATGCCTACTGAATCTTGAAGGCTGGTCTCGCAAAAAATCTTCAACTGTCTGTATAGACAAAGCTTTTTCTTCCATCTTTTTAAAACCTCTTCTGCTTTGGTGCCAAACAGATTGTCTTTGTTCAGTGGTGCGTCCAATAATTTAGATCTGACATGGTCTGGCAAGGTCTGTTCCTTAAGCCAAGCATGCCTTCTAAGTACTGAACCTGTGATTGCTGCCCTGCAGGATGCTTCTTGGGCGTCAAACCCACATTGCAGGGTATGCTTACTAACTTGGCTTGCAGAATGCATAAGCTCCTGTAATTCCTTATTTTCTGCACAGTCAGTGAAGGTAGATCATTTTTGTTTAATAAGTTTCATAGTATGTTGCTGGTATTTCAGTATGTGGAATTGACAATTTAATGCTCTGATGGCAGGAGTTGCAGAGGTGTATACTTTTTTTCCCCCTTCTGTCTAAGGCTCGGGAAATCCTGTCTGAAGGGGTGGGATTCTTAGCTGTGGTTGCTTTAATTCCTTTAGGTCCTTGGGAGATGACCTCTGGGTCAGCAGTAGGATTTTTGAAAAGAAATTTGTGTGAATCAGGGACTCTGTAGTACCTGTCAGGTTTCCTGGGAGCAGGAGGTAGAGTATCAGGAGTTAGACTGGATTCCATAAAAACATCATCCACAAAGTACAGTTGTGTACACTTACCATAAATGTAGATGTTCGAGTGTATTCACTATTTCAGTCATTACATTTGGGTTATCTGCTGGCAGGTTGCCCTCAGTCGGCCTGATTAACAAAGCCTTGGGTCCCGCGTCGGTTGCTGTCCCTTCTTCCATGATGTCAGGTCGTCAGGGGTATAAAACAAGCAGCCGACGCCATTACACCAGTTTTTCTTGCCCCAGATGTCGTGCCCCCCAAATGGGGACCAAAATATATATATATGTGCGTGTATATATATATATATATATATATATATATATATATATATATATAAGATCCAAAGCAAACAAAATATTCAGCGTACCAAAACACCAGAAAAAGAAATGCCGCTGAAATCCCTCAGGTCTTGAGATGCTAAAGAAGGAAACTCAGCAATTGCTTCCACAACGAAAAGGAGCTCCAAAAGTGATGATTATAATAAAATGTATTTATTCACAAACACTGGTTAAGCGCTTTCACTCGACACAGCGAGCTTCATCAGAACACTTGCACATTTTAAAAACATTGCTTAAATACTCTATTTGGCGCCAATATTTCATTCAAACTTTTAAAGTGATATGAACATGATGTTGAACAAAGTCTCTGAATTTATAATATATTACTATTACATGCTATAATACATAATACATATAAAAAATAAATGTGTAATGTAAATCAATATAACATCTAGGTTAATACTAAAGTTAAAATTAGTGTACAATTACATCAAATCATATACTTTATACTAATAAAATCATTTAAACCTGGTTCAGTAGCTGCGTCAGTAAATATTTGCCACCAGGTTTCTTTGTATAATAACTGTGTTTTAAAATCACCTCCTCTATTGTCTAAGTGTACATGGTCTAAAATACCAAATTTAAATGTATGTCTCTCACTGTATTTTCTAATGTGTTTATACAGGGCATTGTTTTCATTTTTTGTTTTAATACTATATAAATGCCCGTAAATCCGCTTTAATAATTTTTGTTCGGTTTTCCCTATATAGAATCCTGAACAAACCTCACATTTGGCTAAACAGACCACCCCTCTATTGTTACAATTACCATATTTAAATCTAATGGTGGTATTATTAATACTGTCTAAAATTAATTTCTCGTCTTCAATTATATATCTACACTGTTGACAAGTACCACATTTGGTTGTATGTCTAGCCTGATGCGGAATGGCTTCAATTTCATTTTCCAACAACAACTTGATATTTCTTCCCATTTTATACACAAAAATGGGATGCGTATCCAATGTCTGGACCAAATTGTGGTCAGCTAGAATTATACCCCAATTGTTGGTAATAATTCTTTTGATTTTGCCCACATATGGTCCAAATTCAATAATACACGACCTTCCTTGCTTACATGTTGTTATTTGTGTCCTGTGTTGCAATAATGTGCCACAGTTAGTATATTCTCCCAACAAGGGCTTGTATTTACTACCCCATTCCTTTGTAATGGTAGAGGTAATCTTGGCTAATTTCTTACCATCATACCACCATTACAAAGGGGTGAGAGGTTTTGAGTCAAAATTATATAGAAAGAGTACATTCTCAAACAACTATCTTGAATATACAAGTAATCACCCTCGGAAAATGTTTAATAACATTTTTAAAGGTCAGATAATTCGAGCCATAAGGATGACTTCAAATTATGATAATATGTTAGAAGAAGTTTCCTACATTACACATTTATTTATAAATAGGGGCTATAATGGTAAGAAAAGACAAGAAATTAATTTTAGACAATATTAATAACACCACCATTAGATTTAAATATGGTAATTGTAACAATAGAGGGGTGGTCTATTTAGCCAAATGTGAGGTTTGTTCAGGATTCTATATAGGGAAAACCCAACAAAAATTAAAAAAGCGGATTTACGGGCATTTATATAGTATTAAAACAAAAAATGAAAACGATGCCCTGTATAAACACATTAGAAAATACAGTGAGAGACATACATTTAAATTTGGTATTTTAGACCATGTACACTTAGACAATAGAGGTGATTTTAAAACAGTTATTATACAAAGAAACCTGGTGGCAAATATTTACTGACGCAGCTACTGAACCAGGTTTAAATGATTTTATTAGTATAAAGTATATGATTTGATGTAATTGTACACTAATTTTAACTTTAGTATTAACCTAGATGTTATATTGATTTACATTACACATTTATTTTTTATATGTATTATGTATTATAGCATGTAATAGTAATATATTATAAATTCAGAGACTTTGTTCAACATCATGTTCATATCACTTTAAAAGTTTGAATGAAATATTGGCGCCAAATAGAGTATTTAAGCAATGTTTTTAAAATGTGCAAGTGTTCTGATGAAGCTCGCTGTGTCGAATGAAAGCGCTTAACCAGTGTTAGTGAATAAATACATTTTATTATAATCATCACTTTTGGAGCTCCTTTTCGTTGTGGAAGCAACTGCTGAGTTTCCTTCTTTAGCATCTCAAGACCCGAGGGATTTCAGCGGCATTTCTTTTTCTGATATATATATATATATATATATATATATATAAAATAAGAATCACAAAAATATACCTCCAAACAAAAACACATACACCAAAAAGGCTTTTAAGCATAACAAAAGAAAAAAGAGGTATAGTAAAAGAAAAACGGGGCTGGAGGGAGGGTAACCAGGACTGCAACAGTGAATACACACGAACATCTACATTTATGGTAAGTGTACACAACTGTACTATGTTCATCGCGTTTCACTGTTGCAGTCATTACATTTGGGTAGATTCCCAAAGCTAAGGTTGGGAGGATGTCTTTATACAGCATTAGGACTAGCAATAAGGTGCTGCAAAACAGCAGTGGTAAAGCCAGCTCTGCATTTAGAGAAAATTGGTAAGTGATGATGCTTGGTGAAAGTATGAACTGAACACCAGGTAGCAGTTTCTAGAATATCCCTGGTAGGAACACCTCTCAGAAAGGCTGCTGAAGTAGATGCAGCCATGGTGGAATGAGATCTGATCCCCTTGGGGATAGGTTTTCCATGGTGCTTATAACAGAAATGAATACAATGGCTTATCCATTTAGAAATGGTTTGCTTTGAAATAGCCTTCCCCTCTGCTCCTGCAGTAAATGCTACCAGCAGTTGTTCAGATTTTCTTTGAGATTTAGCCCTGTCCAAGTAGAATCTAAGTTGTCTGTGTACATATAATGAATGCAGAATCCGCTCTCGCTTGTTCTGTGTATTGGGAAAGAAAGTTGACAAATGAATGGACTGACTAACAGCCACACTGGATATCACCTTGGGTATGAATGATGGATTGGTCCTGAGTGACACCCTGTCCACATGAAAGATGATTAAAGGCTCCACTGCCATAAGGGCCTGTAATTCAGATATCTTTCTAGCTGAAGTGATTGCGAAAAAGAAGGCTGTTTTCCAGGAAAGAAAATTTAAGTCTGCAGTTGCAGATGGCTCGAAAGGAGGTAGAGTGAGTTTCTCCAATACAAAGTTAAGGTCCCAGACAGGGGTTGGAACTCTCCTGGGTGGTCTCAAGTTTTTGGCCCCTCTGAGATACTGCTTTAGAAGAGGATGAGATAAGGGGAGGGGTCCATGTTGTAATGAGCTGAAATGGTTGAAGCATGGATTTTTATGGAAGAAAATGACAGGCCCTTATTAAGTATCTCAGTTAAGTATTGCAAAATCTGAGGTAAATTGGGCACTGCTGTGCTCATCCCTTGAGACTGATTCCAGGCACAGAATCTTTTCCATTTGTCAGCATAAGATTTTCTAGTACTAGGTCTTCTTGCCTCTAAAATGACATCCGTCACAGGTTTGCTGAGGGATGCTAAGGGCGAATTTAAGTGATTAGCCAAGCTGCAAGATTCAATGTTTGGAGATGAGGGTGCAGAATTTGGTTCTCCTGCTGAGACAGTAAGGAAGGTGACTGAGGCAGGTGCCACGGAGAAATGTGTGACTTTGCGCAGGAGTGGGTACCAGTGTTGGCGAGGCCAGTCTGGAGCAATCAAAATCATTTTTTGGCTTGTCCCGTTTGACTTTTAGTAGAACTATGGACAGCAAAGGCAGAGGGGGAAAGGCATAGACTGATAGGTTTTTCCAGCTGAAGGACAAAGTATCCACTTTCCAGGCTTTTTTTGTGATGAGTTCTTGTGCAAAATTTGTCCAACTGGTAGTTCTGGGGTGAGGCAAAAAGATCTATGTCTGGGCTCCCCCATTTGCATGTCAACATGTTGAAAATCCATGGTTCCAGTTTCCATTCGTGAGGGTCCATGAGATTTCTGCTTAGTTCGTCTGCCTGAACATTCTGCTTTCCTGGCAGGAACTGAGCTTGTAGTTGTACTTGGTAGCTCAAGGCCATGTTCCACAATGCCATGGCTAGTCTATAGAGGGGGTAGAAATGTGTACCCCCCTGCTTGTTTATGTACCACATAACCATCGTTTTGTTCATCTTTATCAGTAATTGTCCTGGATGAAGGTAGTCCTTGAAGGCTGTCAGTGCATTCTGTACAGCTAGCATTTCTTTTTGATTGATGTGAAGGTGCATTTGATTTGGGCACCATTTGCCCTGAATGCACTTCCCTGCCAGATGAGCCCCCCATGCATAGTCTGATGCATCTGTAGTTAGGGTTTGGGCGACAGGGGGTGGTGTGAATGGCAGTCCCTTGTTTTGGTGGCAGGCCTCTGCCCACCATAGGAACTCTAGGCGCAGGCAAGGTATGACAGTAATCATTATTTCCAGGCTGTGACAATGTTGACTTCATAAACTTTTTAAGTACCACTGAAGTTTCC
The DNA here is from genome assembly GCF_019279795.1 of Protopterus annectens. Taxonomy (NCBI): domain Eukaryota; kingdom Metazoa; phylum Chordata; order Ceratodontiformes; family Protopteridae; genus Protopterus; species Protopterus annectens. The sequence goes on from NC_056733.1 coordinate 1,772,231,100, forward strand.
TCATATGCAGTCTTGCATATGGAATTAGAAGAATGCATGAGGCCATGAACCCCAAGGCTTGCAGTATTTGCCTTGCAGATAGCAGGGTTTTTGTGGCTGCCTGTTTGAAGTAAGTCACCAAATGAATTTGCTTTTCTGGTGTAAAGAAAGCCATCTGGGCAGTTGTACTCAAGCTTGCACACAGGAATGTAATATTTTGAGAGGGTACCATTTGAGAATTATTTTTGTTTTATGTGTACCCTAGACAGGTTACAAGTCTTTTTACAAATGCCAGATGTTTTAGAAGAATGGCCTGGTTTTCTGCCCGAATTAGACAATCATCCAGGTATGGATATATTTGTATATTTCTTTGCCTGCAAAACGCAATTACTGGAGCCAAGCACTTTGTGAATACCCTGGGCACAGTAGACAAGCCAAAGGGCAGTGCAGAGAACTGATAATGCATGCAGCCTGCTTTGAAGCGTAGGAATCTTCTCCAAGATTCCCTGATTGGGATATGCAGGTAAGCCTTCTTTAAGTCGAAAGTTGCCAACCAGGCATCCTTGCCTAGCATAGGAAGTAACTGATGAAGAGTCAGCATCTTGAATTTTGGAATGTCCAGAAGGGCGAGTAGACAGGACCAGAATTGGACGCCATGATTTGTCTTTTCTGGGTACCAGGAAAAGTCTGGAATAGAAACCTTGTCCCTTTTCCTCTTCTGGTACTAGTTGAATAGTCCCCATGTTTAGGAGGGAAAGTATTGTTTCTGAACCTCTGCCCACTGATTTGGGGGGGCAGGTCTGGCCACCCGTTTGGAGTTGGCAGCATGTGGAAATGAAATCTGTATCCCTGGGACACTATATTTATAACCCATTTGTCCTGGGTTATAATTTGCCAGTTTCTTGAATGAAGAGCCAGTTTCCCCCCCAAAGGGGTGGCTAAGAGGTAAGTACTTGGTAATTTCGAAGGGAAGTCATTGAGACTGCTTACCAGAGGGTGGTGCCTTGTTGTTTCCAGATTTGGAAGGGGAAGCACCCAATTGCTTAGTTCTGAAAGCACCCAATTTCTTAGTTCTGAAAGTCCCTTGGGACTGAAACCTGGTGGTTTTGGCATGTCTGGGTTTGGCCGTAGTGGCTCTGGAAGGAGCTGGAAAGGACCAGTTCTTAGTAGGCCAATGCCTACTAAATCTAGGAGGTTGCATTTGTAAGAAATCATTCACAGTTTGCATAGATTTAGCTTTATCTTCCATCTTTTTTAAAACTTCTTCAGCCTTATTGCCAAATAAGCGGTCCTGCTGTAAAGGAGCATCCAAAAGCTTTGCTTTAACATGATCAGGCAGAGATTGCTCCTTAAGCCAAGCATGCCTTCTAAGCACAGACCCAGTAAGAGCAGCCCTACAAGAGGCCTCTAAGGAATCAAAACCACACTGCTAAGTATGTTTGCCAACTTGTTCAGCTGAATACAATAAATCCTGCAAATCTTTATTCTTCACACAGTCAGATATCAACATCATTTTCTGTTTAAGCAGTCCCATGATATGTTGTTGATATTTTAGCATATGGAATTGACAGTTTAAAGCCCTGAATACTAAGATTGCATAAGTGTAAACCTTTTTACCCCATCCATCCAGCGCCCTGGAGTCTCTATCAGAAGGGGTAGGATTTTTAACATTAGAAGCCTTAATGCCCTTGGGCCCATGAGAAATGGTTTCAGGGTCTGCAACAGGATTTTTGAAAAGGAATTTGTGGGACGCAGGAACCCTGTAGTACCTGTCTGGTTTGCTAGGGGCTGGAGGGAAGGAATCAGGGGCCATACAGGATTCCAAAAACACATCAACAATATCTAGTACAGGAGGTATAGCCAAAGGACTCTATGCTGAGGAAGAAGGAAATCCCTAAGCCTCTTTTTGGATTCAGAGAAATCCTGACTTTCCCAATGGAAATGCTCCCTTAAGGTATGTAAAGTTTCCCCACAAGAGAAATCCTCAGGTGGAGAAGCAGAGGGAATGGAATCCTCTGCATCAGAGTCCTCATAATTAGGTATGGACAAATCCAGATCATTAGAAGAGTCAGAAGAAACAGAGTCCTGTTCAGAAGATTCATAGTCAAATTCAATCCTAGGCCTCTTGGGGGGGGGGGGGTTGACTACCCCTGATTAGAGTAATTAAATCTTCAGCCATTTTTGATTATTTGTTTTTTAGGCATAGGGGCCTGAACATGTGGCCTGGGTGTCGTTTTTTTTAGACATAGATTGAGATTTAGGCCTTAGCACTGAAGTTGGAGTCTGTTTAATATGTAGGCTGAATACACCCTCAGAAGCTGGTGCCTGCTCAGCAGCTCCGGACACATCCAAGGTAGAAACATCCGCGGGTTCCAAATGCAAAGCATCTCCCAGCATACCAGACTCTGAATGGGTCTCAGTAGAGGCCTGCGAATAAGAAGTAGCGGGTATCAGGGGCTGCAAAAGCGCCTCACTGAGTACCGGCGAACTGGCAACTGACTTAGGAGAAGAGTAGTCAGCAGTTTTGGAACTTAACGGCCTGTCTCTGTCTTTTTCTTTGCGTTTTTTCAGTATTCTGGCAGTCGGATGGCTAACCGACGTCATTTCTGGATAATTAAACTGAGAAACGAAATATTTTGAAGCACAAATGTACCAACGATGGATAGTGCGCTGATTAAGTAAAGCACAAAACCGACAGCAAGGTACGTCGTGGTCAGGGTCTAGGCAAGAAATACAGTACAAATGAAATTCCTTATGAGGTATTTGCTTCCCACAAGTAATACAATTATTAACTTTTACTGACATCGGTAAGGAGCAAGAAAAAGTTTTCCCAACAGGGTACTTAGCTTTAAGTTGAAGACTTCGGTTCTGAAACTAGAAAACAAAAATTTCAGGAGTCAGTCGACCGTCGCTTGCGAACTGCTTCTGGCACCGCGTGGCAAGAAAGACTGATGTAATGGCATCGGCTGCATGTTTTATACCCCTGACGACCTGATGTCATGGAAGAAGGGACAGCAACAGACGCAGGACCCAAGACTTTGTTAATCAGGCCGACTGAGGGCAACCTGCCAGCAGATTACCCAAATGTAATGACTGCAACAGTGAAACACGATGATCATCATCCAAAACAAGAGGGATAACTAAGGGTCTGTGCTGTCGTAAATATAAAATTCCTGAGGCTCTTTTTGGACTGAGGATAATCCTGGCATTCCCAATGGAAATGCTCTCTCAAGGTATGTAGGGTTTCACCAAAAGAAAAATCCTCTGGAGGAGAGGCAGAAGGAATGGATTCCTCTGCATCTGAATCGTCATAAGCAGATAAGGACATGCCTTCATAATCAGAAATCTCACAGTCGTTGGACTCTTGGTCAGATAAAGCTGCTGGGGACAAGTCTCTTTTCCTTTTACCAGTGGTAGGCTGGCTTCCCCTAATCAGCATAAGGTCTTCCGCCATTTTACGCATCTGAGATTGAGGCATGGAAGCAGGCAGCTGAGGTTGGGTCTTTTTTTAGGTGTAGTTCGTACTCCGGGCCTTAGAAACTAAGTAGTTTTAGCAAGAACTGAAGATGTGAAAGAAGTCATCGGTTTATGTCGAATATCGGTAGTGCAAAGAACTTCCTCAGAAGCTGGTGCCTGCACAACGGCTCTGTACCCATCCAAGGCAGACACATCCACAGGTTCCATAGTCAAAAAAAGGGAGTTTTGCGGCATGCCGGACTCCGAAGTGGTCTTGGGAAGCGGCCAGCGAATCCATAGAAGCAGGCATCAGGGGCTGTGAAAGCGCCTCACTAACGGCAAACTGGCGACTGGGTTACCGGAAGCTTCGTTGACAGTTTTGGACATGTGTTGTCTGTCTTTATCCTTACGTTGTTTCGGAAGATTGGCAGTCGGATGGCCTACCGAAGCCATTTCAGAATACTGAAATAGAGAGCAGAAGTATTTAGCAATAAGGGCAAGATGACATACAATTCTGGTGTTGAACAAAGCACAAAACCGACAGCGAGGGATGTCATAGTCTGGGCCTAAACAGGTAACGCAGTAAGAATGGAAACCTTGGTGTGGTATTTGCTTTCCACAGGCGAGACAATTGTTAACTTTTTCTGACATCGGTTAGAGCAAGAAAAAAAGAATTAGCTTTAGAAGACTTCAATTTCGGAAATGAAAACTCAGGTAGCGGCCGACAGGCACTCGTGTGAACTGCTTGTGCCTCCTCGGCAAGAAAGTCTGATATAATGGCATCAGCTGCCTGTTTTTATAACACTGAAGACCTGATGTCAGTCCTGCAGCGACAGCAACCGAAGTAGAAAAAAGCCTCTGGTATTCGGGCCGACTGAGGGCTACCCCTGGCAGGATAACCCAAGTGTGATGACTGCAACAGTGAAACATGAAGAACATCAGATTAGTAAAGTAGAAGTTAAAAAAATAGAACCTGAGGTTATAGAATACCTGCAAATTGAAGGATTTGGTGTAGAAAGTCTAACACAGGTTATACCTTTAAAAAATCTCTAGATTTTGTTCTTTATATTTTTACACTTCCTTAGTTGAGTTTGTTTCCAAACATTCCAAGGTTTCTTGGTCTATAGACTTTTTTTCATAAATCTGTTGTATTAACTGAACACAAACTTGCTTTTGACAGTTTTTCTTGTGCAAGTATTTTTCTTTCCTCCAATTTCTCTCAATTTTTTGTATATCTTCTGTCCGGAAATTATGGGTTCCTTGCATAACAAAAATGCATCATTTATTTATTATCCCCAACAGTTCATTTGATCATCTTTACGGCTTTTTGGCTTATCAGTTTTTGTGGACTACTACTTCCTTTTACAATGGCGGTGGGGGGGATCCTCCCTCTGAGCCTGGCCTAAGCCCATTGTCATAATGTTTCCATGTATTGAGGATTCAACACAGTCATTTTTTCCAGTCCTGGCACCAGTGCGCCTACCAGACTTGGACACTTTCATCCTGGGCCACAAAACTAGTTAGCCTCTTATTACGTCTCCAGGAAAAGATGTAATGGCAGAAAGAATTGTTCCATAACAGAAGACTAAACAATGTCACACATGAACAATTCTACTAAACACTTTAGAAATGGAAGCCCAATGAAGAAATCAGACCAGTATGTGTACAGTACAGAGTTGATCATGATACTTTAAAACTGAAAATATGCACTATCAAAATGTGTCAGGTATATGAACAAACTTATTAGATGTAAAAGGCCCACGACATGCTTAGCATACCTTAGAGACTCAAGTAGTCTCCCTCCCCGAGTGAAGAAGGCCACAATAGTAGCAATACTTCTACTGCTCTAAGATCTAACAGTTCCCTCTATTTTCTTGTCTTTGAAAGCATAATGGATACAATGGGTCAACCATTCTGTTGTAATTTTATCTGGATACAGCTCTTGCCTCCTTCCCTGCTGCAAAGAACATGAATAATTGGAGCTCCTATTATCCCTAGTTCTGTGTAAATAATCTTAACTGCCAGCACATCTCCAGGGAATACAGACCCCTCTGCCTTCTGTGGATTGGGAAAGAAGACACGAGTAACTAATGGCTTGACTGAGGTAACTTCTCTTACTACTAGTGGCATAAAAGAGGAATTCTGTCTCACAGACTAACTTCTACACTTACGGGAGGCAAAAAAAGTAAAAACAAATTACACATCATGGCTTAAAATTCTGATAATCATCTTGCAGAGGTGACTGCAACCAAGAAAGTTGTTTCTCAAGATGGAAATTTGAAAAGTACAGCTGTGTAAGTAAACTTACCATAATAGCAGATGTTGAAATGATCACTGCTGCAGCAGCCTTTGCTATATGGGTTTCACCCTGCCGTGGATAACAGCCAGCCAGCTTACAAACATTTGGGGCCCACTACATGTACTCAAACCTTTAGGTAGCTTGAACTGAACTTCCTGAAATCACAGATTTGTGCGCCAAGACCTTCAGAGCTTTCAAGCCAACTGAAAGAGCGAGGCTGAGCTCTTACAGGATGTAACTAGGAGTAAAAACATACACATATATAAACACACCTTGGCATAATCAAACAAAAAGGGGGAAGGACAGACAGTCTTACTGCAACAGTGATCATTCTAACATTTATTGTTAAGGCAAATTTACTTACACAACTGTACTATGTTTATTATATTAACCACTGCTGTGGTAGCCTTAATTATACAGGCAGATTAACCTACAATACTACATTTGGAAGATGGAACAGGAAGGGTCCTAAGCAAAGCCTGACATAGCCATAAAGAAGGAATCAAGCCTTAAGTGTTCTTTAACAGTATGTACAGAGGACCAAATTTCTGCTTGAAGAATACTTCTAGAATCCAACTTTTTCCAAAAGACTATCGAAACAACAGCCAAACCCTGGTCGAGGAGGCATTCACTCTGACTGGAATAGTTTTGTTGTGGCGAAAAAAGGTGAGAACCTGAGACAACCATTGGACATAGCCTGCTTTGACAGGGGTTGCCCCTGGTATCTTCACAAGAAATGAACTGATCCAAAGATCTGAAAGATATTGTTCTCGTCTGTGGACATCAAAGGTATGGAGCATCCTTTCTCCCTCATTTTTGGGTTGAGGAAAGAAAACAGGGAGGTGGACAGTTTGGCTTAAACTAAATATACTGCTTGACTGAGGGACTACTCACTAGGCAAACGAATGGACCTTGCTTCGTCTTTCGGTAAAAGAAGAAGTTATGTACTCACCATAACGTTCCATCTGAGTAGGTAAACTTCATTTTTCAGCAACCTATGGGTATCGGATCCGACCTCGGATTCGAGCCGGCAGTTTTCAACAGCTTTAGATCCAAGCTCCAAGCTCCTCCACCTACCCATAATCCCCTGCCCACCCCGACTGACCTCAGATCAAGTTTGCCCAACAGCAGAAACTGCTATAAAATTATTAATCTCAAGATAAAGTGGGTAAAACCCATGGACATGAGTATGAAGACATTCGCAAGTGAGGCAGCAGGAGGGTTGGACGGTTGCTGACAAATGAAGTTTACCTACTCAGATGGAACATTATGGTGAGTACATAACTTCTTAATCTGAAGTAGTTAACTTCATTCGTGCAGCAACCTATGGGACAGAGTCCCCAGCTACATGAATCTTGGGCGGCCTTCATGGAAGGATGTTCCGGAGCACTGCAGAGCCAAAGGATGCTCTCCCTCTGGAGATAATGCCCAATTTATAGTGAATGATAAAAGTATGAGATGAAGCCCAAGTGGCTGCCGAGCAAATATCATCCAAAGAGACTCTAGCTCTAAAAGCTGCAGAGGTAGAGGTAGATCGAGTAGAGTGGGCATGGACTCCCTGAGGTGCGGGCCTGCCCGAACTTTCATATGTTAAAAGGATACACTGTGAAATCCATCTAGACAGTGTGACTTTAGACACAGATTTACCCAAGTTAAATTTGGCAAAGGAGACGAACAGCTGATCGGATTTCCTATGATCAGATGTCCTGTGGATGTAGAAGTGAAGTTGTCTATGCACATCCAATGAGTGTAGTTTGTATTCCCTTTTGTTATGGTAATTAGGAAAAAAGACCAGCAGGTTGATGGACTGGTTAATATTTGACTCAGAGGCAACCTTGGGAAGAAAAGTACAGTTTTGTACCTACCATAAATGTAGATGTTAGAGTGCTAATACAGCCGCAGTCATAACAGATGGGTTCTCCTGCCGTCAGGCGGGTCCTCGGTCGGCCGAATTCCAAAGTCTAGGTCCGGCGTCGGTTGTCGTCGCTTCTTCCCTGACGTCAGTGCGACAGGGGTATAAAAGAACCAGCCGACGCCATCTTGTTCAGTTTTTCTTGCCCCAGATGTCAGGTGCCCCCAGAAGGAAGGCAAAACATAAATTTATGTAGTAAAGCAAATGCAATATAATCAAAAAACAGTAGTTGCAAGCAAATACACCATAAAAGAATACCCCAATGAGGTTGTATGAGGCGGTGTTAGCCATAAGGCCTGCCCCAAGAGGGGAAGGAGGGAGGGAAACCTGGACTGCAGCTGTATTAGCACTCGAACATCTACATTTATGGTAGGTACAAAACTGTACTATGTTCATCGTGCATACAGCTGCAGTCATAACAGATGGGTAGAATCCCAAAGCTAATAAAGGGGTGGTAGGCACTAAGTGGAACTAGGTGTAGCCAGGATGCCCTGCAAGACTGCAGTGGCAAAGCCCGCTCTAGTTTTGGAGTATAATAGTAGGTGGTAGTGCTTGGAGAAAGAATGTACAGAACTCCAAGTGGCTGCTTCCAAAATATCTTTGGTAGGAACCCCCCTGAGGAAAGCAGCAGAGGTAGCTGTGGCCCTTGTGGAGTGTGATCTGATGCCTGTACGTACAGTTTTACCATGAAGAGAGTAACAAAAGCGTATGCAGTGGGCTATCCATTTTGAGATTGTCTGTTTGGAAATAGGCTTCCCTTGAGCACCTGTAGCATAGGACACAGAGTTGCTCTGATTTTCTGAAAGGCTTTGTTCTGTCCAAATAATAACGGAGCTGTCTGTGAATGTCCAAGGAATGTAGTAGCCTCTCCCCTTTGTTTTGTGGATTAGGGTAAAACGTAGGTAAGTGGATAGCCTGATTCAAGGCTACCCTGGATACTACCTTTGGCATAAATGAAGGATTGGTTCATAAGGAAACTCTGTCCTGATGGAAAATGATGAAAGGCTGCACAGCCATGAGGGCTTGTAGTTCCGAAACCCTGCGTGCTGAGGTGATAGCTAGAAGGAAGGCTGTTTTCCATGACAAATATTGCAGATCTGTTGAAGCAGCTGGCTCAAAAGGAGGCAGGGTTAGTTTTTCTAGAATGAAATTGAGGTCCCAAGCCAGTACTGGTTGCTTCCTTGGGGGTTTCAATATTCTTAGCCCCTCTGTGGAACTGTCTTAAGAGAGGGTGAGAGAATAAAGGAGGATCAGTATTGTACTCTGCAGAAATGGCTGAGGCATGGATTTTGATGGAGGAGAATGAAAGTCCACTGCTTAGCAGCTCGGCTAGGTACTGTAGTATTTGAGGAAAATTCAGTATTCCAGGATTCTGACCCTTTTTCTGATTCCAGACACAAAACCGTTTCCATTTTGCGGAGTAGGCTTTTCTAGTAGAAGGCCTTCTGGCCTCCAAAATGACATCCTGCACCTCCTTGGAGAGTAGGGTCTGCTGTGAATTTAAAGAATTCTCCATGCGGCTAGATTGAGTGTTTTCAGCTGACTGTGAAGAGTTTTGAAGTTATGCTGAGTCAGTAGAAGAGGCATTAGAGGCAGGATCCATGGTGGGGAATGCGTCAGGCTCCTCAGGAGTGGGTACCAGTGTTGTCTTGGCCAGTCTGGAGCAATGAGAAACATCTTTGGTCTGTCTGCTCTGGCTTTTAATAGAACTTTGGCCAGTAGTGGAAGAGGTGGAAAGGCATAAACCGTCATTGTTGTCTAACTGAAAGAGTGCGTCCACTTTCCAGGCCTGTGGATGAAAGGTCCTTGAGCAGAATTTTGTCAATTGGTAATTTCTGTGGGTGGCAAAAAGATCTATGTCTGGCCTTCCCCATGCTTGAATTACCATTGTAAAAACTTGAGGATGCAACTTCCATTCGTGTGGATCTGTCATATTTCTGCTCAGGTTGTCTGCCAGTGTGTTTTCCTTCCCTGGCAGGAATTGTGCTTGAAGTTGGATTTGCAATTCCAGAGCCGTGTTCCAAAGGGACATGGCTAGTCTGCACAGGGGATATGAATGAGTTCCTCCCTGTTTGTTTATGTACCACATCACTGTGGTGGTGTCTGTTCTTATCAATAGCTGCCCTGGATGCAGTAGGTCTTTGAAAGCCATAATTGCATTTATTACTGCTAGCATTTCCTTTTGATTGATGTGTAGGTGCTTTTCTTTTTGTGACCATTTGCCCTGAATGTACCTGTCATGTGCGCCCCCCAGGCGTAGTCTGAGGCATCTGTTGTGATGACTTGATTTGCTTGAGGCTTGCAGAATGGGAAACCTATGTGGAAAGAAGCACTATCTTGACAGAAAAAATATCACAATACAAAAAATTTTATTTTAAACTTTAAACTCTTTTTTTTTTTAACGACACAATACAATGACCGAAAACACTAAAAAGGAGGGCCAAGACACTCTAACTTAAACAGGCACTTGACCTCCTTGAAAAAAAGAGAAACTAGCTAAAGGATAGGGGAAGGCCCCTCTAACTTAAACGGGAAACCTTTCCCTTAAACAAACACACAATTTTACCTCAAAAAAGTACCAAAACACACTCGTACAACAACAATAGCTGTTAAAACAGCTTTTGGGTAAGAATAAGGAATTTCCTGACAGGAAAACTTAGAACAAAAGAGTACTTAGCTCAGCCAAGTTTGAGACCACGTCCTAGCTTGTAAGCAGCAAACGAGATCTGGGGGATTAGTGGTGGTGCATCCTGGGATAGAGAATAGCTCAGCCAATAAGAGGCTTCGCTCTATAGCATAGCTCGCCGAGTCGGAGCCAAGGGATCGGCTCCGAGCCCATCAGTACAGAATGTAGGAGAGATAGGATCACATAACATCCTGTGTTTCTTTGGCATGCTTGAGCCCACCACAGAAATTCCTTTTGAAGACATGGAATCAGTGGTATAAATGTTTCCAAACTGTGGCTGTGTTGAGACCATAAGTTTTTTAGGTACCATTGAAGTTTCCTCATATGCAGCTTTGCACATGGGATTAGCAGGATGCAAGATGCCATGAATCCCAGAGCCTGCAGGATTTTCCTTGCAGTCAGCCTGGTGAAGGTTGCCAGTTTTCTGAAGTATTGAGTTAATTGCCCTTGTTTCTCTGGCGTGAGGTAGGCCATCTGGGTGTTTGTATCCAAGCTGGCACCCAGGAAAATTATTGTTTGAGAGGGTATTAGTCTTGACTTCTTTTTGTTGACTGTGTATCCCAGAGATTTCAACAACATTATTACAAACGCCAGGTGTTTCAGAAGAGTGTGTTTGCTGTCCGCTTGGATCAGGCAGTCGTCCAGATATGGGTATATTTGTATCCCTTGAAGTCTGCAGAAGGTAATTACTGATGCCAGGCATTTCGTGAACACTCTGGGCACAGTAGATAAGCCAAAGGGCAATGCAGAGAATTGATAATGGGATGAACCTGCAAGAAATCTGAGGTATCTTCTGCAATCTTGTCTGATTGGGACATGCAGGTATGCTTCCTTGAGGTCCAATGTCACCAGCCAAGACTCCTTGCCCAGCATGGGAAGAAGCTGCTGTAATGTGAGCATCTTGAACTTTGGTACGAGTAAATATGTGTTTAGGATGGATAGGTCCACAATAGGTCTCCAATCTTTGCCCTTCCTTGGTACCAGGAATAGTCTGGAATAAAAACCTTGACCCTGTTCTTGTGCAGGTACCTCTTGAATAGCTTTCATGTCCATGAGATCTGAAATTTGTTTTTGTGCCTCTGCCCTTTGATTGTGTGGCAGGTTTGGCATGCCTCTCATTTTTGGAAGGGTGTGAAAGTGGAATCTGTAGCCTCTGTCTATAATGTCCAGGATCCATTTGTCTTTTGTGACAATATGCCAATTTTTCGAAAATAATGCCAGTTTTCTGCCTAAAGGTGCTGCCATTTGAGCCTTGCTTGGCATGCAAAGGGGAAAGTCATTGGGTCTGCTTTCTGAATGGCTGTGAACTATCCTCACCCCCTCTTGGTGTAGGTGATTGCCCTCTACCTCTCGGGTGCCTGTATCTACCTCTGAGATCTGTCTGTGGCTGGAAAGGACCAATTTTTTGAAGGCCAATTTCTACTGAAACGTGGCGGTTGTACCTGTAGGAAATCTTTCACTGTTTGCATTGATTTTGCCTTTTCCTCCATTTTCTTTAATACCTCCTCAGCTTTAACACCAAACAATACATCTTTTTGAAGAGGTGCATCTACTAATTTAGCTTTGACATGATCTGGTAAGGTTTGATCTTTGAGCCAAGCATGTCTACATATGACTGATCCTGTAACAGCAGCTCTACAAGAGGCCTCTAAAGCATCAAATCCACATTGCAAGGTATGTTTACCCACTTGCTTTGCACTATAAAACAAATCCTGCAACTCCTTCAAGTCTGGTTGTTCAGGTTGTGACATTTTGCTTTTAAACTGAGATAACAAAAACTGTTGATACTTTAACATATGGAACTGACAAGTTTAATGCCCTCATGGTTAAAGTGGCCAAGACAGGAGGTATAGCCAGAGGCCTGTGCTGAGGTAGCAAGAGAAATTCCCTAAGCCTTTTCTTGGAATCTGAATAATCTTGGCCTTCCCAGTGGAAGTGCTCCCTCAAGGTATGCAAGGTTTCCCCAAAAGAGTAATCCTCAGGGGGGGAGACAGAGGGAATGGACTCCTCTGCATCAGAATCTTCGAAAGGGGAGTAAGAATGTTCCTGGTCCTCAGAATGCTCTGAAGTAATGGAGGCCTGGTCCGAGGAAAGGTATTCTTCCTCCACTCTGGGCCTTTTGTCCGGGGGGGGGTTGAGAACCCCTGATAAGAGTAATGAAATCCTCAGCCATTTTGAGCATCTGCTTTTTAGGCATGGGGCCTTGAGAGGGGCCCTGTGGAGCTTGTCTTTTAGCATGCATGGCTGCTTTAGATTTGGTGTAAGCCTTAATGGAAAAAGAAGAAGAAGGCCTGAAGACACCTTGAGAGGTGGCAGGCCTGTCTGAACTCTGAGTTTCCCCGCCAAGAGTGCCTTCGGTATCTGTAGTCGGGGTGTGGGCCGAAGAGCCTGCGACCTCGGGCACAGAAGACACCGCTAATAAAGTGTCATTGGTAGTCAGGGGCTGCGTAGGCGCCTCGCTGAGAACCGGAGCACATGTAGTCGGCTTTAGCGTGGTGTCAGTTGAAGTCGCGGACCTCGTATGTCGGTCCTTAACTTTACGTCGTTTACTTAAAATTGGAGTCGGAGTATCCGACATGTTGTAATTAAACTTTTTGCCAAAATAGTGTTGGGCGATCTCTGCCCGATGCTTAATAGTGCGTCTGTTGAATGTAGCACAAAAACGACAGGCCGAGACGTTGTGGTCTGGGCCTAAGCAAGGTATACAGAGGGAATGGAAATCCTTATGCTGTATTTGCTTCCCACATGAAATGCAATTATTAACTTTGTCTGACATCGGTCTGAGGCAAGAAAAGTTTCCCCAACGGGGTACTTAGCTTTTTAGAAGTCTTCTGTTGAAAAATATTCGTAATCTCAGGAGCTGGCCGACCGGCACTTGCGAACTGCTTCTGCTTCGGGCACCGCGCGGCAAGAAAGACTGGAGAAGATGGCGTCGGCTGGTTCTTTTATACCCCTGTCGCACTGATGTCAAGGAAGAAGCGACGACAACCGACGCCAGACTTAGACTTTGGAATTCGGCCGACCGAGGACCCGCCTGACGGCAGGAGAACCCATATGTTACGACTGCATTTTCCATGACAAGAATTTAAGATCTACAGAAGCTGCAGGCTCAAACGGGGGAGCTGTCAAGGCCTGAAGCACCAGCGTTAAATCCCAAGGAGGGACTACATCCTTCACTGGAGGTCTGAGCAGAAAGGTGCCCTTCAAAAAGGTCTTACACAATTTTGTGGTGATCAAAGGGCCTAATTCAATTCTCACGTGATAATGAGAGATAGCTGCTAGTTGAACCTTGACTGTGGAGGAGCTAGCCCCCTGATTAAACAGTCCTGACAAAGTCTAATACAGCGGGCAAAGGAGCTGTAAAAGGATCCAATTTTTTGCGTTCCACCCAAATGGAGAAACATTTCCATTTGCTGCTATAGATCTTTCTAGTAGAAGGCTTGTGCGCTGCTACTAGAATGGTTTTAGCTGGGGAAGTGATACCGGGAGTCCTAGCTACGAGTGGAACTGGAGCAGCCAAGCTGTGAGCTTGAGGTTGTCCAGATTTGGGACTGGGAGATCTAGGGGGTGGGATATTAGATCCGGACGGGGATCCAGAATCCAAGGAGGATTCACCAGATGAGACCAAAGGTAAGGGAACCAGGTTTGACGAGGCCAAAACGGGGCAATGAGGATAATCCTGCTCCCCAACCGACTGGCGTTCTGAAGAAACTTCAGCATCAGAGGAAGAGGAGGGTAAACATAAAGAAGACCGGGAGGCCAAGCATGCACCAGAGCGTCTCTCGGGGGTTCCCCGGAGGGGGAAATGAGAGCGAAGTAGTCGTAACATTTTGTGTTCGAGGGAGAGGCAAAGAGATTGCAACAGGGTTGACCCCATTTGGTGATTCGCTATCTCGGGATTCAGAGACCACTCGTATGGTAACAGGATGGTGCGACTTAGTTTGTCCGCTAGGATGTTGGACCGTCCTGGAATATGCGTTGCTATGAGAAAGCGGTTGGTGGAGATCGCCCATTTCCACACCCTCATGGCCTCTCGACAGAGTGGCTAAGACCTGGTTCCCCCTGTTTGTTGATGTACCAGACAACAGACATATTGTCCGTCTGAATCGCAATCATTCCTACAGGAAGAAGGTCCTGAAGTGCTTGCAACGCTAACAGCACTGCCCTCATCTCTAGATATGCAGTGAGGTCTCCGTGAGGTACCACGTGCCTTGGACTGTTCTGCCCGAACAATGCCCCCCCCCCAACCCGAGGTGGGAGGCGTCCGTGGTCACCGTGGTTAGTGGAGGAGTCATAGAAAAGGGGCGTCCTTGCTGGAGGTCCGGAGATTGGAGCCACCATAGGAGGCCCCTCTTGCAAGCCCTGCTGAGTGGAACGGGATGGCTCAGAGGACAGTGAAGAAAAGACCACTGGACCTGAAGGGTCCATTGTAAGACCCTCATGTTCAATTGTGCCATTGGCAATAGGGTGATTGCTGCCGCCATCGAGCCAAGAGCCCTCAGGACCAATTCCGCCGGGGGAGCTGGAGATTGCAGAATGGCCTGCTGGTCAAAAAAGCTAGGAGTTTGTTTGTGTCCAATCTGGCCCATATGAAGTCTATAGTCTGAGTCGGAGTAAGAGAAGACTTCTCTATGCTGATAGTGATCCCCAGCCGGGGAGCTAGACGAAGAAAGTAGTTTCTGGCTGCACAGAGTAGATGCCTTGTCGGGGCGGTCAGGAGCCAGTCGTCCAGATACGCGAAGACCTGAATTCCTTGGAGCCTCAGGTGGGCCGCTATCACTGCTAACACTTTGGTGAACACCCTGGGGGCTGTGGTGAGACCAAAGGGGAAGACCCTGAATTGGAAATGACTGGCTCCCAGCCGGAAGCGGAGGAATCTCCTGGATCGCCTGTCCATCACGATGTGGTAGTACACATCCTTGAGGTCTATAGAGCACATCCAATCGTTCTCCCGCAAAAGGGGTAGAATGGATTGAAGAGTGACCATGTGGGACTTCTCTTTGGTTACTGACGGGTTCAGGGAAGAGAGGTCGAGGATTGGTCTCAAGTCCCCCATCTTTTTTTGGCACCAAGAAGAACCTGGAGTAAAACCCGGACCCGCACTGGTCTAGGGGGATGTGTTGGATGGCTCTTTTTTCCAGCAAATGTTGGATTTCCATTGCTGTGGCCTCCCTCTGATCAGGTGGGACATCGGGGAGGTATCTGGGGCTGCGTGGGTAACGAGAAAAGGGAATTAGATATCCTCTGGATATGATGCAAAGTACCCAGCGGTCTGTCATGATGGACTCCCAAACTGCTGGGTGCTTCGAAAAATGCCCCCTGACTGCCTCAAGAGTGGAGCAGTTGGGCAACCCCTCAGGGGTGTTGCGTGGGTTGGTCTGAGAAGGGTTCTCTGGATCCAAAGTTCCGCGGGCCCCCTCTGCGTCTAGGGCGGCGTCCACCCTGCCCTCCTCTACAGCGGAAGGGCTGGGAGTCCGGAGCAAGAAGGGACAGTTGCGAATTCCGGAACCACATCTTCTTCTGTCCATTTTGGTTCTTAGAGAGGGACCTCTGGGGAGCAGAGAAGCTGACTCCGACGGCAGACGTCTTCCCGTCCTTTTCGCTCTGGACCAAGGTATCTCGCACGGTTTTGCCGAAGAGGGCAGAACCATCAAAAGGGGCATTAGCGAAAGACGCCTTAAAGGGTTCTGCAAAATCACAGTGCCGGAGCCAGAACTGACGTCTCATAACGAGGCCCCCTCCGCCGGCTCTAGCGGCTCCTTCCATGGCATGAGACAGAAGCTGCATAGAGGTGTTAGATATGGATCGTAGAGTGGCCATCGGGGTGGAGTGCAATTGTTTGTCCTCCGCCGACATGGATTGGGGGGGGGGGCTGCAGTCGGAGCACATGTGCCATGTAGTTCAGCGACCTCACAGAGAAGGTAGCCGAACTAAACACCCGCTTCCCTAGGTGGTCCATCGACCGAGACTCCTTGCTTGGGGGATGAACCGAGGGACTCTCCTGAGCAAGTTCCCACGATGGCCGCCACCACCAACATAGCATCTACAGGGGGACCCTTACTCCAGTGGGACTTGTCAGAGGGTGGACTAAGAATCTTGTCCGGGCGCTTGGGGACTGGCTCCACAGTGTCTGGCTCCTTCCACGCCCCGGTAGTAATCAAGTCTACCAGGGGGTCGGCCAGAGGGGACACCCAAGAGGTACACGGACCAGCTTCAAACGCCTCCAGGAACACGGATTCGTCCGAGGTAGGCTTTGGGGCAGATCACCCCCCCTTTATTCTGAGCATCTCCATGATGTTACCAAACGAGACATCTTCGGGCGGTGATCTTGGGGAGTCTTCCCCTTCCTCCAAATCTGTGTCCTCAGTCAAGGACTCGGGGGAGTCCAGGTGCCTCCTCTTGCACCTTTGCTTGTGAGGAACCTCCTTGGGGGGGGGCTGTCCGAGGAGGTCTCACCAGCAACATCTTGTGCCAATGGAACTACCTGGGACGTCAAAGCAGGCTGTCCCTGGGGCCGGGTGATGGAAGTCGGGCCCAACTGAGAAGGAGTTCAGGGTGGAGCCGTGGCAAGGGCCGGGGGGGGCCTGGAATCTCTCGACAGGACCCTCTCCACCACGTTGAATGCCGTGGGATCCAAAAGCAGACTCTCCCTCGGATCCAACAGACGGGTCGGGGCTGGCGGCAAAGCGATCGGATCCGACGGACCAGCATGCTCCGACCTGGATGGAGCCGAAGGCATACCGATACCGCTGGATCCGAAGCTCAGCCCTTGGCTCCGAGAGCTAGGATCCGAAGAAAATGGACCCGACAAACTCAAGGGAAGTGTCAGCGCCGAAGTACCCGAGACTATCGGTGCCGACACACCCCCGACTCCAAAGCTGCCCGGCTCCAAAGACTCCGAACCCAGGAAGCGGGATGGAGAAGGAGCTATCGGGGCAAAGAAGGGGGTCGAGCTCCCCCCCCCGGGGGGGGGGGTAGGAGCACTCCCATCTGCAGTTGGGCCTGGAGGTATCTTCTCATCATCCGGTCCAAATCTGCATCCGTGAGACTTCTGGTAGATCTCAACGAGGCCACCAAGGCGGGAGTGTTGCCTAGATGACCTCGGAGATCGGGTCTCCTCCTCCTCAGGACCCGATGAAAAGCACGGGGACCAGATCCGAGAAGGAGACCACCCAGAAGACCTGGAGGGAGAAGACCACTTAGCCGAGGGGCCCGAAGCAAGAGGGGGTACCAGTGTTGGCGGGGCCAGTTTTGTGCAATCAGTATTGTCCTTTGTTTGCCCTGTTTGATCTTTAGTAGTACCTTGGGGAGGAGAGGCAGAGGGGGAAAGGCATAAACGGATAGGTTTTTCCAGGTGAAAGACAGGGCATCCATTTTCCAAGCTTGTTTGTGGGGAGTCCTTGTGCAGAATTTGTCCAACTGGTAGTTCTGGGGGGAGGCAAACAGGTCAATCTCTGGGCTCCCCCATTTGCTTCTCAACATGCTGAATATCTTTGGTTCCAGTTTCCAATCATGTGGGTCCATGAGATTTCTGCTTAAGGTCGTCTGCCACTGTATTTAGCTTTCCTGGCAGGAACTGAGCCTGTAGGTGCACTTGGTAGCTCAAGGTTGTGTCCCAAAGAGCCATGGCTAGTCTGCAGAGGGTATGAGTGGGTTCCTCCCTGCTTGTTTATGTACCACATACAAGTGTTGTCCATCTTTACCAATAATTGTCCTGGAAGAATGTGGTCCTTGAAGGCTGTCAGAGCATTTTGTACAGCTAACATTTCTTTTTGATTGATATGCAGGTGCATTTGATTTGGGTTCAATTTGCCCTGAATGCACTGCCCTGCCAAGTGAGCCCCCCCATGCATAGTCTGATGCGTCTGTTAGGGTTTGGGCAGCATGGGGTAGAGTGAATGGCAGTCCCTTGTTTTGGTGGCAGGCCTCTGCCCACCAAAGGAATTATATCTGTAGACAAGGTATGATAGGAATCATTGATTCTAGATCCTGAGAATGTTGACACTATAAGCTTTCTATATACCATTGTAGTTTCCTGATATGCAGTCTTGCATATGGAATTAGTAGAATGCAGGAGGCTATGAACCCCAGGGCTTGCAGTATTTTCCTTGCAGATAGCTGGGTCTTTGTGGCCAGTAGTTTGAAGTAGGCTGTCAGATGTATTTCTCTGGCATGAGGTAGACCCATCTGGGAAGTTGCATTCAAGCTTGCTCCCAGGAATACAATTTGCTGGCAGGGTACAAGATGTGATTTATTTTCATTTATGGTGTACCCCAGAGACGTTAGCAATTTCTTTACAAATGCCAGATGATTTAATAGTATGTCCTGGCTTTTTGCCTGAATTAGACAATCGTACAGGTATGGGTATATCTGAATATTTCTTTGACTGCAAAATGCAATGACTGGAGCTAGGCACTTTGTGAATACCCTGGGCGCAGTAGATAAGCCAAAGGGCAGTGCAGAGAACTGACAGTGCATGTAGCCTGCTCTGAAGCGTAGGTATCTTCTGCAAGATTCCCTTATTGGGATGCGCAGGTAGACTTCCTTTAAATCCATTGTTGCCAACTAGGCATCTTTGCCTAGCATGGAAAGCAGCTGATGAAGAGTTAGCATCTTGAATTTTGGGATTAGCAAAAATGTGTTTAGGATAGACAGATCCAGGACAGGACGCCAGGAATTGTCTTTTCTGAGTACAATGAAAAGGATCGAGTAGAAACCTTGCCCCCATTCTTCTTCAGGGACAAGTTGAATAGCCCTGATGCTTAAAAGAGAAAGTACAGTTGTGTACCTACCATAAATGTAGATGTTCGAGTGTATTCACTGTTGCAGTCATTACACTTGGGTTACCCTTGCTGGCAGGCGATCCGCAGTCGGCCTGAGTTCCAAAGTCTTGGTCCGGTGTCGGTTGCTGTCGCTTCTTCCCTGACGTCAGTACACCAGGGGTATAAAAGTTGCAACCAACGCCATTTTCTTCAGTTTTTCTTGCCCCAGATGTCAGGTGCCCCCAGATATGAAGGCTAAAAAGATAAAAATATGCCAAACAACCATGCATATATTACTATAAACATTTCCTTCATCTACATGCAAATACACAACGTAGGTTGTATAGAGTTGAGAAGTACAGAATAGTCCCAGCAAAGGGGGGGGTGGTGGGTGGGTAACCAGGACTGCAACAGTGAATACACTCGAACATCTACATTTATGGTAGGTACACAACAGTGCTATGTTCATCGTGTTTCACTGTTGCAGTCATTACACTTGGGTAGAATCCCAAAGCTGAAGTTGGGTGGCTGGGTCTAGATTGGATTTGGCGAGGCTAACAAGCCCTGCAGAACTGCAGTGGCAAAGCCTGCTCTGGATTTGGAGTAGAGAAGTAGGTGGTAGTGCTTGGTAAAAGTGTGCACTGAGCTCCAGGTTGCAGCTTCTAATATGTCTTTGGTTGGTACCCCTCTGAGGAAGGCTGCTGCTCTGGTAGAATGAGGCCTAATGCCCTAAGGCACAGATTTGCCATGTTGTGCATAACAGAAGCGGATGTACTATCCATTTGGAGCTTGTCTGCTTTGTAATAGGTCTTCCCTGTGATCCTGCAGCATATGCTACAAACAGTTGCTCAATTTTTCTGAAATCTTTTGTTTTGTCCAAGTAAAATCGTAGCTGCCTATGTATATCCAAAGTGTGCAGAAGAGTCTTTCCCCTTTATTCTGGGGATTTGGGTAGAGAGTAGGCAAATGAATGGTTTGGTTTAAGGCCACATTGGAGACCACTTTTGGCATGAATGTTGGGTTCGTCCTTAGAGAAACCCTGCCCTGGTGAAAAATTAGGAAAGGTTCCACAGCCATCAATGCCTGTAACTCTGAGAATCTTCTTGCTGAAGTTATTGCTAGGAGCAGAGCAGTTTTCCATGACAAGAATTTTAGATCAGCTGTGCTGGCTGGTTCAAATGGAGGCAGTGTTAGTTTTTCTAAAACAAAATTGAGGTCCCAAGTAGGTACTGGTGCACTTCTAGGGGGTCTTATATTCTTTGCCCCTCTGATGTACTGTCGTAGTAGAGGATGTTAAAAAAATAGGAGGATCCGTATTGCAATGAGCTGAAAGGGCAGAGGCATGGATTTTAATACATGAAAAAGATAGGCCTTTGTCCAACATCTCAGTCAGGTATTGCAAACTCTGAGGTATATTAGGGACCAGTGGGTCGAGCCCTTGTGCCTGGTTCCAAGCACAGAATCTCTTCCATTTTTCTGCATAAGATTTCCTAGTGCTGGGTCTCCTGGCTTCCAAAATTACATCCATAATAGCTTTAGAGAGAGGTGCAGTCTGAGTGGCTACATTATCTGCCATGCTGCCAGGTTTAAGGTTCTGAGTTGACTGTGCAGAATTTGATTGTTTTGCTGTGTCAGAAGATGAGGGATTTGAGTTAGAGGCCAAGGTGCGCCTTGGGACGAAGTCTTTAGGATTGGGTACCAGTGCTGGTGTGGCCAGTCTGGTGCAATCAGGATCATTTTTGGCCTCTCTTGTCTGACTTTTAGAAACACCTTGGTGAGAAGAGGCATCGGAGGGAAGGCATAGACTGTCAGGTTTTTCCAGCTGAAAGATCAAGCATCCACTTTCCATGCTTGAGAGTGACAAGTCCTTGTGCAAAATTTTTGTATTTGGCAATTGTGAGGGGAGGCAAAAAGATCTATGTCTGGGCGTCCCCATTCCCTTGTTATCATGTTGAACACTTGTGGATTTAGCTTCATTCATGAGGATCCATGAGATTTCTGCTTAGTTCATCTGCCAGTGTATTTTTTGTTCCTGGCAGGAACTGTGCTTGCAGATGTACCTGGTAGGTCAGTGCTGTGTTCCACAAAGTCATGGCTTGTCTGCATAGGGGGTAGGAATGTGTGCCCCCATGCTTGTTTATGTACCACATAAAGTACAGTTTTGTACCTACAATAAATGTAGATGTTTGAGTGTTCACACTGCTGCAGTCATTACACTTGGGTTATCCTGCAGTCAGGCGGTCCCGCAGTCGGCCAGAGTTCCAAAGTCTTGGTCCGGCGTCGGTTGCTGTCGCTTCTTCCCTAACATCAGTGCGCCAGGGGTATATAAGATGCATCCGACGCCATTTTCTTCAGTTTTTCTTGCCCCAGATGTCAGGTGCCCCCAAGCAGATAGGCAATACATATTGTTAATAACAAATATACATATAAAATAAAAATATCTTCAGTTACAAGCAAGTACACCACAAAGGTTGCATAGGATAGAAAGGTATAGACAAGTCCAGCTAGTTCAGAGGGGATTCAGGGAGGGTAACCTGGACCACAGCAGTGTGAACACTCTAACATCTACATTTATGGTAGGTACAAATCTGTACTATGTTCATCGTGTTACACTGCTGCAGTCATTACACTTGGGTAGAATCCCAAAGCTAAGGTTGGGTGGCTGGTCTATAAAGAGTTAGTATTGGCTATGTGGCCCTGCAGAAAATACAGTTTTGTACCTACCATAAATGTAGATGTTCGAGTGCTCATACAGCTGTAGTCATGACAGATGGGTTATCCTGCCGTCAGGCGGGTCCTCGGTCGGCCGAATTCCAAAGTCTAGGTCCGGCGTCGGTTGTCGTCACTTCTTCCCTGATGTCAGTGCGGCAGGGGTATAAAAGAGGCAGCCAACGCCATTTTCTTCAGTTTTTCTTGCCCCAGATGTCAGGTACCCCCAGAAGGAAGGCAAACATAATGTTATGCAAAAATGCAATGTTGATAAATCAAAAACAGTAGTTGCAAGCAAATACACCATAAAAGAGTACCGCAAAAGGTTATATGAAAAGGGTTTGTCATGAGGCCTGTCCTAAGAGGGGTTGGAGGGAGGGAAACCTGGACTGCAGCTGTATGAGCACTCGAACATCTACATTTATGGTAGGTACAAAACTGTACTATGTTCATCGTGCATACAACTGCGATCATAACAGATGGGTAGAATCCCAAAGCTAAGTAAGGGTGGTAGGCACTAAGTGGAACTAGGAGGGGCTAGGATGCCCTGCAGGACTGCTGTGACAAAGCCCGCTTTAGATTTAGAGTATAGTGGGAGGTGATAGTGCTTGGAGAAAGTGTACACTGAACTCCAGGTGGCTGCTTCCAAAATATCCTTGGTAGGGACCCCCCCCCCCCCCGAGGAAGGCTGCAGAGGTAGCTGTGGCTCTGGTGCAGTGGGATCTGATGCAAGCATGGCACAGTGTTTCCATGAAATGAGTAACAAAAGCGTATGCAGTGGGCTATCCATTTTGAAATTGTCTGTTTGGAAATAGCCTTTCCTTGAGCACCTGTAGCATAGGACACAAAGAGTTGTTCAGATTTCCTGAATGGCTTTGTCCTGTCCAAATAATAACAAAGTTGTCTGTGAATGTCCAAGGAATGTAGTAGTCTTTTCCCTTTGTTTTGTGGATTAGGATAAAAGGTAGGTAAGTGGATAGTCTGATTCAAAGCTACACTGGATACTACCTTTGGCATAAAGGCAGGGTTGGTTCGTAAGGAAACTCTGTCCTGATTGAAAATGATGAATGGTTGCACAGCCATGAGGGCCTGTAGCTCCGAAACCCTGCGAGCCGAGGTGATAGCCAGAAGAAAGGCTGTTTTCCATGACAAGTACTGTAACTCTGATGAAGAAGCTGGCTCGAAGGGAGGAAGGGTCAGCTTTTCCAATACGAAGTTGAGGTCCCAAGCAGGGACTGGTAGTTTTCTTGGGGTTTTATATTCTTTGCCCCTCTGAGGAACTGCCTTAAGAGAGGATGGGAGAATAAAGATTTAGTGAAGGCTTTAATAGAGAAGGAGGAAGGCCTGAAGACCCCTTGAGAAATGGCAGGCCTGTCTAAATTCTGAGTTTCCCCGCCAGGAGCGGTGTCGGTATCTGTACTAGGAATGGGGACCGAGGAGCCTGCGAACTCGGGCACTGAAGACACCGGTAATGCATTGTCATCGGTACTCAGGGGCTGCGTAGGTGCCTCGCTGATTACCGGAGAACCAGTAGTCGGCCTAAGCGTGGTATCAGTAGGTGGTGCGGACCTCGTATGCCGGTCCTTAGCTTTGCGTTTTTTGCTCAAAACTGGAGTCGTGGTATCCGACGATATAATATAATTAAATTTTTTGCCAAAAAAGTGAAGGGCAAATTCCGCCCGACGCTTAATAGTGCATTTGTTGAATCTAGCACAAAAACGGCAGGCTGAGACGTCGTAGTCTGGGCCTAAGCAAGGTATACAGTAAGAGTGGAAATCCTTATGCGGTATTTGCTTCCCACATGAAATGCAATTATTAACTTTGTCTGACATCGGTCTGAGGCAAGAAAAGTTTCTAACGGGTACTTGGCTTTCAAGAAGACTTCGGCTGAAATACTTTCGTAAATCTAAGGAGCTGGCCGACCGGCACTTGCGAACTGTTTCTGCTTCGGGCACCGCGCGGCAAGAAAGACTGAAGAAAATAGCGTAGGCTGCCTCTTTTATACCCCTGCCGCACTGACATCAGGGAAAAGGCGACGACAACAGACGCCGGACCTCGACTTTGGAATACGGCCCACCGAGGACCCGCCTGACGGCAGGATAACCCATCTGTTATGACTGCAGCTGTATGTATGATGAACATCTGCAGTGGCAAATCCTGCTCTGGATTTAGAGTAAAGAAACAGGTGGTAATGCTTGGTAAAGGTGTGCACTGAACTCCAAGTTGCAGCCTCCAAAATTTCCTTGGTAGGTACTCCTCTGAGAAAGGTCGCTGAAGTGGCTGTTGCCCTGGTGGAATGTGGCCTAATGTTATTTGGGACTGATTTTCCATGCTGTGTGTAGCAGTAACGAATGCAGTGTCTTATCCATTTGGATATAGTCTGGTTTGAGATAGCCTTGCCCTGTGATCCTGCAGCATATGCTACAAACAGTCGCTCAGTTTTACTGAAAGCTTTAGTTTTGTCCAAGTAGAAGAGTAGCTGCCTGTGTATGTCCAAAGAATGCAGAAGTTTCTCCCCTTTATTCTGGGGGTTTGGATAAAAAGTTGGCAAGTGGATGGTTTGGTTAAGAGCCACACTAGATACTACCTTTGGCATAAAGGTAGGGTTTGTCCTTAAAGAAACCCTGTCTTGATGGAAAATTATAAAAGGTTCCACACTGCCATTAATGCCTGTAGTTCTGAGACTCTTCGTGCTGATGTTACTGCCAGGAGCAGAGCTGTTTTCCATGATAAAATTTTTAAATCGGCTGTATTGGCTGGCTCAAAAGGTGGCAGGGTCAGTTTTTCCAAAACGAAATTGAGGTCCCAAGTTGGTGTTGGTGCTCTCCGGGGCGGTCTTATTGGTCTTATATTTTTAGCCCCTGAGGTACTGCTTTAGCAAGGGATGAGAGAATAAAGGAGGGTCTGTGTTGTAATGTGCTAAAATGGCAGAGGCGTGGATCTTAACAGATGAAAAGGATATGCCTCTGTCCAGCATCTCAGTTAAGTATTGTAAAATCTGAGAAATGTTTGGAACAAGACGGTCAAGGCTTTGAGCCTTGTTCCAGACGCAGAATCTCTTCCATTTTTCTGAGTAAGCTTTCCTGGTGCTAGGACTCCTGGCCTCCAAAATGACACCCATAACAGCTTTAGAAAGAGGTGTTGCCTGTTTGACCAATGAATCTGCCCATGCAGTTAGGTTTAGGGTTTTGAGCTGACCATGTAGGATCTGATTGTTTTGTTGAGTCAGGAGGAGTGAAATTCGAAGCAAAATCCATGGTGGGCCTTGAGGTAAGTTCCTTAAGATAGGGTACCAGTGCTGGCTTGGCCAGTCTGGAGCAATCAAGATCATCTGTGTTTTTTCTTGTCTGGCTTTTAGGAGTACGTTTGAAAGGAGAGGCAGTGGCGGGAAGGCATAAACTTTTAGGTTTTTCCAGCTGAACAAAAGAGCATCCACTTTCCATGTTTGTTTGTGATAAGTCCTTGTGCAGAATTTTTGTAGCTGGCAATTCAGTGGGGAGGCAAAAAGATCAATGTCTGGGCATCCCCATTTTTGTGTTAGCATGCTGAAGATTTGTGGATTCAATTTCCATTTGTGAGGGTCCATGATATTTCTGCTTAGATAGTCTGCCAGAGTATTTTTCTTTCCTGGCAGGAATTGTGCTTGCAGGTGAACTTGATACGTTAGAGCTGTGTTCCACAAGGTCATGGCTTGTCTGCATAGGGGATAAGAATGAGTGCCCCCTTGCTTGTTTATGTACCACATTACTGTGGTGTTGTCTGTCTTTAATAATAATTGTCCTGGATGCAGAAGGTCCTTGAAAGCTGTTAAGGCATTTTAAACAGCCAACATCTCTTTTTGATTGATGTGAAGTTGCATCTGGTCTGTGGTCCACTTGCCCTGAATGCATTTTCCTGCCATGTGTGCTCCCCAAGCGTAATCCGAAGCATCTGTTGGTAGAGTCTGCCTGCCTGTGGGTAGGGTAAAAGCCTGACCCTTGTTTAGGTGACATGCCCTTGCCCACCATCGAAACTCCTGTTGTAGGCAGGGAATCATTGGTATTACTGCTTCTAAACTGTGAGAGTGTTGAGTCCAAACACTTTTTAGGTACCATTGTAATTTCCTCATATGCAGTCTGGCATATGGTATTAGTAGTATGCAGGATGCCATGAATCCCAGGGCCTGCAGAATTTTTCTTGCAGGGAGATGGGACTTTTTTGTCAGTAATTGAAAATACTGAGTTAGTTGAACTTGTTTGTCTGGCGTGAGGTAAGCCATCTGGGCCATTGTATTTAAGCTGGCAACCAGGAATATAATCTGTTGTGAGGGCACTAGTTTTGACTTCTTTTCATTTACTGTGCACCCTGGAGAAATTAGCAACCTTTTTACAAACGCCAGATGCTGTAGAAGAATGTCCTTTGTCTCTGCGTGAATGAGGCAGTCGTCCAGGTATGGATATATTTGAATTCCTTTTTGTCTGCAAAATGCAATTACTGGTGCCAGGCACTTTGTGAAGACCCTGGGCGCAGTAGATAAGCCAAAGGGCAGTGCAGAGAATTGGTAGTGCATTGTACCAGCTATGAATCTGAGGTATCTTCTGCAATTTTGTCTGATAGGGACATGCAGGTATGCCTCTGAGGTCCAGAGTTACAAGCCAAGCCTTCTTGCCCAGCATGGGTAGAAGCTGCTGTAATGTCAACATTTTGAATTTCGGAATATCCAGGTAAGTATTTAGAATTGAAAGGTCTAGTATGGGCCTCCAGGCCTTGTCCTTTCTGGGGACCAGGAAGAGTCTTGAGTAAAATCCTTGTCCTTGTTCCTGTTGTGGTACTTTCTGAATAGCTCTCATGTCCATGAGTGCTGAAATTTGTTTTTGTGCCTCTGCCCATTGATTTTGTGGCAGGTCTGGCATTCCTTTTAGCCTTGGTAAAGTATGAAAGTGGAACCTGTAACCTTGAGACACAATATTCAGAACCCATTTGTCTTGGGTGATTGTTTGCCAGTTTTGAGAAAAAAGTGCTAGTTTTCCCCCTAAGGGGGCTTCCAAATGGGAAGTGCTTGGCGTACGAAAAGGAAAGTCATTGTGGCTGTTTCCTGTAATGTTGAGACTTGTCCTCATCTCCTTTTGGGGTTGAGGTGCCCCACTGTTTGTTTGAGCCTTGGGGTTGAGATCTTGCTCTTGGGTGTCTGTATCTACCTCTCTGTGGCCTGTCTGACACTGGAAAGGACCAATTCTTTGTTGGCCAATTTCTGCTAAAACGAGGTGGCTGAACCTGTAAGAAATCCTTGACTGTTTGCATAGATTTAGCTTTATCCTCCATTTTCTTTAACACCTCTTCTGCCTTAACGCCAAACAAGGTATCATGCTGTAAAGGAGCATCCAATAATTTTGCCTTAACATGATCAGGTAAACTCTGTTCTTTTAACTAGGCATGTCTTCGAATCACAGAACCTGTAACTGCGGCTCTACAAGAGGCCTCTAAAGAATCAAAACCACATTGCAGAGTATGTTTTCCCACCTGTTCAACTGCATGCAATAAATCCTGCATTTCTTTACAATCAGGAGCTTCTGAGCTTGCAAACATTTTCTGTTTTAACTAAGCCATTAGATATTGCTGGTACTTAAGCATGTGAAACTGGCAATTTAAAGCTCTTACTGCTAAAGTTGCAAAAGCGTATACTTTCTTCCCCCATCTATCCAAAGCTCTGGAATCTCTGTCAGGGGGTACTGGATTTTTTGCAATGGAAGCCTTAACCCCTTTTGGACCCTGGAAAATAGTTATTGGGTCAGCAGAAGGGTTTTTATAAAGAAACGTGTGAGAGACAGGGACTCTAATACCTATCTTGGTTGGCTAGTGCAGGGGGTAAAGACTCAGGAGATAAGCTGGATTCAGAGAACACATCAAGCACAATATCTAGCACAGGCGGAAGAGCCAGGGGCCTGTGCTGAGGGAATAAAAGGAAATCCCTGAGCCTTTTCTTGGATTCTGAGTAATCCTGACTTTCCCAATGGAAATGCTCCCTCATGGTATGTAAAGTTTCCCCAAAAGAATAACCCTCAGGAGGAGTGGCTGAAAGGATAGATTTGTCAGCATCAGAGTCCTCATAGGGGGGTAGAGAGTATCCCTGGCCTGAAGAGGAATCAGAGGAAATGGAAACCTGATCAGAGGAATCAGTCTCTATCCTGCCTAGGCCTTTTCTCAGGAGGGGGATGGGAACCCCTGATTAGAGTAATGAGGTCTTCGGCCATTTTAAGCATCTGTTTTAGGCATGGAGGACTGTCCAGGAAATGCTGTACTTGTTTCTTTGTCTTTAATGGTACTTTTGTCTTGGCTGTTGTTTTAATGGTAAGTTGTGAAGGTCTGAAAACGCCCTCAGAAGCCGATGCCTGCTCAGCGGCTCCAGACCCATCTGAGGGATTAGTTTCCGTAGGCCCAATACCTTGAGTTTCCAGAGGCCTAGTTATCTCCATGTGGGAGTCGGAGGCGGCCTGTGGCTCTGAGGTAGCGGGTGTCAGGGGCCACGAAAGCGCCTCACTGAGAGAACCGGCGATTGGCCTAGAAGAGGTCTCGTCGTCGGTTTTGGACCTTGGATGCCTATTTTTATCCTTGTCCTTGCGTTTTGTTGGTATTGCGGTCGTCGGTTGATCCGATGGCATAGTATAATTGAAACTTCGGCCAAAGTAGTGCAAAGCAAAATCAAAACGTCCTTTTATAGTGTTTGTTAAATCTAGCACAAAACCGACAACTAGTGACGTCGTGATCAGGGCCTAGGCATGGAATACAGTAAGAGTGGAAGTCCTTATGAAGTATTTGCTTCCCACAAGAAATACAATTATTAACTTTTTCTGACATCGGTCTGAGGCAAGAAAAAAGTTTCCCTGACAGGGTACTTAGCTTTATTGAAGACTTCGGATCTGAAATTCGACTTCGAAAATCTCAGGAGTCGGCCGGCCGGCACTTGCGAACTGCTTCTGCATTGGGCACCTGGCGGCAAGAAAGACTGAAGAAAATGGCGTCGGATGCATCTTATATACCCCTGGCGCACTAATGTCAGGGAAGAAGAGACAGCAACCGACACCGTACTAAGACTTTGGAACTCTGGCCGACTGAGGGACCGCCTGACGGCAGGATAACCCAAGTGTAATGACTGCAGCAGTGTAACACGAACATCTGTGGTATTGTCCGTCTTTATTAATAATTGTCCTGGATGTATTAGGTCCTTGAAGGCTGTCAGGGCATTCTGTACAGCTAGCATCTCTTTTTGATTGATGTGAAGATGCATTTGTTCCTTGGGCCACGTGCCCTGAATAAATTTTCCTGCCATATGTGCTCCCCAGGCATAATCTGATGCATCCGTTGTTATTGTCTGCCTGGCTGTAGTTAAGGTGAAAGGCTGTCCCTTGTTGTGGTGACAGGCCTGGGACCACCATCGAAACTCCTGTTGTAGGCAGGGAATCAAGGTTATGATCGTCTCTAGGCTGTGACAATGCTGAGTCCAAACACTTTTTAGATACCATTGTAGTTTCCTCATATGCAGTTTGGCATATGGAATTAGTAGAATGCAAGATGCCATGAAACCCAGGGCCTGCAGAATTTTTCTTGCAGGGAATTGGGTCTTTGTTGCCATCATTTGAAAGTAATGAGTCAGTTGCCTTTGTTTGTCTGGCGTGAGATAAGCCATCTGGGCAGTTGTATTTAAGCTTGCACCCAGGAATATTATCTCTTGAGAGGGCACTAGTTTTGATTTCTTTTCATTTACTGTGTACCCTAAGCAAATTAGCAATCTTTTTACAAATGCCAGGTGCTTTAGAAGAATGTCCTTGCTCTCTGCTTGAATAAGGCAGTCGTCCAAGTAGGGATATATTTTAATTCCTTTTTGTCTGCAAAATGCAATTACTGGTGCCAGGCATTTTGTGCAGACCCTGGGTGCAGTAGATAAGCCAAAGGGCAGTGCAGAGAATTGGTAATGCATTGAGCCTGCTATAAATCTGAGGTATCTTCTGCACGATTGTCTGATTGGGACGTGCAGGTATGCCTCCTTGAGATCCAAAGTAACTAGCCAAGCCTCCTTGCCCAGCATGGGCAGAAGTTGTTGTAGTGTCAACATTTTGAATTTTGGAACATCCAGGAAAGTATTTGGGATTGACAGGTCCAGTATTGGTCACCAGGCTTTGTCTTTTCTGGGTACTAAGAAAAGTCGTGAATAAAATCCTTGGCCCTGTTTTTCTTGTGGAACTTTTTGAATAGCTCCCATATCCATAAGAGCAGCATTCTGTTTTTGTGCCTCTGCCCATTGGTTTTGTGGCAGGTATGGCATACCTTTTGGTTTTGGAAGCGTGTGGAAGTGGAACCTGTAACCCTTGAGAAACTATATTCAACACCCATTGGTCTTGGGTGATCATGTGCCAATTTTTTGAGAAAAGTGCTAGCTTTTCCCCTAGGGGTGCTGTCAACTGGTAAGAGCTTGGCGGTTGCAGAGGGAAGTCATTGTGACGGTTTCCTATAAGGTTGTGATTTGTCTTCTCCTTTGGGGGCTGAAGCACCCCATTGTTTAGGTCTGTAGGAGCCTTGGGGCTGAGATCTGCCTCTTGGATGTCTGTATCTGCCTCTTTGTGGCATATTCGACACTGGAAAGGACCATTTTTTTCAAGGCCAGTTTCTGCTAAATCTAGGTGGTTAAACCTGTAAGAAATCTTTCACAGTTTACATTGACTTTGCTTTATCCTCCATTTTCTTTAACACCTCTTCTGCCTTAACACCAAACAAAGTATCATGCTGTAGTGGAGCATCCAATATTTTTACTTTAACATGGTCAGGTAAACTTTGTTCTTTCAACCAAGAATGTCTTTGAATAACTGAGCCTGTAACTGCGGCTCTACAAGAAGCCTCTAATGAATCAAAACCACGTTGCAGAGTATGCTTTCCCACTTGTTCAACTGCATGCAATAAATCCTGCATTTCTTTACTGTCCGGACTTTCTAGATTTTTAACCATTTTCTGCTTTAACAATGACATGAGATACTGTTGATACTGAAGCATGTGAAACTGACAGTTTAAAGCCCTTACAGCTAAAGTAGCAGAAGTGTAAACTTTTTTCCCCCATCTGTCCAGAGCTCTGGAATCCCTATCTGAGGGGACAGGATTTTTGGCAGTGGAAGCTTTGACCTCTTTAGTACCCTGAAAAATTGTTTCTGGGTCTGCTGCGGGGTTTTTTTAAAGAAATTTATGAGAGTCTGGGACCCTGTAGTACCTGTCTGGCTTTACTGGTGCAGGGGGTAAAGAATCTGGAGACAGACTGGATTCAGAAAAATCATCATCTACAATATCAAGCACGGGGGGATTTGCCAGGGGCCTGTGCTGAGGCAATAAAAGGAAATCTCTGAGCCTTTTCTTGGATTCTGAGTAATCCTGGCTCTCCCAATGGAAATGCTCCCTCATGGTGTGCAGGGTTTCCCCAAAAGAGTAATCCTCAGGCAGTGAGGCTGAAGGAATGGACTGTTCAGCATCAGAGTCCTCATAGGGAGGGAGAGAATAGCCCTGGTCAGAAGAAGAATCAGAGGAAATGGAAACCTGATCAGAGGAATCATAATCAGTGTCTTGCCTAGGCCTTTTGTCAGGAGGGGGATGGGAGTCCATGATTAAAGTAATAAGGTCTTCGGCCATTTTAAGCATCTGTTTCTTTGGCATGGATGACTGTTCTGGAGAATGCTGCACTTGTTTCCTTGTCTTTAATGGTGTTTTTGACTTTGCCTTTGCTGCTGTAGTAGCTTTAATTGTAAGCTGTGAAGGTCTGAAAACACCCTCAGAAGCCGGTGCCTGCTCAGCGGCTCCGGACCCATCTGAGGATATAGTTTCCATAGGCCCAATACCTTGAGTTTCCACAGGCCTGTGTCTCCACGTGGCTGTCGGTTACGGCCTGTGGCTCTGAGGTAGCGGGTGTCAGGGGCTGCGAAAGCGCCTCACTGAGAACCAGCAACTGGCCTAGAAGAAGCTTTGTCAGTTTTGGACCTCGGATGCCTATCTTTTTCTTTGTCTTTGCGTTTTTTATACATTCATGTCGTCGGTTGTTCCGACGGCATTATGCAATTAAATCTTTGCCCAAAATAATGTAAAGCAAAATCAAACCGACGTTTAATAGTGCATTTATTGAATCTAGCACAAAACCGACAACTAGTAACGTCGTGGTCAGGGCCTAGGCAAGGAATGCAGTAAGAGTGAAAGTCCTTATGAGGTATTTGCTTCCCACAAGAAATACTATTATTAACTTTTACTGACATCGGTCTGGAGCAAGAAAAAGTTTCCCCAATGGGGTACTTAGCTTTATTGAAGACTTCGGTTCTGAAATTCAATTTTGAAAATCTCAGGAGTCGGCCGACTGGCACTTGCGAACTGCTTTTGCTTCGGGCACCGCGCGGCAAGAAAGACTGAAGAAAATGGCGTCGGTTGCAACTTTTGTACCCCTGGTGCACTGACGTCAGGGAAGAGGCGACAGCAACTGACGCCGGACCAAGACTTTGGAACTCGGGCCGACTACGGGTCGCCTGCCAGCAGGATAACCCAAGTGTAATGACTGCAACAGTGAAACACGATGAACATCCTGCTTTTGAGCCTCTGCCCACTCATTTGGGGGTAGGTCTGGCCAACTGTTTGGGGCTGGTAAGGAATGGAAGGGGAATCTATACACTTGGGAAACTATATTTAAAACCCATTTGTCCTGGGTAATGAGTTCCCAATTTTGTGCCTGGAGGGCAATATTTCCCCCTTAAAGGAACAGTCAGTTGAGCAGGCCTTGGAAGGTTTAAAGTTAAGTCATTGAGACAGTTTACCATAGGGGGGAGTCTTACTACTCCCTGCTTTGGAAAGTTGGAGCCCCCCACTGCTTAGGCCTGTGAGTACCTTGGGACTGAAGCCTGGATGCTCTGCTGGTTCTGGGTTTGGACTGAGAAGGCCTGGAAGAGGCAGGAAAGGACCAATTCTTAGAGGGCCAATGCCTACTAAATCCGGGAGGCTGTACTTGCAGGAAATCTTTAACAGTTTGCATAGATTTAGCCCCCCCCCCCCATCTTTTTAAGTACTACTTCTGCTTTGTTGCCAAACAGGCGGTCTTGATTTAAGGGAGCATCCAGTAATTTAGCTTTAACATGATCTGGTAAAGATTTCGCCTTAAGCCAAGCATGCCTTCTAAGTACAGACCCAGTGACAGCAACCCTGCAAGATGCCTATAATGAATCAAAACCACATTGCAAAAGTATGTTTTCCAACTTGCTCAGCAGAATGCATTAAATCCTGTAAATCTTTATTTTCAGCACAGTCAGGAATCAACATAATTTTCTGTTTAAGCAATTCAATAGTATGCTGCTGATACTTTAACATACGAAACTGGCAGTTTAAGGCCCTAATGGCCAAGGTTGCAGAAGTGTATACCTTCTTACCCCATCTATCCAGCTCCCTGGAATCTCTATCAGAGGGGGTAGGATTTTTGGCAGTAGTAGCCTTAATGCCCTTGGGTCCCTGTGAAATGGTCTCAGGATCCACAGTAGGATTTTTAAAGAGGAACTTGTGACAGGTTACCCTGTAATACCTATCAGGTTTTCTGGGAGTAGGAGGTAGAGAGTCTAAATTCCGAGAAGGCATCATCTACAGTGTCCAGTACAGGAGGGATAGCTAAAGGCCTGTGTTGAGGCAGGAGTAAGAATTCCCTAAGCCACTTTTTGGAGTCAGAGTAATCCTGGCTTTCCCAGCGAAAATGCTCCCTAAGAGTATGCAAGGTTTCACCAAAAGCGAAATCCTCTGGAGGGGAAGCAGAGGGAATGGAGTCCTCTGCACCAGAATCCTAAAAGGTAGATAAGGGCAAATCCTGGTCATCAGAGAAAACAGAAATTTCAGAATCCTGATCAGAAAAATCAGAAGGAAAATCAGTCCTAGGTCTCAGAGGGGGAAGGATGGCTTCCCCTGATTAGAGTAATAAGGTCTTCAGCCATTCTTATCATTTGTTTTTTAGGCATAGGGGCCTGACCATGCAGTCTGGGCATCTGTTTTCTAGACATGGATTGTGTTTCAGGCCTTGAAGCAGAAGATGGCGTTGGTTTAATATGCAGGTCAGTAGGCCTGAATACACCCTCAGAAGCCGGTGACTGCACAGCGGCTTCGGACCCATCCACGGTAGAGACATCCGCAGGTTCCACAGTCAAAGAAGCATCTTGTGGCATACCGGACTCCGAATGGGTCTCAGTAGAGGCCTGCGAACCTTAAGTAGCGGGTATCAGGGGCTGCGAAAGCGCCTCACTGAGTACCGGCGAATTGGGGACTAGCTTAGGAGAAGCGACGTCAGCAGCTTTGGACCTAAGTGGTCTGTCTCTATCTTTGCATTTTCAAAATGTCAGTAGTCGGGGGTGGCCTACCAAAGCCATTTCTGGATAATTGAACCGAGTACCAAAATATTTAGATGCGTAAATGAACCGACGAATAGCATGAGGTTTGAATAAGGCACAAAACCGACAGCGAGGTATGTCGCGGTCTGGGCCTAAGCAAGGAATGCAGAACGAATGAAAATCTTTATGAGGTATTTGCTTTCCACAAGAAATACAATTGTTAACTTTTACTGGCATCGGTTTAGAGCAAGAAAAAGAATCACCAACGGGGTACTAAGCTTAATTGAAGACTTCAGATCTGAAACTCGAAAACAAAAATTTCAGGAGTCAGCCGACCAGCACTTGCGAACGGCTGCTGATTCAGGCGCCGCACGGCAAGAAAGACTGGTGTAATGACATCGGCTGCATGCTTTATACCCCTGACTAACTGACATCATGGAAGATGAGATAGCAACCGACGAAAGACCAAAGACTTTGATAATCAGGTCGACTGAGAGCTACTGCAAGCAGATAACCCAAATCTGATGACTGCAACAGTGAAACACGAAGAACATCTAGGGGCTGGCTTTAATGCCCTGCAGGACTACAGAGGCAAACCCTGCCCTGGACTTGGAGAAGAAAGGCAGGTGGTAAATGCTTGGTAAAAGTGTGAACAGATGTCCAGGTGGCAGCCTCTTAGGAAAGCTGCAGAGGTGGGGGCTGCTCTGGTGTAGTGTGTCCTGACCATGCTGTTTGGAGCAGAAATGGATGCAGTGTGCCATCCATTTGGAAATGATTTGCTTGGAGATGGCTTTGTCTTCTTTTCCTGTAGCAAAGCTAACCAGCAACTGATCAGACTTTATGAAGGATTTAGTACTTTCCAGATAGAATCTGAGCTGTCTGTGCACATCTAGAAAGTGCAGAATCCTTTTCCCTTTGTTCTGTAGATTAGGAAAGAAGGTGGATTGGTTGAAGCCACACTGGACACCACCTTGGGATGAGGGATGGGTTAGGTCTGAGGGATACCCTGTCTGCACTGAAGACTATGAAGGGTTCCACAGCCACCAGTGCTTGCAGCTCAGAGACTTTTCTGACTGAAGTGATGGCCAGAAGAAGCTGATTCAAAAGGGGGCAGGGTGAGCTTTCACAAGACAAAGTTAAGGTCCCAAGCTGGCACTGGTGCCCTTCTGGGGGGGGGGGGGGGCTCAAGTTGCTAGCCCCTCTGAGGAACTGTGATCAGAAGGTATAAGAAACAGGGGCTGTTCAGTGGGAAAATGAGCAGAAATAGCAGGGACATGAATTTTTAGAGGAGAAAGAGAGACCACTGTGCAGTAGGCCAGCTAAGTAATCCAAGATGAGAGGGGCGGAGGGCTATGCTGTATTGGCTCCCTTAGATTGGATCCAGGTGCAAAATCCTTTACATTTATCTGCATAAGATTTTCTGGTGCTAGGATGTCTGGCCTCACGAATAACATCCAGAACCTGTGTACTTAACATTCCAGATTGGTTCGGGGTTAGGGAATAAGCCAAGTTGCCATATAGAGTGCCTGCAATTTGGGAAGCAAGAATTCCCCTTCCCTCTGGGTCAGTAGGTTTGGAATCTGAGGAAGATGCAATGGAGGCAGCGGGGACAAGCTACGCAGCAAGGGGTACCAGTGTTCTCAGGGCCAGTCTGGAACAATAAAAATAGTCCTTGGTTTTTCCTCCTTAATTTTGAGTACCCTTGGGATGAGAGGTAGGAGTGGAAAGGCATAAACCAAGCCAACTTCACACTTCTTAAAACAGAAGTGGCAAACTTCACGACACCCATGCTGACGGACAACAGAGGTATGACTGCTGAATCCTACAAAAATGCACTTTATAAGCACTTACACAAGTGCATGGACTGTGCAATCCCTAACAGAACCAAGATGCTATCCTCCAAAAAAAGGAAGACAATCTGATGATCCCCTGCTATAAATAAACTCTACAACAGAAGAAACTGTTGCAAAACAAAAATAGTAATAAGCCTCAGTAAGAAGCTGAGATCCGTCATAAAATCCTCCAAAGCTAGTTACGAAAACAAAACTGCTACTGACGCTAAAGACAACCACAAAGCATTCTATAGCTATGTCAAGAATCTCAATGACAACACTCAGATCTGCTCTGAGTTACAGCACAATAGCACTAAATATACAGAATCAACTGATATTGCCAAAATCATGGCAGATAGGTTCAGTGCTAACTTTACCCTCCTCTCATCCCCTAAAGGGCCCATCTCTATACCGGAAGGATGCAAAGTTCCTCTAAACACAGCTGCACAGGTAAAAAACACACTCTCCAAAGCCAAGAACACAGCATCCATGGGACCTGACAACATCCCAGGCTGCATTCTACATGAACTACAGAATGAATTGGCACCCCACCTAAGTACAATGTTCAATCATAGCCTCACCTCAGGCTGTGTGCCCACTGAATGGCGCACAGCGACGGTTATACCACTCCACAAAGGGGGAGCCACCATGGACCCCGGAAACTACCGCCCCATTAGCCTGATGAGCCTGGTCTGCAAGGCTATGGAACTTATAAACAACGATATTGGCAGTCTCCAAACTCTGGACCCCACCCAGTTCAGGATAGTAAAATGCAGATCTTGTCTCCTAAATGGTCACCAAAGCTGTAGATGAGGGTAAGGTGGTTCACACAGCCCATCTAGATCTCACCAAGACTTGACACCATCCCCCACTCTGGAATTCTAGATAAATTCACTAAACTAGGTATAAATCCCTATGTCACAAGATGGGTTGCCAACTGGCTCAGTGACCGAACCCACACTGTGAAAGTAACAGATTCCAAATCCGACTTCTGACCAGTGACAAGTGGAGTACCACAGGGTTCAGTCCTGGGTCCTCTTCTGTTTGGTATCTACTTCTCTGAAGTACAGGCTAACACAGAAGGTCTTTGGCTGACAAAATTCGCAGATGAATGCAAACTAGGAGCCATAATCAAAACTCCAAAAGATGTGGACATCCTACAAAAGGGCCTCACTGAGACAGATGCCTGGTGTCAAAGCCATGGCCTCAAGCTCAATGCCAAAAAGTGCATGGTCATCCCTTTTGGTAAAAACTCTGTACCCACATAGGAGGTAGTCTACTTTAACGCCGAAAGTGTGATAACAGTCCTTGGGACACAGGTGGACAGTAGTCTCTCCTTTGATAATCACATCACCACAGTAGTCAGGAAATCTTTCGACATGGCACACTTCATCACAAAAGGTTTCTCATCCAGGAAAAAAGAGGTCATTGTTCCACTCTACTCGACACTCATTAGACCCATTATAGAGTACAACACCCCTTTTGGTATGTACCTCACAAGACATCTACAACAACTGGAAAGGCCACAGAAATACCTCATAAAGAGGATTACCGGCCTCAGACAGATGCTCTATACAGACGGTCTCAAAATACTGCAGCTTTATTCCATCGCATATCGCCTACTCAGAGGCGATCTCTGCCGAACATACAAAGCTATGTCAAACCCAGAGCTTTTGGACATTTTCCATTTAAAGAAATCCCAATCCCTCCGAGCTACACACTCTAGGGACCTAAACCTTGTCAACACAATAAACTGAACATGCCGGAGGGATAGATTCCTGACACAGAGACTTCCCATACTCGAACAAACCACCTATCTATATCAAACAAAGCTCCTCATTACCACTCCAAGAAAAATCTTGACGATTGGATGGGAGATAGGAAATTCATCCCGGAATCACTTCTGTGGCTCTGCTAGACAGTGGGGCACAGGAAAATAATTTTCTTGGGTGGCGAAAGCCAGGGCACCTTTTGACTAGGCTTATATAGGCCCTAGGGCCAATAGCCTAGTACCTACCTATGAACCTATGAATGCATACAGAAACACCCCCTTCCAAGAGAAAGAGTGTGTGCCTACTTTCCAAACCATAGAACTTGGGACACTGGCACAAAATTTTCCAAGTTGTATGTTCAGTGGGCAGGCAAATAAGTCTATTTAAGGAATACCTCACTAGTGGACTAGATCCAGGAACATGTCCTTGTGAAGCATCCACTCATGGAATTGAGTCAGGGATCTGCTTAAGGAGTCTGCCACGAGATTGGAGGGAATGCACACTGCTTGAATAGTCATCTGGTATTGGAGCAGAAATTCCCATACCAGAAGAGCCAACCTGCACAGGAGATAAGATTTGGTCCCACCCCCGCAACCTGTCCACATACCAGAGGACTGTCACATTGTCTGTGAACAGTTGTAGAGGGCCTGGGCAAAGGAGGGTTTGAAATGCCTGAGATGGTAGCATTTCCCTGGTTTTGATGGTTTTGATGTGTTCTGATTTTTTACAGGGGGTCCAAATTCCCTGAACTGTGAATCTGCCTAGGGCCACTCCCCAGCCCACATCTGATGCGTCTGTGTAGAGTTCTACGACTGGGGTGAGAGGATGCAGAAGTAGACCTGGATTTAGGTCTATCTGATAGATCTACCAAAGTAGTTTCCTATTTAGGCAAGGAATGAGAAGGACTTGGTATTCTAGTGGGTGAGAATGATGGGTCCACACTGATGTGAGGAACCACAAGAATTTCTTCATGTGGAGTTTTGCCATTTGTACCATGGGAATGGCTGAAGCCATGAATCCTGCACTATGAGGAACTCCCTGGTCAATGTGAGTCGAAGGGAGGGAAAGAAGGACCAAAGCTCCTGTACCTTCTGAGGTGGAAGTGACACACTCACGTCTGTCTGGATTTGAATACTCATGAAAATGTGGTCCTGTAAAGAAGTGAGGACTGACTTCCTGTAGTTAATGGTGAATCCCAGTTTCCCAAGGAGGGAAATGGTGGTCTCCTAAGTTTTGGAGTAGTGTGTGTGAATCTGGAGCCTGTAAAAGCAGATCATCCAGGTATGGGAAAATTTGGATGCCCAAAAGTCTGCAGCATGCAATCACTGCAGCGAGGCATTTTGTGAACACCCTTGGTGATAAAGAAAGACTAAATGCCAAGGCAGAGAATTGAAAATGACAGGAACCCACAGTAAAAAAGCAAGAATTTCTGGAAACTGGGGTGAATGGCAATGTGAGAGTAAGCATCTTTTATGTCTAGAGATCCCATGTATCCTTGTGGAAGGATAAGGGGGAATAATGTTTCGAGTGTCAACATTCTGAAAGAAGGAACCTTTAGGAAGGTGTTGAGATGAGATGAATCCAGTATTGGTCTGCAGGGGCCATCCTTCCTGGGTAACAGGAACATTCTTGAATAGAAGGCTTTTCCTCTTGAGGACTGAGGAACCTCTGAATGGAGCTCTGTTGCCAAAGCTCCTTTGGGAAGAGGGGCAACTGCTTCTTGGGGGGAGGGGCTGAGGGATACCCATAAGGAGGGGTGGGGTGCCAAACCATGAAATATCCTTTTTTGATTATGGAAAGAACCCAAGTGTCTTGGGTGATGCTTTCCCACACCCCATGAGCAATGGACTGGCAAAGGGAAACAGAAGAAAGGTGGACATCTGCAGGGTAGTCTCAGACTCCCTGCTTTGTCAGGAAATGACTGCCTTTATTGTGAGGATGGCTGAGAACTCCTATGCTTCAGGTGTGTCATGTCCTCTAGAAGACTTACTGGAGGGGTGTTGACTGTGGCTATGGACAAAAACAGGCTTTGAAGGGAAATTCCTGGGAAACCTAGGCACAGGAGAAATCAGGTTGTGTTGAATTCCTTGTTTTTTTTTTTTCCTGTATGGACTTAGAGAGGCTGCTGCCTTATCAAATAAGGCTGATTTGTCTAATGGTGCACCCATTAACTTAGATTTGAAGTCATCCTGGAGAGGCTGCAGCCTGAGCCAGGAAAAACTTCTAAGAACTGAACCAGTAGCAGCTGCCCTGGCACATGCCTCAGTAGTATCATAGCTGCATTTAATGGAATGTTATGCTCCATAGGAGGAAGTTCACATGATAGATGGAATTCAAGGCTTTTCCATCTGAATCTGGACGATCTGCAATGCAAATAGATGCCGGAGAGGGAAGCTCCAAGGAGTACTGTCATGTGTGCTTGATAAATAATAGCCCTGAAAGCCAAGGTGGCTGACGTATAGGTCTTTTTACCCAGTTTCTTAAGATTTCTACTCTCCTTGTCTGATGGAAGACGTTTAGAGGAAGGAAGCATCCTAGAAGGTTTGTCTGTAGCTACAGAAATAAAATAACTGCTGCAGAGAAGGAGGAATATGAGTGGAGTATGCCAATGAATCTTCCTCTGAAGAAGAATCCTCAGAGTCTGAATTAGGACTCAGACACTCAGCAGTCTGCACAGAAGGGGACATCAGAGACTCAGAAGGCAACACTGGAGACAAGGAGAAGGCAGGCAAGAGAATAGTAAAAGCAGAAGCTACATGCCTCAAAGACATCAAGGCTTTAATGAGACCTGAGAAAAGGTATCCCAGTCTGATGGAGGGCGTGTCTTCTGCTTCTTATCAGGTTTGCCTTGAGAAGAATGCCTGGACATAGGCCTTATGTCAGAGACTACATTAAACTGTGGGGCAAAAGCGGTTCTCAAGTCCTCCAGAACAACAAGCTGCGGTTCCCCCAAATTTCCCAAACCAGATGTCTGCGTGGTCTTGGATGTGCTAAGATCCACCCTCTTGATGGCCTCCCCTGAGGTACCCACCAAGAAACAGACCCCACCTCCAAGTGTACCATCGGGTTTTAACCTACCTCAGAGTATACCGCTGGGTTTTCACCAACTTAAAGGGGTACGTCGGAGGAAGAAGCAGCAGATGAAGAGGACTCAGGCCTAACTTTGCTAACCTTCCTCTTCAAAGACAGCTCAGCCAAAGGACTGCCAGAACCCTCTATCACATCCCTAGCCAGACATTTTAGTGTCTAACTTTCTAGGTAAAGATTTACAGCTAACCGACAACTATGCAAAGTCTTAGGAACAAAGGCCTGACAGATTAAACATGAACGATGGTCGTGAGTAGGTCCTAAACAGAAAAGCAAAGTTTTTGACTACCCTTATGTGGGATTTGCCTTCCATACCTACACTTGCCCTTCCTGGATGACATTAACCACAAGAGGTAGCATCAAGCAAATAAATCTCCTATGGGGTACTTATGTGAAGCTAGAAGGCAAAAGTACAGTTTTGTACCTACCATAAATGTAGATGTCAGATAGGTATGCATCTGCAGTCATCACATATGGGTTGTCCTGCCTCAGGCAGCCCTTTGGTCGGCCGGATTCCAAAGTCTGGGTCCGGCGTTGGCTGATGTCGCCCCTTCCCCGACGTCACAATGCCTTGGGTATAAAAGCGTCAGCCGACGCCATGTTCCTCAGTTTTTCTTGCCCCAGATGCCAGGTGCCCTCTAGGAAGGCTAAATTTGGAAAAAATGCAGTAAAAAATCCAAACATTTGCAAAAAAAAAAAAAATATATATATATATATATATATATATATATATATATATATATATATATATATATATATGTATAAACAAATACACCATGATAGATCCCCCAGCTAGCTAACAGAGAGGTAAGCACCCTAGGAGTACCACAGAGGGGAAGGAGGGAGGGTAAACCTGACTGCAGATGCATACCTATCGGACATCTACATTTATGGTAGGTACAAAACTGTACTATGTCCTTCAAGGATGCATCTGCAGTCATCACATATGGGTAGAATACCATAGCCAATCTGGGGGTGGAGGTACTAGGAAAAGGATGGTGTAGCTAAGATACCCTGCAGGACAGCCGAAGCAAAGCCTGCTCTGGAACTGGAATATAAAGGTAAATTATAATGCTTGGCAAATGTATGCACGGAGCTCCATGTGGCAGCTTCTAAAATGTCTTTTGTAGCCACCCCTCTTAAGAAGGGCTGTGGAGGTGGCTGTGGCTCTCGTAGAATGAGGTCTAATGTTAGCTGGTACAGTCTTTCCATGAAATGAGTAACAAAAGTGGATGCAATTTCTTATCCATTTTAAAATTGTCTGTTTGGAAATTGCTTTTCCTTGAGTACCAGCAGCATAAGCTACCAGCAGCTGGTCAGTTTTTCTGAAACCTTTAGTTCTGTCCAAGTAGTAGCGCAACTATCTGTGAATGTCCAGGGTGTGCAGCAGTTTCTCCCCTTTGTTTTGTGGATTTGGGAAGAAGGTAGGCAAGTGAATAGCCTGATTCAATGAAACCCTGGATACCACCTTTGGCATAAAAGTAGGATTAGTTCTTAATGAAACTCTATCCTGATGGAAAATAATAAATGGCTGAACTGCCATCAGGGCCTGCAATTCCGAAATTCTTCTTGCTGAGGTTATTGCCAAAAGGAAAGCAGTCTTCCATGAGAGGTACTGTAGATCTGCAGATGCTGCTGGCTCAAATGGAGGCAGGGTTAGTTTTTCCAACACGTAGTTAAGGTCCCAAGCAGGTAGAGGAGGTTTCCTAGGAGGTTTGATGTTTTTGATTCCCCATAGAAACTGTCTTAGGAGAGGATGAGAAAAGACAGGAGGATCAGTATTGTACTCTGCTGAAATTGCTGAAGCATGAATCTTAATAGAAGAGTAAGACAGTCCATTGTGGAACGTTTCTGCCAAATATTCCAGGATATGTGCCATGCTCATCATTGTCGCATCTAGTCCCTTTGTGGTGTTCCAGATGAGAAATCTTCTCGATTTTGCTGAATATGCCTTCCTTGTGGAAGGGCAGTGAGCTTCCAGTATAATATTCTTTACTCTCTGGGATAGCTTATCCTGAAGAGGAGTCAAGGTATTCTCCAGGCTGTTAGCTGCAATGTTTTCAGGTTGGAATGTAGAGTGTTGTAGCTGTGCTGTGTCAGTAGAAGTGGCCATAGAGGTAGGGGCCATGGCTTTGTACGTGACAAGCTCCTTAGCAGTGGGTACCAGTGCTGTCTTGTCCAGTCTGGAGCTATCAGGATCACTTTTGGCTGCTCTGACCTGATCTTCAGTAACACCTTGGTCATTAATGGAATAGGAGGGAATGCATACACTGTCAGATTTCTCCAGCTGAAAGACAGAGCGTCCACTTTCCACGCTTGTGGGTGGTATGTCCTTGAGCAGAATTTCTTTAGTTGATGATTGTGGGGG
The DNA here is from genome assembly GCF_019279795.1 of Protopterus annectens. Classification (NCBI taxonomy): domain Eukaryota; kingdom Metazoa; phylum Chordata; order Ceratodontiformes; family Protopteridae; genus Protopterus; species Protopterus annectens. The sequence continues at coordinate 1,772,274,315 of NC_056733.1, forward strand.
GGTGCAAATAGATCTATGTCCGGGCTCCCCTAAAACTGTGTTATCTGTTGGAAAATGTCTGGATGCAGCATCCATTCGTGTGCATCCATGATATTTCTGCTTAAGCTGTCCGCCAGTATTTTGTCCTTCCCTGGTACAAACTGAGCTTGTAGCTGTATACTGAGTTTCAAGGAAAGATCCCATAGATTCATTGCCAGCCTGCACAGAGGGTAAGAATGGGTACCTCCTTGTTTGTTTATGTACCACATAACTGTGGTGTTGTCTGTCCTTATTAGTAGATGGCCTTGATGCAGAAAGAGTTTGAAGGCCTCGATTGCATGTATCACTGCAAGCATTTCTTTTTGATTTATGTGCATGTGCAGCTCCTTTCGTGACCACTGTCCTTGGATACGTCTGCCCTCCATGTGTGCTCCCCAACCTAGGTCTGAAGCGTCTGTTGTAATAGTTTGGGAGGTTTTTGGCTTTGTGAAGGGCAGCCCTGTGTTGGCCTGGCTGGCCTGAGCCCACCACAGAAATTCCTTGTGAAGGCATGGGATGAGTGGGATTAAAGTTTCCAAACTGTGACTGTGCTGAGTCCATAAACTCCTTAGGTACCACTGTAGATTTCTCATATGTACCCTTGCTTGTGGAATCAAAAGAATACAGGATACCATGTAACCCAGGGCCTGCAGGATTTTCCTTGCAGTCAGCTGAGTTTGTCTTGTCAGATTCTTGAAGTAATCCGGTAGTTGACTTTGTTTTTCTTCTGTGAGATAAGCCATTTGGGTGGTTGTATCTAGATCCGCACCCAGAAAGGTTATGCTTTGGGATGGAACAAGTCTTGATTTGTGCATGTTGACTGTATATCCCAAGGCCTGTAGAAGATTGATGGCATAATTTAAGTCCTTTATCAGAGTTTGTTGGTTGTCCGCTTGTATAAGGCAGTTGTCCAGATATGGGTAGATTTGAATCCCCTGGAGTCTGCAGTGTGCTACTACTGATGCCACGCATTTCGTGAATACTCTGGGCACAGTAGATAAGCCAAAGGGCAATGCTGAGAACTGATAATGCTCTGACCCTGCAAGAAATCTGAAGTATCTTCTGCAACTTTGTCTGACAGGGACATGCAGGTATGCCTCCTTAAGGTCTAGAGTAACCAGCCAAGACCCCTTGCCCAGCATGGGAAGGAGTTGCTGTAGAGTCAGCATTTTGAATTTTGGCACAATGAGATAAGTATTCAGAATGGACAAGTCGAGAATAGGTCTCCATTGATGCTCTTTTCTTGGAACAAGGAATAGTCTGGAGTAAAATCCTTGGCCTTGTTCTGAAATAGGAACTTTTTCTATGGCTTTCATTTGAAGTAAGTTTGTGATTTGTTTCAAAGCCTCTGTCCTTTGTTTTGGTGGCAGACCTGGTATGCCTTTTCTTTTTGGCAATGTGTGGAAATGGAACCTGTATCCGTTGTCTATTATTTGGAGTGTCCATTTGTCTCTTGTAATGTTGTGCCAATTTCTTGAGAATAAAGAAAGCTTTCCGCCCAAAGGTGCTTCTAATTGAGCCCTGGTTGGCGGAGTCAAAGCAGAGTCATTGAGTTTGTCTTTGTGCAGCAGTTGCAGATCCTGAACTGCCTGTCTGGATTGGAGGTTGCCAATGACTGCCTCTGTAGGAGCCCCTAGCTTGGCCTCTACCTCTGGCACGCATGTTTCTGCCCCTTTGAAATCTTTCTGTGTCCGGAAAGGAACAATTCTTGGAAGGCCAGTTTCTGCTGAATCTAGGTGGTTGGACTTGAAGAAAATCTTTAACTGTTTGTACAGATTTTGACTTTTCCTCAAATTTCTTTAGGACGTCCTGAGCAGTGGAACCAAATAACTTTTGCTTTTCCGGTGGAGCATCCAAAAGCTTAGCTTTAACATGTTCTTGCAGAGATTGTTCCTTTAGCCAAGCATGCCTGCGTATGACAACACCTGTCATTGCTGACCTACATGAAGCTTCCAATGCATCATAACCACACTGCAAGAAATGGTTGCTAACCTGCTGGGAATTATGTACCAGATCCTGAAGGGATTTACGGTCAAGGGGTTCAGAAGAAGACAATTTCTTATGCATTTCTTCTAACAAATACTCTTGATACTGTATCATGTGAAATTGACAATTTAATGCCCTCATAGCAAGAGTGGCAGAAGTATACACTTTTTTAACCCCATCTCTCTAATGCCCTGGACTCGAGGGGAGTGGGTTCTTAGTAGTAACAGCTGTAACCCCTTTAGGGCCCTGTGAAATAGTTTCAGGGTCAGCAGAGTGAGCCTTATAAAGAAAATTGTGTGTGTCCGGGACCCTGTAATACCCATCAGGCTTAACAGGGGCCGGAGGCAGAGTGTCAGGGGTCATACTAGAGTCAGAATATACATCATCAATCACATTTAAAACAGGAGGAATAGCCAAAGGTCTATGCTGAGGTAAATGAAGAAAAGTTCTTAGTCTTTTCCTGGAATCAGAATATTCCTGGCCCTGCCATTTGAAATGCTCTCTCATAGTGTGAAGGGTCTCCCCAAAGGAAAGCTCTTCAGGAGGGGAGGCTGAGGGAATAGATTCCTTTGCATCCGAATCCTCGTAGGCCGAGTAAGCCTCCTCCTGGTAGTCTGAGTGATCCGAGCCAACAGAGGCCTCCTCTGAGGAAAGGAGATCAGGGGGATCCATCCTGGGCCTTTTGTCTAGAGGGGGTTGGGAGCCCCTGTCCGGATGAGGCTGAGAGCCCCTAATTAAGGAGATCAGGTCCTCTGCTAAAGTTAAAATCTGTGAACTAGAAGAAGGTCCCTGAGGAATAACTCTGGGAGGCATGGTTTTAGTGTGTTTTGCAGCTTTAGCCCTGGTGAAGGCCTTAATAGACATGGATGCAGGAGGCCTGGCTGCACCACGTGCTGGTGTAGCTTTATCTAAAGGTATGGTGTCGAATGATTCCAATATACCAGTTTCGGAAGGCAATTCTGTAACCGACTCGGTAGGAGCCTCCGGGACCGAGGCTGTCGGTTGTATTATTTCAGGGTTCGGAAGTTCCAAGTACTCTGTATCAGCCGAGACCGAGACACTTGCGGTAGGCCTAGTCGCGGTTTCAGCCGAAACCGCGGACCGCGTGTGTCGGTCCTTGTCCTTCCGTTTCTTAATTAAATGCGATGTTGGGGTTTCCGACGGCATTTTGTAAGCAAAACTATCCCCAAAAAACTCTTCTGCGAACTCCAACCGACGTCTAAGAGTGCGTCGGTTGAAAGAAGCGCAGGCAGAGCAGGCCGAGACGTCGTGGTCTGGGCCTAAGCAAGGAAGACAATAAGAGTGGAAATCCTTATGAGGTATTTGTTTCCCACAAGTTAAACAATTATTAACTTCTTCTGACATCGGCTGAGGCAAGAAAGAGCCCCCAACGGGGTACTTAGCTTTTGAAGTCTTTGGATAGCGAAATTACAGGAGCTGGCTGACCGGCACTTGCGAACTGCTTCTGCTTCGGGCACCACACGGCAAGAAAGACTGAGAACATGGCGTCGGCTGATGCTTTTATACCCCAGGCGTTGTGACGTCGGGGAAGGGGCGACATCAGCCGAAGCCGGACCCAGACTTTGGAATCCGGCTGACCGAAGGGCATACTGGCTGACAGGTTCAGTGCAAACTTCTCCCCCCCCTCCCCCCCAAAAGGAGAGATATCTATACCAAGCGATCGCAGCCCCCCAAACATCTCCAAGGCCCAAGTGAGAACTGCACTCCCCAAAGCAAAGAGCACAGCATCCATGGGACCTGATGGTGTCCCCGGCTGTGTGCTCCACGAACTCAATGAGGAATTAAACCCACAGCTAGGACAGCTGTTTAATCATAGTCTTACCTCTGGATACACTCCAGGAGTGGCGCACTGCAACTGTGGTCCCACTTCACAAAGGCGCCTCCACCGACCCTGGAAATTACCCATTAGCTTGACAAGCCTTATCTGCAAAGCCATGGAGAGGATCATAATGGACCTCATAAATAAAGACATAGGAATTTGCAGACTTTGGATCCATCCCAGTTTGGCTTTGTCAAAGGCAGATCATGCCTTCTAAACTTGGTTGACTTTTCAAACAGTCACCAAAGCCATTGATGAGGGAAAGGCAGTCCATACAGCCTACCTCGATCTGGCGAAGGCCTTCGATACAATACCCCACTGGTATCATTGAAAACTCATCAGCTTAAATGTTAACCCATACATCACAAGATGGGTTGCAAACTGGCTGAGTGACAGAACCCACAGGGTCAGAGTTGCTGGCCATGTCAGACTCAAAGCCTGTCACAAGTGGTGTACCACAGGGCTCAGTCCTGGCCACTCTTGTTTGGCATCTACTTTTCAGTACAAGCAAACACAGGAGGGTTATGGCTGACAAAGTTTGCAGATGACTGCAAACTGGGCCATAGTAGAAAACACATCTGACACAGATATCCTTCAGAAGGGTCTCACAGAAACGGATAACGGTGCCAGAGCCATGGCCTAAAGTTAAATGCCAAAAAATGCATAGTCATACCTTCGGGAAAAACAAGGTTACCCCTAGCTACCAAATAGGTGGCAATCCACTGAGCATAGAAGAAGTTATCAGGGACCTGGGGACCCAGGTTGATAGTAGTCTGTCATTCGACACCCATGTAGCTAAAGTAGTTAGGAAGACCTTCTACATTGCCCACCTTATCATGAAGGGATTCTCATCTAGATCAAGGGAGGTCATAGTCTCCCTATACTCATCACTCATCAGACCAATGATTGAGTACAATGCCCCATTCGGAATGTATCTGCCCCGACACTTGCAGCAGCTGGACAGGCCACAAAGTTCCTCACCAAAAGGATAAAGGGTCTCAAACATCTGTCCTATGCTGCCCGACTGAAAGAACTCCAGCTCTATTCAGTCGCTACCGCTTGCTCAGAGGTGACCTTTGCCTAACATACAAGGCCATGTCAAACCCAGATTTGATGAATATGCTTCACCTCAAAAATCTAGATCTGTCAGAGCCACAAGGGCGGAGACTTAAACCTCGACACGGCTATTAATAGGACGCTGGAGGGATAGATTCATCACCCAAAGACTCCTATGCTGTGGAATAAAATCCCGTATATGTGAGGCAGAGCACTCGCTGGCCTTGTTCAAGAGAAATCTTGACCAATGGATGGGAGATAGATATACCCAGGGATTACCTCAGTGTCACTGCTCAACAGAGGCACAGCAAAATAATGGGTATAGTTCCCCATACCAAAGGGGTGGCGTAAGCCACAAAACTATGGGCTAGGCTTGTAAATGCCCTCGGGCAGATAGCCTAGTATGAACCTATGAACCTATGAACCTATGATGACTGCAGATGCATCCTTGAAGGACATCGATATTTGACAGCAGACCGAACTTAAGAATCAACCTTTCAGAATGGCGATGAAAAAGTTCTGAGATGACATGTGTGGATCTCCCTTTTATGGCTGATGTTCTCAGTGACTTCATGCAATGTCCTACATACTGGCAGTGGCAAACGTTTGTATACAGGCCAGAAGCCAGGTCGATTGTTGGAATACAACCCATATGTAAAGAATACTGAAACAATGACAACAATGGACATTTGCTGGGGCTGCAGCAGGGCAACTGAAGAGGCACTTAGAATCCTCAAGCACCTTGCAGGAGCGGTCTGGTTTCTTGCGGGCCAAGGCCTCGGAGACTGGGGTTTGAGTAGCATTGTGAAAGACATCCAAAAATGCAGGATGCACAGGAGGAACTGTTGAGGGGCAGGAATATAAAGTTGTGGTTGACAATATTGTTTCTGTACTTTGGAAATTTGGGAAGTACCCCATTTAAAATGTTCTCCCATTTTCAAGAGAATTTCTCCAAAGGATATCTCCCTCCATAGGGGAGTCAACATCGACTGATTCTTCTTCAGGGAAAACATATTCCTAAGGGGCGGGGGGATATGCATGGAATAACCCAGAGATTCCTCTTCATCAGAGTCGTGGTTGTCTCTAATCCTTGTTTGAGAAGACTGAGAAGCAGCTGTAGGAGCAGGCTGAGTGGAAGGCGACGAGTGTCATGAAGGCTTGAAATAAGCTTTGGGAAAAGGCCTACCAGTCTCTGTAGGGGTCTTTCTGGTAGGGGACAAATGCTTAGTCTTTTGTTTTTTCTTTGCAAGAGAAAAGTACAGTTTTGTACCTACCATAAATGTAGATGTCCGAACTGGATAGCATCTGCAGTCATAACAACTGGGTTGTCCTGTCGTCAGGCAGCCCTTCAGTCGGCCGGATTCCAAAGTCCGGGTCCGGCTTCGGCTGATGTCGCACTTCACCCGACGTCATCTCTGTTGGTCTTCGGGTATAAAGGCATCAGCCGACGCCATTTTACTCAGTGTTTCTTGCCCCAGATGCCAGTAGCCCTCTTGAAGGCTAAAATTTGGATAGATGCCAATGTTTCCAAAAAGATAGAGGTAAACACAAAAATAAGCATGTATGTACATATATACAAACAAATACACCATAAAGACTCCCCACCAGCTAGCTATTAGGAGGGTAACCACCCTAGGAGTACCACAGAGGGAAGGAGGGAGGGTAATCCTGACTGCAGATGCTATCCAGTTCGGACATCTACATTTATGGTAGGTACAAAACTGTACTATGTCCTTCATGGATGCATCTGCAGTCATAACAACTGGGTAGAATACCATAGCCAACTAGGGAGGAGGATAAAACTAGATTATGGTGTGTTTAGGATCCCTTGCAGTACAGCAGTGGCAAACCCTGCTCGGGATCTGGAATATAGAGGCAAATTATAATGCTTGGCAAATGTATGCACGGAGGTCCAAGTAGCTGCCTCAATAATGTCTTTGGTTGCCACTCCTCGTAAGAAGGCTGTGGTAGTGGCTGTTGCCCTTGTAGAATGAGGTCTTATGTTCTGTGGAATTGGTTTTCCATGGAAGGAGTAACAGAATCGAATGCAATTTCCTATCCATTTGGAGATTGTCTGTTTGGAAATAGCTTTTCCTTCCCTTCCTGTTGCATAGGCTACAAAAAGTTGGTCAGTCTTTCTGCTACTTTTTGTTCTGTCCAAGTAGCAGCGTAGCTGTCTATGTACATCCAAGGTATGCAGTATTCTTTCCCCTCTGTTTTGTGGGTTGGGAAAGAAGGTTGGTAGGTGTATTGCCTGGTTTAAGGACACTCTGGATACCACCTTAGGCATAAATGTAGGATTAGTCCTCATGGACACTCTATCTTGGTGGAAGATTAGGAAGGGTTGCACTGCCATTAAGGCCTGTAGTTCCGAAACCCTCCTTGCTGAAGTAATTGCCAGTAGGAAAGCAGTTTTCCATGACAGGTGTTGTAGGTCTGCTGTTGCTGCTGGTTCAAAGGGTGATAGTGTTAACTTTTCTAGCACAAAGTTCAAGTCCCAAGCTGGCAATGGTGGTTTCCTTGGAGGTTTTACATTCTTGATTCCTCTGAGGAACTGCCTGAGCAAAGGGTGCGAAAAAACAGGTGGGTCAAAGCTGTATTCTGCTGATATAGCTGATGCATGTATCTTGATGGAGGAGTAGGACAGGCCTGATTGTAGAAGTTCGGCCAGATACTCCAGAATGTTAGGCATATCTATGTTTGACACATCTTTTCCTCTTTCAGTACTCCAAATGACAAACCTTTTCCATTTTCCTGCATAGTTCCTTCTTGTTGAAGGTCTGCGGGCTTCAAGAATAATGTCTTTAACTCTTTGGGAAAGTTCTGGATTAGCTGCTGCTATGTGATGTTCCATGCAGTCAGTTGCAACGTTTTTAGGTTTGGATGCATGATGCTGTAGTTGTTCTGAGTTAACATCAAAGGCATCAGGGGTATTGGCCACATATTGTTCCGAGACATGCTCCTTAGCAGTGGGTACCAGTGTTGCCTTGGCCAGTTTGGAGCTATCAGGATTATCCTTGGACGTTCTTCCTTGATTTTTAGTAATACCTTGTGTATCAAGGGAAGAGGTGGGAATGCATATGCTGTTAGGCCTTTCCAGCTGAAGGAGAGCGAATCCACTTTCCATGCTAGTGGGTGGAATGTCCTTGTGCAGAATTTTTTGAGCTGGTGATTGAGAGGTGAAGCGAATAGATCTATCTGAGGCAGTCCCCATTTCTTTGAGATGGTCTTGAAGATGTCCGGGTGTAGCATCCATTGTGGTTCTGCTTAATATGTCTGCTAGAGTATTTTTTTTTCCCGGTACAAATATTGCCTGTAACTGGATGTTGTAGCTGAGTGCCAGGTTCCACAGCTCCAAAGTCATTCTGCATAGGGGGTATGAATGAGTGCCTCCTTGTTTGTTGATGTACCACATGACTGTGGTGTTGTCTGTCCTTATCATCAACTGGCCCTCTTTGAGAAATGGTCTGAACTTTTGGATTGCCAGTTTTACTGCCAGCATTTCTTTTAGGTTGATGTGCAGGTGAAGTTGATCCTGCGTCCACAATCCTTGCACGCATTTGTCCAGCATGTGGGCCCCCCATCCTAGGTCTGAAGCGTCTGTTGTGATGGTCTGGCTTGCTTGACATCTGCGAAAGGGTAGCCCTGGGTTTGACTGGCATGCCTGAGCCCACCATAGGAACTCCTGTTTTAAGCATGGAATTAGTGGAATTTCTGTTTCTAGGCTGTGTCTGTGTTGGGACCATAAATTCTTTAGGTACCACTGTAGTTTTCTCATATGTAGTCTGGCAAGTGGGACCAAGATTATGCATGATGCCATGAAGCCCAAGGCCTGCAGTACTTTTCTTGCTGTTAACTTGTTCTGTTTTGTTAGTGCCAAGAAGTAAAGAGGGAGTTCTTTTTGTTTTTCTGTAGTTAGGAATGCCATTTGTTTTACTGTGTCCAATTCCGCGCCCAAGAATGTCCTTGTTTGGGATGGTATCAGTCTTGACTTTTGTAAATTGACTGTGTATCCCAGTGCTTGTAGCAAGTAAATGACCCTTTGTAAATCTGTTGTCAGCTTGCTTTTGTTGTCCCCTTGTAGCAGGCAGTCGTCCAGGTATGGGTAAATTTGAATTCCTGTAGTCTGCAATGGGCGATTACTGATGCCAGGCATTTTGTGAATACTCTGGGCAGTAGATAAGCCAAAGGGCAATGCTGAGAATTGATAATGCTCTGATCCTGCAAGAAATCTGAGGTATCTTCTGCAGATTGGTCGAATGGGGACGTGCAGGTATGCCTCCTTGAGATCTAGAGTTACCAGCCAACACTCCTTGCCCAGCATGGGAAGAAGTTGCTGTAGGGTCAGCATTTTGAATTTTGGGACAATGATGTATGTATTTAAGGTGGACAGGTCGAGAATAGGTCTCCAACTTTTTTCCTTTCTTGGAACTAGGAATAGTCTGGAGTAGAATCCCTTTCCTTGCTTTGTTGTTGGCACTCTTTCCACAGCTCTCATGTTTGCTAACTGCATTATCTGTTGTAGAGCCTCTGTTTCTTGATTTGGAGGTAGATTTGGCATTCCTCTTTTGACTGGTAAGGTGTGGAAGTGGAACCGGTAACCTTGATCTATGGTTTGTAAAATCCACTTGTCTTTTGTGATATAGTGCCAGTTCTTTGAAAATAAGGTTAATTTGCCGCCTAATGGAGCTGCTATTTGTTCCCTGGTAGGCGGGTTTAGGGTTAAGTCACTGTGGTTGTGTTGTTGTAGTGGCAGTGGTTGTGTTGTTGTAGTGGCAGTGGTTGTGTCTGTGCCTCTGTTGTTACCTTGCCACTGTCGTCCTCTGTAGGCACCTCCTCTGGATTGGTTTCTGCCTCTGGAACGTCTGTTCCTGCCCCTTTGGGATCTTGTGGAGTCAGGAAAGGACCAATTTTTGGCAGGCCAATTCCTGCTAAACCTTGGGGGTTGGACCTGCAAGAAATCTTTAACCGTTTGAACAGATTTTGCCTTTTCTTCCATTTTCTTCATAACCTGCTGGGCAGGTGTACCAAACAAACTTGTCTTATCCATAGGAGCATCTAATAACTTAGCTTTAACATGATCTGGTAAAGCTTGTTCCTTTAGCCATGCATGCCTTCTTATCACTGTGCCAGTCATGGCTGATCTAAATGAAGCCTCCAGTGCATCATAGCCACATTTTAAGGAATGGTTACTAACCTGTTGTATGTTATTTACCATTTCTAATACATATTTCTTATCAAGAGATTCATCAGAGGATAGCTTTTTTGTTAACTGATCAAGCATAAACTCTTGGTATTGTATCATGTGAAACTGACAGTTTAAAGCTCTAGCTGAGAGAGTAGCTGAGGTGTAGACTTTTTGACTCATCTGTCTAATGACCTGGCATACCATTCAGAAGGAATAGGGTTTTAGCTATGGTCGCTACTGCCTTGGGACCCTGGGATATAGTTTCGGGGTCTGCAAGTGGGGCCTTGTAAAGGTGGTGATGAGTGTCTGGTACCCTGTAAAATCTGTCTGGTTTGGCAGGGGCTGGAGGTAAAGAATCTGGTGCAGAACAGACATCATTGAAGGCATCATCCACCACAGAGAGAACAGGAGGTATAGCCAAGGGCCTGTGCTGTGGAAGGTGCAGAAAGGTTCTAAGTCTTTTTCTGGAGTCTGAAAAATCCTGCTGCTGCCATTGGAACTGCTCTAGCATGGCATGTAAGGTTTCCCCAAAGGAGAATTCCTCTGGTGGGGAAGCAGCTGGAATGGATTCTTCAGCATCTGAGTCTTCAAAATTGGAGAAAGGAGCCTCTGGCTGGTCAGTTATGTCTGATTCATCGGCAGAATCATCAGAGGACACTGGCTCAGGGGGCTCTGCCCTAGGTCTCTTTTCTGGGGGCTGAGAGGCCCTGTCTGGGTGAGATTGAGATCCCCTAATTAATGAAATTAAATCTTCTGCCAGAGTAAGCATTTGAGAACTAGAGGAGGGCCTGGTTGTAGGGGGTTTTACAGGCACTGTTTTAGTAGTTTTGGCTGCTTTAGCCCTGGCAAAGGCCTTAATGGACATGGTTGCTGGAGGCCTAGCAGCACCATGTGCTGGGGTAGAGACATCCAAGGGAATGGTGTCTGATAAGTCAGTGGCAACCACCGTAGTGGATAAAATTTCTGAGGCCGATTCAAGAGTGGTAGCAGGGGCCTCAGTTGTAGAGATAGATTCAGCTGTACTTTGATCAGTTTTCTCGGTTTCGGCCGAAACCGAGACACTCGCGGTTTGCTTAACCATGGTTTCGGCCGAAACCGCGGACCGCGAGTGTCGGTCTTTATCTTTGCGTTTTTTGGCAGTTTGGGTAGTCGGAGGATCCGACGGCATAATGTACGCAAAATCAGAACCGAAAAACTGTTCAGCAAACTCCGACCGACGCCTAAGCGTTCGTCGGTTGAAAGAAGCACAGGCCAAACAGGCTGCTACGTCGTGGGCTGGGCCTAAACAAGGCAGACAATAAGAGTGGAAATCTTTATGAGGTATTTGTTTCCCACAGGTTAAACAATTATTAACTTTTTCTGACATCGGCTGAGGCAAGAAAGAGTCCCCAACGGGGTACTTAGCTTTAGAAGTCTTCGAAGTAGTATTCGGTAGAAGTAATCTCTGGATCCGACCGACCGGCACTTGCGAACAGCTTCTGCTTCGCGCGCCACGCGGCAAGAAAGACTGAGGAAAATGGCGTCGGCTGATGCCTTTATACCCGAAGACCAACAGAGATGACGCCGGGTGAAGTGCGACATCAGCCGAAGCCGGACCCGGACTTTGGAATCCGGCCGACTGAAGGGCTGCCTGACGACAGGACAACCCAGTTGTTATGACTGCAGATGCATCCATGAAGGACATCAAACCTGTGCAATGGAGGATGACGGGACAAAGGCTTACCTTCATATGCATCAGACTAACTCTCCTCTTGCTTGGGTGCAAGGTACCTCTCGCCCAGGACCCTTCATAGTTTTGAGCCTAGGTTCCCCCTACAATATCCCGGTCACCTCCACAGAAGTGCTCACGGCCAAAGTCAAGGGGGCCTCACAACAGGGCTTGGCCTGTGTATCCATGCCTGAAGTCAGATGAACCTCCAGGTCGACTAGCATCTCGGGAGAAATGTCTGACATTGGAGGTAAAGTGGAAAACACAAGCCGGTGTTTCTTGGGCTTGTGCTTCACCGGCTTGGCGTCAGACCTTGAGGTATCATCCACACGATTAGCTAGCAGCTTAAGGAGTTGGTTCTCTAACTATATAGCAAGCAAGTAAAGCCTGCTTCTAAGAGTCTTTGACTCAGAGTCAAAGGACTGGCAAAAACTACACGACTTGTGGTCATGGTTAAGGCCTAAACAAGAGAGACACCGAGATTGGCTATCCTTGTGTGGAATTTGTCTGTCTTCACAGTGAAACACGAAGAACATCCAAAAGAGCAGTAAGAAAAAAATTCCCCAACAGGGCATTTATCAGGCAAAGAGATGAAGTTGCAAATGTTGAAACAATCAGACAGACTATCTGAATGGTGTTCTGACTGGCGGCATAAAAGTTCTGAGAATGGTACGTCCGTAAGTTGTTTACATGGCCTATGTCCGACGTCCCATGTACCCATACAGTAACAAGACTTTTGTATACTGGCAGACATCAGGTCGCCTTTAGGTTAAGAATACTGCAGCAAGTGAATAGAAGAACATCTGTCCTTATCTCCAGAACACTGATGTGAAGGTTGTTCTCTTATTGCTTCCACGTAACTTGGAACATCCTCCCCTGACAAAGTCTCCCCCCCACCCCAATAAGGATGTGTCCATGGTTACCACTGCTGCAAAAGGTGGCATTAAAAATGGTCTTCACGGGAGAATAGAGAAGTTAGCCACCATCATGACAAAACCCTGCAAAAAGGGTGAATATGACTGGAGCAGAAGGACGATCTGACAACCACTGTGTTCTGAATAGCCAATGAAGTATTCACATGTGAAACTGTGCAAGGTGTACCATAAATGCAGATGGAGCCACTAACTCTAGGCCTCAAATGACTAGGATGGCTGGTGGAAAGCAGAAATGAAGAGGTTCTGAATGGACTTCCTTGAAATCTGGATCCTTTCTGGGAGAAAGAAGAGTTGTGTAAAAATCTTACCATAAACATAGATGTCCTGCTCTTCCATGTTGCAGTATTCTTAGTGTGGGATTCTCCGCCGCAGGTGACCCATATGTTGGCTCCTATACAAAAGCTTAAGCCTGGTTGCTGCAGTTGTGTGGGATGTCACATGTAGGGCCATAAACCAGGGACCTTAAATGTGAAGTCTGCATGCACAGACGTCATAACTTATTTGCCCAGTTGGACAGTCGATAAGAGCGAGCCAAATGATGTCCACAAGAAGTATGAAGTGCCATTTGCTGGCTAGTCTGACCGTAGTCTAGCTGGTGCTCCAGGGTGCCCTTTAGACAGGTCAATAAAAATGAAGGGGGACATGTGGAAGGGAAGGAATACTGCAACATGGAAGAGAAGAACATCTATAGTTATGGTAAGATTTTAAACAACTATTCTATGTCCTATTCCTATGTTGCAGTATTCTTAGTGTGGGAGAGTGCCACAGCTTAGGAAGGACGAAGGGTGGAGGTAGAGGTAGCTGATTCCAGAAAGCCCTGCAGGATTGCCCTAGCAAACCCTGACCTGGCTCTGGAGACATGGTCCAATTTATAGTGTGTGGTAAAGGTATGTACTGTGGACTAGATGGCTGCCTCCAGAATGGAGGCTGTGTCCAGGCCTTTGAGGAAGGCTTTGGAGGATGTCACGGCCCTGGTAGCGTGAGCGCTTACCCTCCGAAGTAGGCCCTTGCCATGGATGGTGAGAGTAGCAGAAGCAGAGTTTTTCTGGTCCAACAGGAGATGGTTTGTTTGGAGACTTGCCTTGCCCAGGGCCCTGGGGTGGAAGGATACAAATACTTGGTTGGATTTTGATTAACTTTCTTTTGTCTAAATAAAACCTTAGTCATCTGTCAATGTCCGGGAATGGAGTATCCTCTCGCTATCATTAGTGGGAGAGGGGAAGGTGAATGGACTGGTTTAAGGACAGTTCATTGACCACCTTTGGCATGAAAGAAGGGTTGATGCACAGGGTCACCCTGTCCTTGTGGAAGACGGTGTAGGGTGGGCAGGCCATGAAAGCTTGCAAGTCTGACACTCTTCTAGCAGAGGTAAGGGCCACCAGCATAACAGTCCTCCATGCGCACATTTGGAGTGTTGTGCAACTGGCTGGCTCGAAAGGAGGCAGTGTGAGTTTTTCTAGGATGAAGTTTAAGTCCCAAGGGGGTGGGACAGGACTTCTTGTTGGTCTGATGTGCAAGACCCCTTTCAGAAATTTAACATATAGCTTGGCTAGTAGAGGGGGTTCTGCGAGTAACCAGGCAGAGTGCAGATAGGTGGACTTTCAATGAGGAGTACGAAAGGCCAGCCTTGAAATGTTCACACACGTAAGTAAGGACTATAAGGACTAGAGGGGTATCCACTTGAAAGGGATCCCTGTGCCTCTGGAGATGCCACTTGGAGAATCTTTGCCATTTTGACATGTAGGATCTTCTTGTAATAGGTTTCCTAGCCTCCCTCAGGACTGAAAGCACGTCAATACTGGAGTCTGAAGGGAATTAAAAGTTTATCACCTAGAGTGTTACACACATCTGTACGAGAGGATGAATGAGTGTTACCTTCTGTTGTGTGAGTAGGTCCACCATGTGAAGTAAACTGTGGTGATTGCACTTAACGATTGAAAGTAGTAGGGGGGAACTAGTGCTGCTTTGGCCAATAGGGAGTCACCAGCAAGATTTTTGGTTTGTCCTTCCTGATCTTCGGGAGGACCTTTTGAATAAGAGGGAAGGGTGGAAATGCATATAGAATCTGTCCCTTCAATGAAATGCTTAAGGCGTCCACCTTCCTAACAAGTGTAAAGTGGTTCTTGGTGCAAAATTTCTTCAACTGTCTGTTCTGGTGGGCAAACAAATCTACCTGAGGTGTGCCGACCAGTGGACAATGTCTAGAAAAATTTCCCTGTTCAGCATCCACTCGTGTTGTAGAGAGAATGATCTGCTGAGAACATCCGCTTGTTGGTTGCCCTGGGAAGGGATGTATGCTGCTTGCAGAGATAAGTTGTTTCAGGATGCAAGGTCCCAAATTTGGATTGTGCAAATGAGGTAGGACTTGGTCCCTTCTTGTTTGTTGAGGTACCACATGACTGTGGTATTGTCTGTGAAGACTTGAAGGGGGCCTGGTTGCAGGATTAGGAGAAAAGCTTTCAGGGCCAAAAGGACTGCTGTCATTTCCCTCACACTGATAAGTTTCATTTGGAGGGTAGGCTGCCAGGTCTCCTGTACCATGAAACACTTCATGACAACCCCCAGCCTAGGTCAGAAGCGTCTGTATGCATATACTGAGTTGGGATTGGGGGTTGAAGTGGAAGGCCTGGGTTAATTTGGATTTGTTGTATTCACCACCTTAGTTCTGCTTTGAGGCAGGGCAAGAGTGGAATCTGAAACTCTTGAGGGCGTTCATGTTGGGACCTCACATTCTTCAAGCACTATTCATTTTTCGTATATGCATCCTGGCCCAAAAGTAGCATAGGGATGGTGGCTGCCATAAGACCCAGAACCTGTAGGAATTGCCTTGCTAATATCCGTTGGACAAGCATCAGGTCTTGGAAGTGGGTAGAGAAGGCGAGAACTTTGTCCTGAGGGAGGAATGCCCTCATCATGTCTGTTCAGATCCTGCAACCCAGAATGATTTTTGTCCTGCAGAGGAGTTACGGAAGATTTTGGATGTTGAGAGTGAAACCCATGCCTTGTAGCAGGGAAATGGTGAACTGCAGGTGTTTTTGTAGGATGTCCTCTCTTTCTGTCAGAATGAGGAAGTTGTGTAGGTAGGGATCAATTTGAATGCCTTTAGCTCTGCAAAAGGCTATTGCTGGGGTCAGGAATTTTGTGAATACCCTGGGTGCAGTAGATAAAGCAAAGGGCAAGGCTGTAAATTGAAAGTGAGCAAGTACAGTTGTGTATACTTACCATAAATGTAGATGTACGAGTGTACTCACTGTTGCAGTCATTGCATTTGGGTTATCTGCCTGCAAGTAGCCCTCATCCAGCCTAAATACCAGCGTCCTGGACTCCTGCGTCGGATGCTGTCTCTTCTTCCATGATGGCAGGTCGTCAGGGGGTATAAAACAAGCAGCCGACGCTATTACGTCAGTTTTTCTTGCCCCAGATGTCAGGTACCCCCACAAAGAGAAGCAATTATACGTTGTGTTACACCTCCATCAAAAAGCAAATACAACAGAAAGCTTAAAACAAGAAGCAAAGGTAGAGTCAAGTGAAGTCGGGGGGGGGGGCTGGAGGGAGGGTAACCAAGACTGCAACAGTGAAGACACTCATTTATGTTAAAGTACAGTTGTGTACCTACCCTAAAGGAAGATGCAAGTGTATTCACTGTTGCAGTCATTACAACTGGGTTATCCCGCTGGCAGGCTACCCATAGTCGGCCTGAATTCCAAAGTCCTGGTCCGGCGGCATTTGCTGTCGCCTCCTCCCTGACGTCAGAGCGCCAGGGGTATAAAAGAAGCAGCCGACGCCATTTTCTTCAGTTTATCTTGCCCCAGATTTCAGGTGCCCCCAAAAGGGTAGGCTAATTTATGCCAATAAATATGCATGCAGTAAAGTAAACTCTCCCTTCATCTGCAAGCAAATACTTCACATAGGTTGTATAGAATAGAGAAGTACAGATAAGTCCCAGCAAAGGAAAGCGGGATGGTGGGTGGGTAACCTGGACTGCAACAGTGAATACATTCGAACATCTACATTTATGGTAGGTACACAACTGTACTATGTTCATCGTGTTTCACTGTTGCAGTCATTACAATTGGGTTGAATCCCAAAGCTAAGGTTATGCGGCTGGGGCTAAATAGGATTAGGAGAGGCTATGAGGCCCTGCAGAAAGTACAGTTTTGTACCTACCATAAATGTAGATGTTCGAGTGCTAATACAGCTGCAGTCATAACAGATGGCTTTTCCTGCCGTCAGGCGGGTCCTCGGTCGGCCGAATTCCAAAGTCTAGGTCTGGCGTCGGTTGTCGTGGCTTCTTCCCTGACGTCAGCGCGACAGGGGTATAAAAGAAAGTACAGTTTTGTACCTACCATAAATGTAGATGTTAGAGTGCTAATACAGCTGCAGTCATAACAGATGGGTTCTCCTGCCGTCAGGCGGGTCCTCGGTCGGCCGAATTCCAAAGTCTAGGTCCGGCGTCAGTTGTCGTCGCTTCTTCCCTGACGTCAGTGCTACAGGGGTATAAAAGAACCAGCCGACACCATTTTCTTCAGTTTTTCTTGCCCCAGATGTCAGGTGCCCACAGAAGGAAGGCAATACATCAATTAGTGTAATAAAGCAATGCCATATAAACAAAATACAATAGTGCAAGCAAATGCATCATGAATGTATACCCCAATCTGGTTGCATGAGGATATGTCAGCCAATAGGTCTGTCCCAAGAGGGGAAGGAGGGAGGGAAACCTGGACTGCAGCTGTATTAGCACTCGAACATCTACATTTATGGTAGGTACAAAACTGTACTATGTTCATCGTGCATACAGCTGCAGTCATAACAGATGGGTAGAATCCCAAAGCTAAGAAAGGGGTGGTAGGCACTAGGTGGAACTAGGAGGAGCCAGAATGCCCTGCAAGACTGCAGTGGCAAAGCCCGCTCTAGATTTGGAGTATAGTGGAAGGTGGTAGTGCTTGGAGAAGGTATGCACAGAACTCCAAGTGGCTGCTTCTAAAATATCTTTGGTAGGAACTCCTGAGAAAGGCTGCAGAGGTAGCCGTGGCCCTTGTGGAGTGAAATCTGATGCCTGTAGGTACAGTTTTGCCATGAAAAGAATAGCAAAAGCATATGCAGTGGGCTATCCATTTTGAGATTGTCTGTTTGGAAATTGGCTTTCCTTGAGCTCCTATAGCATAGGACACAAAGAGCTGTTCTGATTTTCTGAAAGGCTTTGTCCTGTCCAAATAATAACGCAGTTGTCTGTGGATGTCCAAGGAATGTAGTAATCTCTCCCCATTTGTTTTGAGGATTAGGATAAAAGGTAGGTAAGTTTATGGCCTGATTCAAAGCCTCCCTGGATACCACTTTTGGCATAAAAGACGGGTTGGTTCGTAAGGAAACTCTGTCCTGATGGAAGATGATAAAAGGCTGCACAGCCATGAGAGCTTGTAGTTCTGAAACTCTACGAGCTGAGGTAATAGCCAGAAGGAAAGCTGTTTTGCAGGACAAATATTGCAAATCTGATGAGGCAGCTGGCTCAAAGGGAGGCAAAGTCAGTTTTTCTAGAATGAAATTGAGATCCCAAGCAGGCACTGGTTGTTTCCTTGGGGGTTTTATATTCTTAGCCCCTCTGAGGAACTGTCTTAAGAGGGGGTGAGAGAATAATGGAGGATCGGTGTTGTATTCTGCAGAAATGGCTGAGGCATGGATTTTGATGGAGGAGAATGAAAGTCCACTGCTTAGCATCTCAGCTAGGTACTGTAATATTTGAGGTAAATTCAGTATTTCAGGGTTCTGGCCCTTTTTCTCATTCCAAGTACAAAACCATTTCCATTTGGCAGAGTAAGCTTTCCTAGTAGGCGGCCTTCTGGCCTCCAAAATGACATCCTGCACCTCCTTGGAGAGTAGGGTCTGCTGTGATTTTAACGAATCTTCCATGCGGCTAGATTGAGTGTTTTCAGCTGACTGTGAAGAGTTTTGAAGTTGTGCTGAGTCAGTAGAAGAGGCATTAGAGGCAGGATCCATGGTGGGGAATGCGTCAAGCTCATCAGGAGTGGGTACCAGTGTTGCCTTGGCCAGTCTGGAGCGATGAGAATCATCTTTGGTCTGTCTGCTCTGGTTTTTAATAGAACTTTGGGCAGCAGAGGAAGAGGTGGAAAGGCATAAACTGTCATTGTTGTCCAACTGAAAGAGAGTGCGTCCACTCTCCATGCCTTTGGATGGAAAATCCTTGAGCAGAATTTTGTCAATTGGTGATTTTTGTGGGAAGCAAAGAGATCTATGTCTGGCCTTCCCCATGCTTGGATTATCTCTGTAAAAACTTGAGGATGCAACTTCCATTCGTGTGGATCTGTCATATTTCTGCTTAGGTTGTCTGCCAGCGTGTTTTCCTTGCCTGGCAAGTACTGTGCTTGTAGTTTGATTTGTAAGTCCATGGCCATGTTCCAAAGTGACATGGCCAGTCTGCATAGGGTGTATGAATGTTTATGTACCACATAACTGTGGTGTTGTCCGTTCTTATTAATAGTTGACCTGATTGCAGAAGGTCTTTGAAAGCTATAATAGCATTTATTACTGCTAGCATTTCCTTTTGATTGATGTGAAGGTGCTTTTCTTTTTGGGACCATTTGCCCTGAATGCACCGATCTGTCATGTGCGCTCCCCAGGCGTAATCCGAGGCGTCTGTTGTGATGACTTGACTTGGTTGAGGCTTGCACAATGGGAGACCTGTGTTTCTTTGGCATGCTTGAGCCCACCACAGAAATTCCTTTTGAAGACATGGAATCAGTGGTATTATTGCTTCCAAACTGTGGCTGTGCTGAGACCATAGGTTTTTTAGGTACTACTGAAGTTTCCTCATATGCAGCTTTGCACATGGGATTAGTAAGATGCAAGATGCCATGAATCCCAGAGCCTGCAGGATTTTCCTTGCAGTCAGCCTGGTGAAAGTTGCCAGTTTTCTGAAGTATTGAGTTAGTTGCCCTTGTTTCTCTGGCGTGAGGTAGGCCAACTGGGTGTTTGTATCCAAGCTGGCACCCAGGAAAATTATTGTTTGAGAGGGTATTAGCCTTGATTTCTTCTTGTTGACTGTGTATCCCAGGGAATTCAACAACATTATTACAAAAGCCAGATGTTTCAGAAGTATGTGCGCTTGCTGTCCGCTTGGATCAGGCAGTCGTCCAAATATGGGTATATTTGTATCCCTTGAAGTCTGCAGTAGGCAATTACTGATGCCAGGCATTTCGTGAACACTCTGGGTGCAGTAGATAAGCCAAAGGGCAATGCAGAGAATTGATAATGTGTTGAACCTGCAAGAAATCTGAGGTATCTTCTGCAATCTTGCCCGATTGGGACATACAGGTATGCCCTCCTTGAGGTCCAATGTTACCAGCCAAGACTCCTTGCCCAGCATGGGAAGAAGCTGCTGTAATGTGAGCATTTTGAATTTTGGCACGAGTAAAAATGTGTTTAGGATGGATAGGTCCAAAATAGGTCTCCAATCTTTGCCCTTCCTTGGTACCAGGAATAGTCTGGAATAAAAACCTTGACCCTGTTCTTGTGCAGGTACCTCTTGAATAGCTTTCATGTCCATGAGATCTGAAATTTGTTCTTGTGCCTCTGCCCTTTGATTGTATGGCAGGTTTGGCATGCCTCTCATTTTTGGAAGGGTGTGAAAGTGGAATCTGTAGCCTTTGTCTACAATGCCCAGGATCCATTTGTCTTTTGTGACAATATGCCAATTTTTCGAAAATAATGCCAGTTTTCCGCCTAAAGGCGCTGCCATTTGAGCCTTGCTTGGCATGCAAAGGGGAAAGTCATTGGTTCTGCTTTCTGAATGGCTGTGAATAAGAAGTTATGTACCTACCATAACGTTCCATGTTAGTTGTCTTCTCTCGCCTTCTTTCTTGCTTGATGGGTTCGGAGCCGATCCCTCGGCTCCGACTCGGCACTTGCTAAGCTCGAGAGTCACTTTTACCAGCTCGAGGCAGCCCCATATCCCATGATGCAAGGCGGTAAGTACCCAGATCTCGTTTGATGACAAAGGGCAACAGCACCAAGCATAAAATACTTCCAAAAGGAAGAAAGAAAACTTACAGATGGAAGAAGGACCAGGTCTGAATGGTCTTCAGCATAACAGTTTCTTATAACAAGGTCTGTCCAGGCCAGGGGGAAGGAGGGAAGGTTATAATTTAGAAGGCGAGAGAAGACAACTAACATGGAACGTTATGGTAGGTACATAACTTCTTAATGTTAAGTTGTCAATCTCGCCTTCATTCTTGCTTGATGGGACCGCCCTAGCACCTCTATCCTGGGTGGCTCAATGGAACAAACTCTTGAGGACTGTAGAGCCAAAACTGGCTCTGTCCCTGGAGGCCAAGTCCAATTTGTAATGGGAAACAAAAGTGTGAGGAGTGGCCCAAGTGGCGCTGCACAAATAGTGTCTAAAGGAAGTCTAGCTTGAAAAGCTGTAGAAGTAGCTAAGCTCCTAGTTGAATGTGCTTTAGGTTTTGAGCACAGCTGTTTTCCCTGAGCAGATAAATTTCAGAGATGACCAAGAAAGCCATCTAGACAAAGTCACTTTAGAAACAGGAAGGCCTTTTTTATTATCCGCATAGGAAACAAAAAGTTGATCAGATTTTCTAAATTTTTTTGTTCTGTCCAAATAATATCTAATTTGACGGTGGACATCAAGATAATGTAGCTTTTGTTCAGCTCTATCTGAATAGTTAGGAAAAATACAGGGAGATCAATGGATTGATTCAAATTGTTCTTTGAAGCGACCTTAGGCAAAAAGGTTGGGTTAGTTCTCAAAGAGCATGAAGTTCAGACACCCTCCTGGCAGATGTAATAGCCACTAGGAATAAAGTTTTCCAAGAAAGATATTTCAGGGAACAAGAAACAGCTAGCTCGAAGGGGGGAAGAATCAAGGATGTCAGCACTAAATTTAGATCCCACTGAGGAGGAGGATTCCTGATTGGAGGCTTTAGTAGGAAAATTCCTTTCAAGAAGGCCCTGCAGAGCCTATGGGACATAATATTATGATCTGCTATACTGACATGAAAATTGGAAATAGCAGCCAATTGAACTCTGACTGTGGAAGAAGAGGAGCCTGCATGAAAAATCTCTGCTAAGAAGTCCAGGACTGCCTGAACAGGGGCAGTAAAAGGATCAATATTCTTGGCCTTAGCCCAATAAGAGAAACATTTCCATTTGCTTGTATAAATCCTCCTGGTAGAGGATTTTAGCGAAGCTACTATGATGTCTCTAACTGGGTTAGAGATCAAAGGAAGCCTGGCTAAGGAAGGAAGTGGAGCAACCATGCTGTGAGGTTGAGAGAAGGGATTGACCGGTGCAGCTGACCCGATTGGTGAATCAGAAGATCTGGCACTGGGTCCAGATGCCACGGCTGCACCAAAAGGTGATGATGGAGGAACGGAAACCAAACTTGTCGAGGCCAGTAAGGGGCAATGAGAATCAATTTGGCAGCTTTCTGGATAACCTGAGGGATCAGAGGAAATGGAGGGAAGGCATAAAGAAGTCCCTGGGGCCAATCCTGGGTCAGAGCGTCTCTGGGGATGGCCTGATGGAGGGAAGAGGCAGAAGAAGTCTGGACATTTGCTGTTTTGGGGAGTAGCAAAAAGATCGCAGCATGGACGACCCCATTCCAGAAAAATCTCTTCCGCTATAGATTGCTTGAGAGACCACTCGTGAGGCATGAGAATAGCTCTGCTCAATCTGTCCGCTACAATGTTGGTTTTCCCAGGGATATGCGTTGCTACCAGAAACCGATGAGAGGAGATCGCCCATTGCCATAGTCTGAGCGCTTCGACACAAGGGGTAGGACTTGGTTCCGCCCTGTTTGTTGATATACCAAACTACAGACATGTTGTCTGTGTGGACTGCAATTGTCCCTACAGGAAGAAAGTCGTTGAGGGCTTGCAACGTTAAAAGCACTGCTCTCATCTCCAGGACATTTATGTGCAGATGGTACTCGAACGGCTGCCACGTCCCATGAACCATCCTGCCCTGATAATGACCCCCCCCACCCAATCAGGGAGGCATCCGTGGTGACAGTGGCTATCGGGATGGGGGTACAAAGTACCTGCCTTGGTGAACCTGAGGAGATGTGATCCACCAAGCAAGATGCTCTTTGCATGTCTGTGTCACCAGAATCTGGTGACGCATTGGAAGTTGTTGGTATGACCATTGTGTGAACAGCATCCACTGAAGAAGGCGCATGTAGAATCGAGCCAGGAAGAAGAGTAATGGCCGCAGCCATGAGACCTAAAACCTTTAGAACCATTCTGGCCTGTACTTTCTTGTTGGCCAGAATGATTCTGACATGACTCTGAATGTCTGAAACTCTTTGATCTGTAAGGGTAGCTGACATCCAAACAGTGTTTAAATTTGCCTATGAAGGTAATAGACTGGCAGGGCGATAAGGATGACTTTTCAAGTTGATCGAGATGCCCAAATGAGAACAAAGGTTTATTGTGTAATCCCTGGCTTGTATAAGCTGATGCCTGGTGGTGGCTGACAGGAGCCAGTCGTCGAGATACGGAAACACCTGGAATCCTTGACGTCTCAGGTGAGCCGTGACCACTGCCATGCATTTGGTGAACACTCTGGGGCTGTAGTGAGACCAAAGGGCAGGGCTCTGAACTGGAAATGACTGGACCCCAGCCGAAAGCGGAGAAATCTCCTGGAGCGTCTGTGAATCTTGATGTGATAGTACGCATCCTGAAGATCTATTGAGCACATCCAGTTGTCCTTCTGTAAGAAGGGCAGAATTGACTGAAGAGTGACCATTCGGAATCTTGTCTTCTTGACAGACTTGTTGAGTCTGCTGAGATCCAATATTGGTCTCCAGTCTCCCGTCTTTTGGGGACCAAAAAGAACCTTGAGTAGATTCCGGGCTCTGAATGGTCTGTTGTAACTGGCTGAATGGCTCTTTTGCAGTAGTTTTGAGACTTCTAACTCTGCAATTTCCTAGACCGGTGGTACATCTGGAAGGGAACTTGAGGGAAGGACTTTCCTCGAAAGGAATTATGTAACCCTTGGATATGATCGACTGTACCCATCTGTCTTGAGTGAGGGAATGCCAGGCTTCTGGGTACAGTGATAATCTTCCCGACTGCCTCCAAGGAGGGACAGCCGGGCAACATCTCAGGGATGCTGAAAAGGATAGTCAGACAGAGGCTCTCTGTTTCCCTGGTTTTGGACCCCTCTGCCTCTAGAGCGGCTATTGTTGTTACCCCCTCTGCCTCTAGGGGTAAACTGACCACGTGAATCCGGCGTGACTTCTTGGGATTTACGGAACCACATCTTCCCACCTTTCTGTCCTTTGGGATAAGGTCTAGAAGGGGTGGAAAAACGGACTCCTACAGCAGAAAGAGTCTTGCCGTCCTGTTCGCACCTGGTCAAGGTTTCCTTCACCTGAGGGCCAAACAAAGCTGACCCATCAAAGGGAGAATTTGTGAAGGACGCCTTAAAGGGATCCGCAAAATCACATAGCCGCATCCAGGCTTGGCGCCTAAGAGCCACACCTGTACCTCATGGCTCTACTCGCTCCATCAGCAGCATAAGATATTAGCCGCATGGAGGAGTTTGCAATGGAATTGAGGGTTCCTAGCTGCGAAGCAATTTTTCTTGAGCCCCTGCAGCTGTAGGATCCTGAACTACTTCACCCAGCTCCTTAAGGATATCCCTCTGGAGTCTGGTGAAGTGACATAGGTAATTCAGCGAGCATAGCAAAGGTCGCTGAGGAAAACATCCGCTTACCGTACCTATCCATGGTCCTAGAGTCCTTATTAGGAGGATGGACGGCACGGAAGGATCTGCAAGTTCCTTTTGGTGGCCGCAGCCACCACCATGGCATCAGCGGGACACCCTTAGTGAGGAATTGCTTGTCACACGGGCAGTGATAAATTTTGAAGGCCTCCTAGGGACTGGCTCTACAGAGTCAGGAGCTGCCCACGCCTTCGTGCAATAACCTGCATAAGGGGGTCGAAGGCGGAGACACCCAGGAGGTGGAGGGCCGAGATCCAAACGCCTCTAGGTATACTGACTCATCCTCAGAGGGATTGTTGGTGGGCCAGTTTCCCTCTGTTTAAGGAGTTCTAGGATGTCTGAGAAGGAGACATCCTCAGAGGGGATCTAGGGATCCCTCTGACTCATCAAAGTCAGTATCCCAAGTGACAGACTCGGGAGTCTACATGTTTCCTCTTACAAGTCCTCTTCCTAGGAGGATCTCCCGAAACATCAGGAGAATCCTCGGAAGAGGGGAAATTCCCAATGGGGAAACCTGAGGCGGAGGATCTCTGGGTCCTGTAGCAAGAGAAGTGGCAGAGATGTCAACAGGTACTATAGAGGGAGGAGCTATGGGAACAGACTGCTGACTGATACCAGTGGCCAGCACACTCTTCATCACCTCGAATGCTCCCTCCCAGGCAGGTCCGAGAGAACCCGTTCGAAGAACTAGGAACTCCAGGGACCACCGAAGGGAAGTCTCCGAGGCAGATGTCGGAGCCGAGCTCACCAAGGCCGAGGCTCCAAGGGAAGAGCGGGTTCGGACAAGGGTCCGATGCCACTCACCCCTCGGAGGAGACCATGGAAGCCCGACCACCGAATCCCTCTAAGGAAGGTCTCAAGAGGAGATAAGAGTAGAGGCTGAAGGAACAGAAGGGGTATCCGTCCTCCAGCCGTAGCAGTAACCATTCGAAGACTCCAACTCCAAGCTCTGGGGTAGAGTTGAAGGAGGAACTGTAACGGGTGTGGACCAATAGTCGCCTGTTGAGACGGACTATGTAACATTTGGGCCAGTACCTGTGACTTAAGTAATCTGCTGACCACTCTCTAGGTCATGGTCTGACAGTCTGGATGACCTTGAAGATCGGCTCCGATGGCTCCGTTCGAAGAAGAGGTGAAGCCGAGCCGAAGTATCGCTCCAAGGAAGGGACCTCGACCTCTTCCTGGAATGAGCCATCGAACCGATACTATAGATCCTGTCGGAGCCGAAGACTTATCGGAGCCGACAGGAAGCTCGATGTATCGGCTCCAGCCGGAGCCGATACAGCCACCAAAGTAATGGTGTCGGAGCCGATCGGTGCCGACACCGATGCCTGTGCCACATGGGGGTCGGAACCGATCGGAGCCGTCACCGAAGTGGTCGTTGCAGATTCGGTACCGGTAGCCATCGGTGCCGGCTTTGTAAGCCAGAATCGGCTCCAGCCGAGCCGATCTCGACTGAACGAGTCGGAGCCGAGGCCGCAGGCTTAGACACAGAAGCCTGGGCCTTGGAAGATTTAGCTGATTTTGATGGAGCCGACTTAGCGGAGAGCCCTCCGGCTTAAGAAGGCCCCTAAGTATCAGCTTGTTGCGTCTTTCCTGCAGGACTCTCTGGCTGAAAGAATGACAAATAGCACAGGAGTCCTGCAGGTGAAGAGGCCCCAGGCAATACAGGCAAGAAGTGTGACCATCTGTCAGAGACATCTTCTGACAGCACGAGTCACACTTCTTAAAACCTGAGACCCTCTCCTTTGACATGGTGCTTTACAAAACACACACACACACACACCAGTCAAAAAATTAACTTAAATAAAATACCAAAAGGTATTTCTGTAAAACAAACACACACACCCTAACAGGGAGGGGATGGGATGGGTAAAGTTTGACTAAAAAAAATTAGAAGAGACAGGGATTTTCTGTCAGAAAATGTAAATAATTAACTTATAACTAACAATTAAGGGTTTTTTTACAAAAAAGGGGCTTAACTATCAAAAAAGTGAATCACTTACCAGGAGCTGGTAAAAGGAGGACCTCATAAGCGAAGCGGCAAACGAGATCTGGGTACTTACCGCCTTGCATCATGGGATATGGGGCTGCCTCGAGCTGGTAAAAGTGACTCTCGAGCTTAGCAAGTGCCGAGTCGGAGCCGAGGGATCGGCTCCGAACCCATCAAGCCCATCAAGCAAGAATGAAGGCGAGATTGACAACTTAACATCTATCCTCACCACCTCTTTGTGTAGGTGCTTGCCATGATCCTTGAGATTGCCCTCTACCCCTAGGGCGTTTGTATCTACCTCTTTGGGGTCTGTCCGTGGCTGGAAAGGACCAATTTTTTGAAGGCCAATTTCTACCGAAACGTGGAGGTTGTACCTGTAGGAAATCTTTCACTGTTTGCATTGATTTTGCCTTTTCCTCCATTTTCTTTAATACCTCCTCAGTTTTAACACCAAACAATACATCTTTTTGCAGTGGTGCATCCAGTATTTTAGCTTTAACATGATCTGGTAAGGTTTGCTCTTTAAGCCAAGCATGTCTACGTATGACTGATCCTGTAACAGCAGCTCTACATGAGGCCTCTAAAGCATCAAAACCACATTGCAAGGTATGCTTACCTACTTGTTCTGCACTATGTATCAAATCCTGCAACTCCTTCAATTCTGGTTGTTCAGGTTGTGACAGTTTGCCTCTCAACTGTGATAACAGAAACTGTTGGTACTTTAACATATGGAACTGGCAGTTTAATGCCCTCATGGATAAGGTGGCAGAGGTGTATACCATTTTCCCCCACCTTTCTAAAGCTCTGGAATCCCTCTCTGAAGGTAAAGGATTTTTAGTAGCGGAGGCCTTAATTCCCTTGGGGCCCTGTGAGATAGTTTCTGGGTCAGCCGTATGGCTTTTGTAAAGGAATTGGTGTGAGTCAGGAACCCGGTAATACCCATCAGGCTTGACTGGGGCTGGAGGTAAAGAGTCTGGGTTAAGGCAGGACTCGAATACACATCATCAAGGATATCTAAGACAGGAGGTATAGCCAGAGGCCTGTGCTGAGGGAGCAAGAGAAAATCCCTAAGCCTTTTCTTGGAGTCTGAGTACTCTTGGCCTTCCCAGTGGAAGTGTTCCCTCAAGGTATGCAAGGTTTCCCCAAAAGAGTAATCCTCAGGGGGGGGAGACAGAGGGAATGGACTCCTCTGCATCAGAATCTTCAAAAGGGGACTATGAATTTTTTATTTTTTTTTTTTTTTATTTTACATTTGTTAACCGGGCTAGTCTGGCTGGATACATGTACATTTTCAGCAGAGGCCTCCAAGCTTTGTCCTTTCTGGGCACCAAGAACAGTCTTGAGTAAAATCCTAGTCCCTGCTCTTGCTGTAGTACTCGCTGAATGGCCCTCATGTCCATGAGAGATTAAACTTGTTTTTGTGCCTCTGCCCATTTACTGTGTGGCAGGATTGGCACACCGTTTGCCCATGGCAGGGTGTGAAAATGGAACCTGTAGCCTTGTGACACTATATCCAAGACCCATTTGTCCTGGGTGATCATGCGCCAATTTTGGGAAAAAAGTGCTAGTTTTCCCCCTAAAGGAGCTGCCAGAAGATAAGTGCTTGGTGCTGGCAGGGGGAAGTCACTGAGACTGTTTTCTGTATGGCTGTGATTTATCTTCTCTGCTTTTGGAGGTAGAAGTACCCCATTGTTTAGACCTGAATGAGCCTTGTGGCTGGGATCTGCCTCTGGGGCATCTGTATCTGCCTCTTTGTGGCCTGTCTGACACTGGAAAGGACCAATTCTTTGTAGGCCAGTTCCTGCTAAATCTGGGAAGTTGTACCTGTAAGAAATCCTTGACTGTTTGCATAGATTTAGCTTTGTCCTCCATTTTCTTCAACACCTCTTCTGCTTTAGCACCAAACAAGGTATCATGCTGTAATGAAGTATCTAATAAATTTTGCTTTAACATTACCAGGCAGATTCTGTTCCTTTAACCAAGCATGCCTCTTAATGACAGAACCCGCAAAGTACAGTTTTGTACCTACCATAAATGTAGATGTCCGATAGATATGCAACTGCAGTCCTGACATATGGGTTGTCCTGCCTCAGGCAGCCCCTCGGTCAGCCGGATTCCAAAGTATGGATCTGGCATGGGCTGATGTCGCCTCTTCCCCATCAGAGCGGCTGGGGTATAAAAGCATCAGGCGACGCCATCTTCTTCAGTGTTTCTTGCCCCAGATGCCAGGTGCCCTCCAAGGAAGGCTAAATTTAGAGAATGGATAAAAATCCAGACATGCACAATAGTAATAAACAGATACACCATAAAAGCTATCCCCAGCTAAGTTGGAAAAGGGGTAGTGGACCCAAAAAGGTAAATTACAGAGGGGTAGGAGGGAGGGTAAACCTGACTGCAGTTGCATATCTATCAGACATCTACATTTATGGTAGGTACAAAACTGTACTATGTCCTTCAAGAATGCAACTGCAGTCCTGACATATGGGTTGAATACCATAGCCAAGCTGGGGTGGTAGGATCTAAGAAAAGATGGTGTAGCTAAAATGCCCTGCAGGACTGCCGAAGCAAAGCCTGCTCGGGATCTGGAGTATAAAGGCAGGTTGTAGTGTTTGGAAAATGTATGCACGGAGCTCCATGTAGCAGCTTCTAGAATGTCCTTTGTAGCCACCCCTCTTAGAAAGGCTGTGGAGGTGGCTATAGCTCTGGTGGAGTGTGGCCTGATATCGGCTGGCACACCTTTTCCATGGAAGGAGTAACAGAATCTGATGCAGTGTCCAATCCATTTTGAAATTGTTTGTTTGGAAATTGCTTTTCCTTGCACTCCAGCAGCTTAAGCTACAAATAGTTGGTCAGACTTTCTGTTGGCCTTTGTTCTGTCCAAGTAGTAGCGTAATTGTCTGTGTATGTCCAAAGTGTGCAGCAGCTTTTCCCCTTTATTTTGAGGATTGGGAAAGAAAGTAGGCAGGTGAATTGCTTGATTTAGAGACACCCTGGATATCACTTTTGGCATGAATGAAGGATTGGTTCTTAAAGAAACTCTGTCCTGATGAAAAATGAGGAATGGAGGTACTGCCATGAGGGCCTGCATCTCCGAGACTCTTCTTGCTGAGGTAACTGCCAACAGGAAAACTGTTTTCCAGGAGAGAAATTGCATTTCTGAAGATGCTGCTGACTCAAAAGGAGGAAGAGTTAATTTTCCCAAGACGAAGTTGAGGTCCCAAGCAGGCACTGGTGGTTTCCTGGGAGGTTTGATACTCTTTATCCCTCTTAGAAACTGTCTTAGCAAAGGATGTGAAAACACAGGTGGATCGCAGTTGTATTTTGCTGAGATTGCTGAAGCGTGTATTTTTATGGAAGAATATGAAAGGCCACTATGAAGCATTTCTGCCAAGTATTCTAGTATCTGTGGCATGCTTATTACTGATGCATCCTGACCCTTGTTGGCATTCCAGGTGATGAATCTCTTCCATTTGGCTGAATAAGTTTTTCTGGTGGAAGGTCTGCATGCTTCCAGTAAGATCTCTTGAACTTTTTTGGAGAGAGATATGGGTGGAAGTCATGGGACCCTCCAAGCTGTCAGCTGCAATGTTTGCAGGTTGGGATGAACCGTCCTGTATTTGTGCTGAGTTAGAAGCAGAGGCCATTGAGGCAGGGGCCACGGCTTGGTGCGAGATATGCTCCTTAGTAATGGATACCAGTGCTGCCTTGGCCAGTCTGGAGCTATCAAAATACCTTTCGGTTGTTCTGCTTTGATCTTCAGTAACACCTTGGTCATTAACGGTAGAGGTGGGAATGCATAGATTGTCAGAGAATTCCAGCTGAAGGAGAGAGCATCCATTCTCCAGGCTTGAGGATGGTGTGTCCTCGAACAGAACTTCTTCAGATGATGATTGCGGTGAGAGGCAAAGAGATCTATGTCCGGCCTTCCCCATGCATGAGTTATTTGTGAAAAAATGTCTGGATGCAGCATCCATTCGTGCGGGTCCAAAATGTTTCTGCTTAGACTGTCCGCCAGAACATTGTCCTTGCCTGGAACAAACTGGGATTGCAACTGTAAGTTCAGTTTCAGGGCCTTTTCCCAAAGAGTCATTGTTAGTCTGCAGAGGGGGAATGAGTGCCTCCCTGTTTATGTACCACATGACAGTGGTGTTGTCTGTCTATTAGCAGATGACCTTGTTGAAGAAATTTTTCGAAGGCCTCGATTGCATGAATCACTGCCAACATCTCTTTTAGATTTATGTGCAGATGCATTTCCCGGGGAGTCCATTGCCCTTGCATGCATCTGCCCTCCATGTGCGCCCCCCATCCATGATCTGAGGCGTCTGTTGTAATGGTTTGACTTGCTTGAGGCTTGTTGAAAGACATGCCTTTGTTTAATTGACTTGCTCGTGCCCACCACAAAAATTCCTTTTGGAGACATGGAATAAGTGGTATAATTTCTTCTAAGTTGTGGCTGTGTTGAGACCATAAACTTTTTAGGTACCACTGTAGTTTTCTCATGTGTAGTCTTGCCAGTGGAATCAGAAGAATGCAAGATGCCATGAAACCCAGGGCCTGCAGGATTTTCCTTGCAGTCATCTGGGTGAGCTTTGCTAGGCTTTTGAAGTAATCTGGTAATTGTTCTTGTTTTTCTTCTGTGAGGAAAGCCATTTGTGTGTTTGTGTCCAGTTTGGCTCCTAGAAAAATTATTTGTTGGGATGGCAGTAGTCTTGATTTTTGAATATTGACTGTGTATCCCAAAGCCTGTAGTAAGTGTATGACATAATCCAAGTTTCTTATCAAGGCTTGTTTGCTGTCCGCTTGTATAAGGCAGTCGTCCAGGTAAGGGTATATTTGTATCCCTGAGTCTGCAATGTGCAATTACTGATGCCAGGCATTTCGTGAATACTCTGGGCGCAGTAGATAAGCCAAACGGCAATGCTGAGAATTGATAATGCTCTGACCCTGCAAGAAATCTGAGGTATCTTCTGCAACAGTGTCTGATTGGGACATGCAGGTATGCCTCCTTGAGGTCCAGAGTAACCAGCCAAGACCCCTTGCCCAGCATGGGAAGAAGTTGCAGTAACGTCAGCATTTTGAATTTTGGCACAATGAGAAAAGTGTTTAGAGCGGACAAGTCCAGTATAGGCCTCCATTGCTTTTCTTTTCTTGGAAAAAGGAACAGTCTTGAGTAGAATCCCTGACCTTGTTCCTGAGGAGGAACCTTTTCTATTGCTTTGATCTGTAACAGGTTTGAAACTTGTACGAGTGCCTCTGCCCTTTGATTTTGTGGCAGGTTTGGCATGCCTTGTCTTGTTGGTAAGGTATGGAAGTGGAACCTGTAACCTTTGTCTATTATGTCCAGAATCCATTTGTCCTTTGTTAAAGCGTGCCAATTCTTTGAAAATAAGGATAATTTTCCGCCTAAAGGTGCTTCTCTTTGAGCCTTGGTCGGCGGTGTCAAAGTCAAGTCATTGTGATTGTCCCTGTGGAGCAGTAGAAGTCCCTGCGCCACTTCTCTGATTAGTTGGTTGCCATTGGCGGCCCCTGTAGGAGCCTCGGTATTGCCCTCTACCTCGAGCACGCCTGTTTTTTTCCCCTTTGGAACTTGTCAGTGTCTGGAAAGGACCAATTCTTTGAAGGCCAACTCCTGCTGAACCTCAGTGGCTGAACCTGGAGGAAATCTTTGACTGTTTGTACTGATTTAGCCTTTTCCTCAATAGATTTCAACACATGCTGTGCATTAGCACCAAATAGCTTCTGTTTTTCCAGAGGTGCATCTAGGAGCTTTACTTTAACATGATCTGGCAATGCCTGTTCTTTCAACCAAGCATGTCTACGTATGACGGCCCCTGTCATAGCTGCCCTACATGAAGCTTCCAATGCATCATAACCACACTGAAGAAAATGATTGCTAACCTGCTGAGTATTATGAACCAAATCCTGCAAGGCCTTTCTATCTAAAGGCTCAGGAGAGGCTAACTTTTTCTGCAAATCATCCATCAAGAAATCCTGATACTGAAACATATGAAAAAGACAGTTAAGTGCCCTCATGGCAAGGGTGGTTGAGGTATAAACTTTTTTGCCCCATCTCTCCAAGGACCTAGATTCCCTGTCTGCAGGCAAAGGGTTTTTGACCGTGGAGGTGGCCACTCCTTTGGGCCCCTGAGAAATAGTTTCTAGATCCACAGAGTGGGCCTTAAAGAGATGCTTATGAGTTTCAGGAACCCTGTAATATCTGTCTGGCTTGACAGGAGCAGGAGGGAGAGAATCAGGGGAAGCACTGAAGTCTGAATACACATCATCCAATACATCTAACACTGGTGGAATAGCTAAAGGCCTGTGCTGGGGTAACTTAAGGAAAGTACGTAGCCTTTTCCTGGAGTCAGAGAAATCCTGGCCCTGCCACTGAAAATGCTCTCTCATGGAGTGGAGAATTTCCCCGAAAGAAATATCCTCTGGAGGAGAGGCAGAGGGAATGGATTCATCAGCATCAGAATCCTCGTAGGCCTGGAAGGATTCTTCCTGGGAATCTGAATGGTCCGAGTCCCCAGAGGCTTCATCTGAGGAAAGGGTATCTGCTCAACCCTAGGCCTTTTATCTGCAGGCGGCTGAGAACCTCTGTCTGGGTGTGCCCGAGAGCCTCTGATTAAAGAAATTAGATCTGCAGCTAAAGTCATGATCTGTTTATCAGAAGTGGAACCTTGGGAAAAGGATTTAGGAGGGTGAGCCTTAGCCTGGATGGCAGCCTTAGCACGTGTGTAGGCCTTGATGGACATAGGGACCGGAGGCCTAGCTGCCCCACGTGCTGGAGTAACTTTATCCACCGGTATGGTGTCAGGTAAGTCCTGGGCTTCGGTTTCAGGAGGAAAATCAACAACCGGCACTTGTGGGGTAAGTTTTCCATGGTGCTTATAGCAGAAATTAATGCAATGGGCTATCCATTTAGAGATGGTTTGCTTTGAAATGGCCTTCCCCTCTGCCCCCGCAGCAAAGCCAACTAGCAGCTGTTCAGATTTTCTGAGAGGCTTAGTCCTGTCCAAATAAAATCTAAGTTGTCTGTGCACGTCCAAAGAGTGCAGAATTAGTTCTCCTTTGTTTTGTGGATTCGGGGAAAAGGTAGGCAAATTAATGGACTGATTTAGGGCCACACTAGACACCACTATGGGCATAAAGGAAGGATTGGTCCTGAGGGAAACCCTGTCCGCATGGAAGATAATGAAGGGTTCCACTGCCATGAGGGCCTGTAATTCAGACACTCTTCTTGCTGAAGTGATGGCTAGAAGGAAGGCTGTTTTCGAAGAAAAAAATTATTACTCTGCAGTTGCACCTGGCTCAAAGGGAGGGACAATGAACTTTTCCAATACAAAGTTAAGGTCCAGGCTGGAGCAGGGGCTCTCCTGGGGGGGGGGGGGGGTTCTTAAGTTTTTGGCCCCTCTAAGGAATTGCTTTAGCAGGGGGTGAGAGAAGAGAGTGGGCTCAGTATTATAATGTGCTGAAATGGCAGAGGCATGAATTTTAATTGACGAGAAGGATAGGCCCTTGTGGGGCATTTCTGTTAAGTACTGAAGAATATGAGGTAAGCTGGGCACGGTTGTGCCATCCCCCAAGTCTGGTACCAAGAACAGTATTTTTTCCACTTTTCAGCATAGGATTTTCTAGTACTAGGTCTCCTTGCTTCCAGAATGACATCCAGCACCTGCTTACTGAGGGGATGCTATTGGAGAGCTCAAGAAATTAGCCAAGCTGCAAGGATCAGGGTTTGAAGCTGAGGGTGCGGAAAATGGGCCGCCTGCTGAGACAGCAGGGTAGGTGCCTGGATCGAGCAGTATCATGCTGCGCAAGCGGGGGTACCGGGGCTGGCGAGGCCAGTCTGGTGCAATAGGTATTGTCCTTGGTTTGTCCTGTTTGATCTTTAGCAGAACCTTCAAGGGGAGAGGCAGAGGGGGGACAGGCATAAACCGAGACGCTTTCCCAGGTAAAGGACAGGACATCCACTTTCCAAGCTTGACTGTGGGAAGTCCTTGTGCAGAATGTGTCCAATTGGTAGTTCTGACGGGAGGGAAACAGGTCTACATATGGAGACCCACATTTGTTCCTCAAGACGTTGAATATTTTTTGTTCCAGTTTCCATTCGTGTGGGTCCAAGAGATTTCTGCTTAGGTCGTCTGCCAGTGAATTTAGCTTACCTGGCAGGAATTGAGCTTGTAGGTGCACTTGGAAGCTCAAGGCTGTGTTCCACAGAGCCATGGCTAGTCTGCAGAGAGGTACAAGTTGGTTCCCTCCTGCTTGTTTATGTACCACATAACTGTGGTGTTGTCTGTCTTTACCAATAATTGGCCTGGAAGGATGTGGTCTTTGAAGGCTGTCAGTGAATTCTGTACAGCTAACATTTCTTTTTGGTTGATATGCAGGTGCATCTGTCTAGGGCTCCATTTGCCCTGAATGCACTGCCCTGCCAAGTGAACCCCCAATGCAAAGTCTGATGCATCTATTGTTAGGGTTTGGGCGGCAGGGGGTAGAGTGAAAGGGAGCCCCTTGTTGTGGTAGCAGGCCTCTGTCCACCAAAGGAACTCTGTCTTTATGCAAGGAATGATGGGAACCATTGATTCCAGGTCCTGAGACTGTTGACTCCATAGGCTTTTTAGATACCATTGTAGTTTCCTCATATGTAGTCTTGCATACAGAATTAGTAGAATGCAAGAGGCCATGAACCCCAGGGCATGCAGAATTTTCCTTGCAGATAGCTGGGGCTTTGTGGCCAAAAGTTTGAAGTAGGTTGTCAAACTTCTCTAGAGTGAGGAAAGCCATCTGGGAAGTTGTGTTCCAGCTTGCTCCTAGGTATACAATCTGTTGGCAGAGTACTAGATGAGATTTCTTTTTGTTTATGGTGTACCCAGCGAAGTTAGAAGTTTCTTTACGAATGCCAGATGTTTTAATAGCATGTTCTGGTTTTCTGCCTGAATCAGACAATTGTCCAGGTATGGGTATATTTGAATATTTCTCTGCCTGCAAAATGCAACGGCTGGAGGTAGACACTTTGGTATTCACAAAGAGAAGTGCAGAGAACTGCATGGAGCCTGTCCTGAAGAGTAGGCATTTCCTGCAAGATTCCATTATTGGAATGTGCAGGTAAGCTTCCTTTAAGTCTAAGGTAGCCAACCAGGCATCTTTGCCTAGCACAGGAAGCAGCTGCTGAAGTGTTAGCATTTTGAATTTGGGGATTACCAAAAAGTTGTTTAGAATAGAGAGATCCAGAATAGGATGCCAGGAGCTGTCTTTTCTGTGTACCAGGAAAAGTCTTGAATAAACACCTTGTCCCCTTTCTTAAGCTGGGACAGACTGAATAGCCCTGATACTTAGAAGAGAGAGAGAACCTGCTGTTGAGCCTCTGCCCACTGACTTGGGGGTAGGTCTGGCCAACCGTTTGGGGTTGGTAGGGTGTGAAAGTGGAATCTGTATCTGTGGAAAACTATATTTAAAACCCATTTGTCCTGGTAATGAGTTCCCAGTTTTTTGCATGCAGGCCGAGCTTTCCTCCTAAGGTAGCAGGCAGTAGAGCAGGGCTTGAAGGGTTAAGGTGAAGTCATTGTGACGTTTTTCCATAGGGGGGTGTCTTATTACTTCCTGCTTTGGAAGTGGGAGACCCCCACTGCATAGGCCTGTGTGTAGCCTGAAACTGTAACTTAGGTGATCTGCTGTTCCTGCTTTTGGACTGAGAAGGCCTGGAAGAGGCTGGAAAGGACCAATTCTTTGAAGGCCAATGCCTACTAAATCTGGGAGGCTGTACTTGCAGGAAATCTTTAACAGTTTGCATAGATTTAGCTTTTTCCTCCATCTTTTTGAGGACTGCTGCTTTGTTGCCAAACAGGTGGTCTTGGTTTAAGGGAGCATCCAGTAATTTAGCTTTAACATGATCTGACAAGTTTTGCTCCTTAAGCCAAGCATGCCTTACAGACCCAGTGACAGCAGCCCTGCAAGATGCTGCTAAAGAGTCAAAACCACATTGCAAAGTATGTTTACCAACTTGTTCAGCAGAATGCATTAAATCCTGTAATTCTTTATGCTCAGCACAGTCAGGAATCAACATCATTTTCTGTTTAAGTAGTCCCATAATATGCTGCTGATACTTCAATACATGAAACTGGCAATTTAAGGTCCTAATGGCCAAAGTAGCAGAAGTGTATACCTTCTTACACAATCTGTCCAAGACCCTAGAATCTCTATCAGAGGGGGTAGGTTTTTTGGCAGCAGTAGCCTTAATGTCCATTGGTCCTTGGGAAATGGTCACCAGATCCGCAGTAGGATTCTTCAAGAGGAACTTGTGAGAGTCAGGTACACTAATACCCGTCAGGCTTTCTGGGAGCTGGAGGTAAAGTGTCTGGGGACAGGCTAGATTCCAAGAAGGCATCATCTACAATGTCCAGAACAGGAGGGATAGCCAAAGGCCTGTGTTGAGGGAGGAGTAAAAATTCCCTAAACCTCTTTCTGGAGTCAGAGTAATCCTGGCTTTCCCAGGGGAAATGCTCTCTTAGTGTGTGCAAGGTTTCACCAAAAGAAAAATCTTCTGGAAGGGAGGCAGAGAGAATGTAATCCTCTGCATCGGAATCCTCATAGGTAGATAAGGGCAAATCCTGGTCATCAGAAGAAACAGATTTCAGAATCCTGGTCAGAAGAATCAGATGGAAAATCAGTTCTAGGTCTCTTAGAGGGGGAAGGCTGGCTTCCCCTAATTAAAGTAATAAGGTCTTCAGACATTCTAAGCATTTGTTTTTTAGACATATGGACCTGGCCATGCAGTTTGGATGTCAGTTTTCTAGGCGTGGATCGAGTTTTAGGCCTGGTTGAAGATGGCGTTGGTTTAAAATGCAAATCTGTAGGCCTGAATATATCCTCAAAAGCCGGTGCCTGCACAGCAGCTATGGACCCATCCAAGGTAGAGACATCCGCAGGTTCCATAGTCGAAGAAGCATCTCGCGGCATAGCAGACTCGAATGGGTCTCAGTAGAGGCCTGCGCATCTGAGGTAGCGGGTATCAGGGGCTGCGAAAGCACCTCACTGAGTACCGGCGGACTGGTGGCTAGCTTAACGGAAGCATCGGTGGCAGTTTTGGACCTATGCGGCCTGTCTCCGTCTTTATCTTTACGTTTTTTCAGAAGATCGGTAGTCAGATAGCTTAACAAAGCCATTTTGGAGAACGGATACAGAGTACCAAAATAATTTGCTGCAAAGATAGCCCGACGACGAATAATTCGGGGGTTGAACAAGGCACAAAACCGACAGCGTGGGATGTCGTGGTTTGGGCCTAAGCAAGGGATACAGTACGAATGAAAATCATTGAGGTATTTGCTTTCCACAGGTAAGACAATTATTAACCTTTACTGACATCGGTCGGAGCAAGAAGAAAGATCCCCAAACGAGGTACTTATCTTTTTTGAAGACTTCAGTTCTGAAACTCGAAAACGAAAATTTCAGGAGTCGGCCGACCGGCACTTGCGAACTGTTTCTGCTTTGGGCACCACACAGCAAGAAAGACTGACGTAATGGCATCGGCTGCATGTTTTATACCCCTGATGACCTGACATCATGGTAGAAGAGACAGCATCCAATGCAGGAATCCAAGATTCTAGTATTCAGGCCGGCTGTGGGCTAACTGCAGGCAGATACCAAAATGTGATGACTGCAATGGTGAAACACGAAGAACATCAATATAGGTCCCACTGATCACTGCTGCAGTATTCCTGACATATGGGCAGTCAGTTTTGATGTCTGACCAGGATACCAAAACTTTTATTTTTCTTATGTCGTATGACCAATCAGTTCATATCCGTCTTGGCATAGAGATGAACATATGAAGGTGGATCCTCAGAATGTCTCTAAAACAGCTGTCTGAAGACTACTGAGAGATATAAGTGGTAACCTAGGAGGGATGCAGCTTGAATTGGCAAGACTCCCGCATACTCATGTAACAGCAAAAGGGGAAGAGGAAACTGAAGAATGATGGATGGTAGGATGGAACACTGCAACAGTGCTCCTACTGTTGTGCTAAATTCTTACACAACTATATTATGTCTTGACTGAAATCACTGTTGTAGTATTCCTGACATACGGGTGATTTCTAGAGCTAAAGGATGGCTACTGCGTATAAACCTGTGTTAGGATGTAAAGTATGAGAGTCCTAAGAGACAGATTGTTAAAGGATGGAATCCTTTCAGGTTGTCTCCTACACCTAAAATGAATGGATCCCCCATGCCTACATTGGCCAATGAAACAGCCGAAAAGGATGCTTCTGATACCAGGTCCAGAGTGGCTGGCAAGATTACACCAGAGGGATTTGGGTAAAGCAGTAAGTGGTCTGAAGAACCATCGACAGCCACTGTAGAATCATCTACCATTGACTGAGCGCATACTAAAGGCAAGGGCTCATGTTTCAACTGCTTTTTCTTTTTATGTACACTGGAAGAAGGAACAGTAGGACCAGGGACCAGTATAAGAATCCTTGTTGTAGCCAAGGTAGAAAATACAGTTGTGTACACTTTACCATAAATGTAGATGTTCAAGTATATTCACTGCTGCAGTCCACATTTGGGTTATCCCTGTCAGGGTAGCCCTCAGTCAGCCCGAATACCAGAGGCTTAGTATTTCTGCTTCGGTTGCCGTCACTCCAGGACTGACGTCAGGCCGTCAGTAGTATAAAATAAGGCAGACAACGCCATTACATAAGTTTTTCTTGCCCTGCCAGGGGCCCCCAAGAGGGAGCTAGGTTATGGTGGAAGACCACCACCAGTAGAAAGTAAGTATCAAAAGTTCCTTGAAAGGAGAGAGAGAGAGAGAAGAGGGATGGAGGGAGAGAAAACAGGACTGCAACAGTGAATACACTCTAACACCTACATTTATGGTATGTTCACACAACTGTACTATGTTCTTTGTGTTTCACTGTTGCAGTCATCACATCTGGGTTGATTCCCAAAGCTGAAAAGGGTGGAGGCAGTCAAGAAGACTGGGGGCTGGCTAGGATACCCTGCAAGACTGCGGTGGCAAAGCCTGCCCTGGATTTAGAGAAAACACACAGGTGGTAATGCTTGGTGAAGACGGACAGATGTCCATGTTGCAGCCTCCACCCTGCAGCACCCTGGTGGGGACCCCTCTGTGGAAAGCTGCAGAGGTGGAGGTTGCTCTGGTAGAATGTGTCCTGACCCCCTTAGGGGAGAGGTTTCCAGTGATGCTTGCAGCAGAAATGGATGCAATGTGCTATCCATTTGAAAATGGTTTGTCTGGATATGGCTTTGACCTCTGCTCCTGCAGCAAAGCTGACTAACAATTCATCAATCTTTCTAAATGATTTAGTCCTCTCTAGATAGACTCTGAGCTGTCTGTGCACATCTACAGTGCAGTATCCTTTCCCCCTTGTTTTGTGGGTTAGGGAAAATGGTGGGCAAATGAATGGATTGGTTGAGAGCCACACTGGACACCACTTTTGGCATGAAGGATGGGTTAATCCTGAGGGAGACCCTGTCAGCATGGAAAATGATGAAGGGCTCTACAGCCATTAGTATTTGTAGCTCTGACACTCTTCTTGCTGAAGTAATGGCCAGAAGAAAGGCCGTCTTCCATGAGAGAAACTAATGCTGCTGAAGCTGCTAGTTCAAAGGGGGGAAGGGTGAGCTTTTCCAACACAAAGTTTAGGCCCCAAGTTGGGGTAGGTGTTGTTCTGGGTTGCCTCAAGTTGCTAGCCCTGCTTAGGAACTGTTTGATGAGAGGGTGTGAGAAAAGAGGTGGCTCTGTGCTGAAATGAACAGAGATAGCAAAGGCATAAATTTTAAAAGAAGAAAAGGATAGACCCCTGTGTAGTAGGTCAGCAAGGTAATCCAGGATGAGAGGTAGGGAGGGCTGTGCCGTCATGGCTCCCTTAGCCTGGGATCCAGGTGCAAAACCTTTTCCACTTGTCAGCATAAGACTTTCTAGTGCTAGGCGGTCTGGCCTCATGTATAACATCTAGAACCTGTTTGCTGAGATTGGCAGCTTGTGCAGTGGTCAGAGAATAAGCCAGGCTGCCAGATTGATGGACTGCAATTGGGGATACATGAATTCTCCTTCCCTCTGGGTCAGGAGAGTTATCTGAGGGAGATGCCATGGTGGCAGAGGTGACAGGCTGTGCAGCAGTGGGTACCAAGGTCTGACGTGGCCAGTCTTGGGGCAATCAGGATTGTCCTCAGTTTTCCTCCCTTACTTTAAGCAGTACCCTTGTAATGAATGGTAGTTGGGGAAATGCATAGACAGAGAGGTTGACCCACTGGAAGGATAGAGCATCCACTTTCCAGGCCTTGCAGTGAGACTCCCTGGTGCAGAACTTGTGGAGTTGATGGTTGGAGTGGGAAGCAAAGAGTTCAAACTTTGGGGTGCCCCATTTCTGAGTTACAAGAGTGAAGGTTCTTTGGTCTAGCTGCCACTCGTGTGTGTCCAGAAGATTTCTGCTTAAGTTGTCTGCCAGACAGTTTAGAGAGCCTGGCAGGAATTGTGCTAATAGGTGTAGTTACATGGCTGAGGCCATGTGCCAAAGGCTCATGGCGAGCCTGCACAGAGGGTACGAGTGATTCACTCCATGCTTGTTGATATACCACATCAGAATGGTGTTGTTTGTTTTCATCAGTAGAGTCCCTGGGGAGAGGAGGGGTCTGAAAGCGGTCAGTGAGTGCTGGACAGCTAACATCTCTTTTTGGTTCATAGGTAGGTACTAGGCTATTGGCCCTAGGGCCTATATAAGCCTAGCCAAAAAAGTACCCTGGCTTTCGCCACCCAAGAAAATTATTTTCCTGTGCCCCTGTCGAGCAGAGCCACAGAAGTGATCCTCGGGGTGAATTTCCTCTTTCCCATCCCATCATCAAGATTTTTCTTGGAGTGATGAAGAGCTCTGTTTGACATAGATAGGTAGTCTGTTCCAGAGTATGGGAAGTCTTTGGGACAGTAATCTACCTCTCCAGCATTTACTGTTTATTGTGGTGACAAGGTTTAGGTCCCTGCATCGTGTAGCTCGGAGGGATTGGGATTTCTTCACGTGGAGCATGTCCAACAGCTCTGGGTTTGACATAGCTTTGTATGCTAGGCAGAGATCGCCTCTAAGTAGGCGATATGCGACGGAGTAAAGCTGGAGTTTTTTGAGACTGTCTGCATAGGGCATCTGTTTGAGGCCAGTAATCCTCTTTGTGAGGTATTTCTGTGACCTCTCCAGTTGTAGATGTCTTGGAGGTACATACCAAAAGGGGCGTTGTACTCTAAAATGGGTCTAATGAGTGATGTGTAGAGGGGAACAATGGCCTCTTTTTCTGGATGAGAAACCTTTTGTGATGAGGTGTGCCACGTAGAAGGATTTCCTGACCACTGTGGTGATGTAATTATCAAAGGAGAGACTACTAGCCACCTGCGCGCCAGTGTTAAGTAGACTACCACCTATGTGGTAGCTCATGTGTGGGTCTATATTAGAACATCGAAGTTTCAGAATTTCGAATGTTCTATCATCGAACCCTATTCAGCGAAAGCTGAAAACATCGAACAATAAGGAACAGCAAATTTTTTCCTAGGGAATAAATTAGCTGTTCCAAAACACATACACACAACACAAGCACACCAAACAAACAGCAATCCACACACACACACCAAAAATCTTACACCTAACCCTACACTAAACTATACACACCACTAACTATCCACTTACCTTAACCCAAACCCTAACCCTAAGGTCCCTCACTATTGCACACTAACCTGACCTACGCCCTAACCCTAACTCACCTAACCCACCCTAACCCTCACATCCACACAATCGCACACATACCTGACCTGCACCCTAACCCTAACTAACCTAACCCGCACTCAATCTCACACTTACCTGAACCCGACCTGTAACTTTCCACCACAGCACTGAAAATACTGAAGCAACAGAAACGGACAACGAAATTCTTTCCCTAGGAAAAAATTTGGTTTTCTGTTGCTTCGATATTTTCAGCTTTTGCTGAATGGGGATCGATATTAGAACATTCAAAACTTCGATGTTCTAATATAGACCCATTCATAGGTACAGAGTTTTTACCAAAGGGGATGACTATGCACTTTTTGGCATTGAGCTTCAGGCCATGGTTTTGACACCAGGCATCTGTCTCACTGAGGCCCTTTTGTAGGATGTCCACATCGTTAGGAGTTTCGATTATGGCTCCTAGTCTGCAGTCATCTGCAAACTTCGTTAGCCAAAGACAGTACAGTTGTGTACACTTACCATAAATGAGAATGTTCGAGTGTATTCACTGTTACAGTCATTACATTTGGGTAATCCTGCTGGCAGGTTGCTCTCAGTCGGCCTGAATTCCAAAGTCTTGGGTCCTGTGTCGGCTGCTGTCCTGACGTCAGGGGTATAAAAGAAGGAGCAGACGCCATTTTCTTCAGTTTTTCATGCCCCAGATGTCAGATATATATATATATATATATAAAATTACATGCACCAATATAAACTTGACCTTCATCTATGAACAAATACACCACATAGGTTGGCTGGGTAACCTGGACTGCAACTGTGAATACACTCGAACATCTACATTTATGGTAAGTGTACACAACTGTACTATGTTCTTCATGTTTCACTGTTGCAGTCATTACATTTGGGTAGAGTCCCAAAGCTATGGTTGGAAGGCTGGAGCTAAACAGTATTAGGAGTGGCTATGAGGCCCTGCAGAACTGCAGTGGCAAAGCCTGCCCTGGATTTAGAGTAGAGTGGCAGATGATAGTGCTTTGTAAAGGTGTGCACTGAACTCCAAGTAGCATAGTCTAAAATGTCCTTGGTTGGAACTCCCCTGAGAAAGGCTGCTGAAGTGGCTGCAGCTCTGGTTGAATGTGGCTTAATGCCCTTAGGCACTGGCTTGCCATGTTGAAAATAGCAGAAACTAATGCAGTGGCCTATCCACTTTGAAATAGTCTGCTTTGAGATGACCTTTCCTTGTGATCCTGCAACATATGCCACTAGTAATTGCTCTGTTTTCCGGAAAGCTTTGGTTCTGTCCAAGTAGAATCTAAGCTGTGTACGTCCATGGAATGCAGAATTCTCTCCCCCTTGTTCTGTGGATTTGGATAAAAAGTTAGCAGATGAATGGTTTGGTTAAGAGTCACACTGGACACCACTTTAGGCATAAATGTCAGGTTTGTCCTCAGAGAAACCCTGTCTGGATAAAACATGATAAAAGGTTCCACAGTCATGAGAGCCTGTAGCTCTGAAACTCGTCTTGCAGAAGTTATTGCTAGGAGCAGAGCTGTTTTCCAAGATAAAAACTTTACACCAGCAGTAGCAGCTGGCTCATAAGGAGGCAGGGTGAGTTTTTCCCAAGACATAGTTGAGGTCCCATGCAGGTATTGGTGATCTCCTTGGAGGCCTTAAATTTTTGGCTCCTCTGAGTTACTGCTTTAATAAAGGATGAGAAAAGATTGGTGGTTCTGCATTGTAATGAGCTGAAATAGCAGAGGCATGAATTTTAATTGATGAAAAAGATAGGTCTTTGTCGAGCATCTCAGTTAAGTATTGCAAAATTTGAGGATTATTTGTTACAGCTGTATCAGTTCCTTGTGCCTGGTTCCAAGCACAGAAGCTCTTCCATTTTCCACCGTAAGATTTT
The DNA here is from genome assembly GCF_019279795.1 of Protopterus annectens. Lineage (NCBI taxonomy): Eukaryota > Metazoa > Chordata > Ceratodontiformes > Protopteridae > Protopterus > Protopterus annectens. Next base: position 1,772,318,429 of record NC_056733.1, read on the forward strand.
CTAGTACTGGGACTTCTAGCTTGTAAAATGACATCCATCACAGCTTTCCTGAAAGGTGTGTTTTGTATGATCACATTATCCGCCATGCTGCCAGGTTTAAAGTCCTGAGTTGGCTGTGCAGGATCTGATTGTTTTGCTGGGACAGTAGATGGGGTATCTGAGGTAAGGTCCAAGCTGGGCATTGAGACAAATTCCTTAGGATTGGATATCAGTACTGGCGGGGCCAGTCTGGGGCAATCAGTATCATCTTTGGCTTCTCCTGTCTGACTTTTAGGAGTACCTTGGGGAGGAGTGGCAGTGGAGGAAAGGCATATACTGATAGGTTTTTCCAGCTGAAAGATAGGGCGTCCATTTCCATGCTCGTCTGTGATAAGTCCTTGTGCAGAATCTTTTTAGTTGGTAGCTGTGAGGGGAGGCAAATAGATCTATGTCCGGGCATCCCCACTTCCTTGTTATCATGCTGAAGACTTGAGGATCCAGGTGCTACTCGTGGGGATCCATGAGGTTTCTGCTTAGTTCATCTGCCAGAGTATTTTCTTTTCCTGGCAGGAATTGTGCCTGCAGATGTACTTGGTAAGTCAATGCTGTGTCCCACAAAGTCATGGCTAGTCTGCAAAGGGTGTAAGAATGTGTGCCCCCCTCCTTGTTTATATACCACATGACCGTGGTATTGTCTGTCTTTATCAGTAGTTGTCCCGGATGAATAAGGTCCTTGAAGGCTGTCAGGGCATTTTGAACAGCTAGCATCTCTTTTTGATTGATATGTCGATGCATTTGGTTTGAGGGCCATGTGCCCTGAATGCATCTTCCTGCCATGTGGGCCCCCCCAGGCATAATCTGATGCATCCGTTGTTAGTGTCTGCCTGGCTGGGGGTAATGTGAATAGCTGTCCCTTGTTCTGGTGACAAGCCCTCAACCACCACTGAATCTCCTGTTGCAGGCAGGGAATGAGTAATTATTGCCTCCAGGCTGTGGCAATGTTGAGTCCAAACACTTTTTAGGGACCATTGAAGTTTCCTCATATGCAGTCTTGCATATGGAATTAGAATGCAGGATGCCATGAAGCCCAAAGCCTGCAGAATTTTTCTTCCAGATAACGGAGCCTTTGTTGCCAACATCTTGAAATAGGTAGTCAGTTGCCTTTGTTTGTCTGGCATAAGATAAGCCATCAGGGCAGTTGTATTTAAGCTTGCACCCAGGAATATTATCTCTTGAGAAGGTACTAGTTTTGATTTCTTTTCGCTGACTGTGTACCCTAGGCATGTTAGAAGTCTTTTCACAAATGCCAGATGCTGTAGAAGAATGTCCTTGTTCTCTGCTTGAATTAGACAGTCGTCCAAGTAAGGATATATTTGTATTCCTCTGTCTGCAGAATGCAATTACTGGTGCCAGGCACTTTGTAAAAAAACCCTGAGCGCAGTAGATAAGCCAAAGGGCAGTGCAGAGAATTGGTAATGCATTGAGCCAGCCTTGAATCGGAGGTATCTTCTGTATGATTGTCTGATTGGGACATGCAGGTATGCCTCTTAAGTCTACAGTCACAAGCCAAGCATTCTTGCCCAGCATGGGCAGAAGCTGCTGTAAAGTTAACATTTTGAATTTTGGTATATCCAGGAATGTGTTCAGAATAGATAGGTCCAGTATTGGTCTCCAGGCCTTGTCCTTTCTGGGTAGAAAGAACAGTACTGAGTAAAATCCTTGTCCCTGCTCTTGCTCTGGTACTTGTTGAATGGCCCCCATATCCATGAGGGATGAGACTTGTTTTTGTGCCTCTGCCCATTGATTTTTTGGCATATCTGCCCATCCGTTTGCCTTTAGCAAGGTATGGAAATGGAACTTGTAGCCTTGTGACACTATGTTTAGAATCCACTTGTCCTGGGTTATAATGTGCCAATTTTGAGAAGAAAGTACTAATTTTCCCCCTAAGGGTGCTGCCAGGAGATAAGTGCTTGGTGTAGGCAGGGGGAAGTCATTGGGACTGTTTCCTGTAAGGTTGTGATTTGTCTTCTCCAACTTTGGAGGTAGAAGCACCCCGTTGCTTTGACCTGTATGACCCTTGCGTCTGGATCTGCCCCTATGAGGTCTGTCTCACACAGGAAAGGACCAATTCTTTGTAGGCCAGTCTCTACTAAACCTAGGTGGCTGTACTTGTAAAAAATCTTTGACAGTTTGCATTGATTTAGCTTTGTCCTCCATTTTCTTTAACACCTCTTCTGCCTTAACACCAAAGTATCATGCTGTAAATGTGCATCTAATAATTTAACTTTCAAATGATCAGGCAGATTTTGTTCCTTTAACCAAGCATGCCTCCTAATTACAGAACCCGTAACTGCGGCCCTGAAGGAGGCCTCCAAAGAATCAAAACCACATTGCAAAGTATGCTTTCCAAAACTTGTTCAGCTGCATGCAATAAATCCTGCATTTCCTTGTTTTCTGGACATTCAGTGTTTAACAACATTTTCTGTTTAAGCAATGCCATGACATGTTGCTGATATTTGAGCATATGAAACTGACAGTTTAAGGCCCTTATAGCCAAGGTAGCAGATGTGTAAACCTTTTTCCCCATCTATCCAGTGCCCTAGAATCTCTGTCAGAGGGGGGTAGGGTTTTTTGCAGCGGAAGCCTTAACTCCTTTGGGACCCTGAGAAATAGTCTCTAGGTCTGCAGCAGGGTTTTTAAGAAGGAATTTATGAGAGTCAGGAACCCTGTAATATCTATCAGGCTTAACAAGAGCTGGAGGTAAGGAGTAAGACTAGACTCCGAAAACACATCTACAATGTCCAACACATGTGGAATGGCTAGAGGCCTGTGTTGAGGAAGTAAAAGGAAATCTCTGAGACTCTTTTTAGACTCTGAAAAAATCTTGGCTCTCCCAGTGGAAATGCTCCCTCATGGTATGCAAGGTTTCCCCAAAAGAACAGTCCTCTGGAGGAGAATCTGAAGGTATAGATTCTTCAGCATCAGAATCCTCATAGGGGGGAAGAGAATATTCCTGATCAGAAGAGGGATCAGAAGAAACAGAAACCTGAACTGAAGATTCACAGTCTCTTGCCTAGGCCTCTTATCAGGAGGGGGATGAGAACCCCTGATCAAGGTAATCAAGTCTTCGGCCAGTTTGAGCATCTGTTTTTGTGGCTCTTGAGTTTGTTTCTTTGCTTTAGAAGGTGCTTTAGTCTTTGCCTTTGAAGCTGAAGTAAGTTTAATGTAAAGATGTTTAGGTCTGAATACACCCTCAGAAGCCAGTGCCTGCTCAGCGGCTCCAAACCCATCTGAGGGAATAGTATCTGAGGCTCCAATACCTTGAGTTTCCAGCAGAATGGCCGACTCCACGTGGGAGTCAGTAGCGGCCTGCAACTCTAAAGTAGCAGGCGTCAGGGGCTGTGAAAGCACCTTACTGAGAACCGGCGACTGGCTTAGGAGAAGCTTCGTTGTTGGTTTTGGGCCTCGGTTGTTTCTCTCTCTCCTTTTTTTTGTGTTTTTTGTGAACTCCGGTATTCGGATGGCTATCTGACGACATTTCTGGATAATTAAACTGGTGTACAAAATAGTTTAAAGCAAAAATCATACCGACGCTTAATAGTGCGTTGGTTAAACCTAGCAGAAAAAACCGACAACCAGAAACATTGTGATCAGGGCCTAGGCAAGGACTACAGTAAGAATGAAAGCCCTTATGAGGTATTTGCTTTCCACAAGAAATACAATTATTTACTTTTTCTGATATTGGTCTGGAGCAAGAAAAAAGTTTCCCCAAGGGGGTACTTAGCTTTATTGAAGACTTCAGATCTGAAATTCAAACACGAAAATCTCAGGAGTCGGCCGACTGGCACTTGCGAACTGCTTCTGCTTCAGGCACCGCGTGGCAAGAAAGACGGAAGAAAATGGAGTCGGCTCCTTCTTTTATACCCCTGATGTCAGGGAAGGGGTGACAGCAGCCAACGCACGACCCAAGACTTTGGAATTCAGGCCACCTGAGGGCAACCTGCCAGCAGGATTACCCAAATGTAATGACTGCAACAGTGAAACACAAAGAACATCTTCTGTGTTAGCCTATACTTCAGAGAAGTAGAAACCAAACAGGAGAGGACCCACCTGCAAACTTCGTTAACCAAAGACCTTCTGTGTTAGCCTGTACTTCAGAGAAGTAGATACCCAACAGGAAAGGACCCAGGACTGAACCCTGTGGTACTCCACTTGTCTGAAGTCGGATTTGGAGTCTGCTACTTTCACAGTGTGGGTTCTGTCCGTGAGCCAGTTGGCAACCCATCTTGTGACATAGGGATTTATACCTAGTTTAGAGCGTTTATCTATAATTCCAGAGTGGGGGATGGTGTCGAAAGCCTTGGCAAGATCTAGACAGGCTGTGTGAACCACCTTACCCTCCCATCTATGGCTTTGGTGACTGCTTCAAAGAAGTCTATCTGGTTTAGGAGACATGATCTACCTTTTACAAGCCCGAACTGGGTGGGGTCAAGAGTTTGGAGATTACCAATGTCTTTGTTTATGAGTTCCATGATGATATGTTCCATGGCCTTGCAGACCAGGCTCATCAGGCTAATGGGGCGGTAGTTCCAGGGGTCCATCGTGGCTCCCCCTTTGTGGAGTGGGATAACAGTCACAGTGCGCCATTCATGGGGCACAATGCCTGAGGTGAGGCTATGATTGAACATGGTACTCAGGTGGGGTGGCCAGTTCATTCTGTAGTTCATGTAGAACGCAACCTGGGATTTTGTCAGGTCCCATGGATGCTGTTTTCTTGGCTTTGGAGAGTGTTTTTTTTTACCTGTGCAGGAACTATGCATTCTTCCGGTATAGAGATGGGCCCCTCTAGGGGGTGACAGGGGGGTAAAGTTAGCACTGACCCTATCTGCCAGGACATTGGCAATATCAGTTGGTTCTGTATATTTAGTGCCACTGTGCTGTAACTCAGAGCAGATCTGAGTGTTGCCATTGAGATTCTTGACATAGCTATAGAATGCTTTGTGGTTGTTTTTAGAGTTGATGTGCACATGTATTTGATGTGGACTCCATTGGCCCTGTATGCACCTGCCATCCAGGTGTGCACCCCAGGCATATGTGCCTGTGGTGAAGGTCTGGGTAGCATGGGGTTGTGAGAGAAGGGTAGTCCCTTGTTATGGTAGCATACTGCTTCCCACCAAAGAAAATCTTTCCTTAAACAAGGTATCACTGGTATAAGAGTTTCCAGGTCTTGAGAGTGTTGACCCCAAACACTTTTTAGGTACCAATGTAGTTTCCTCATATGCAGTCTGGCATATGGAATGCGTAGGATGCAAGAAGCCATGAACCCCAGAGCTTGCAGGATTTTCCTTGCGGATAAACTGGGGTCTGGTGGCTAGGTGAGAGAAAGAAGCTGGTCAGGTAGGTTTGCTTTTCTGGTGTAAGGAATGCCATATCTGGGATGCTGTGTCCAGACTTGCTCTCAGGAATATAATTTTTTGGCTGGGTACTAGTCTGGATTTCTTTTCGTTGACAGTAACATCCTAGGGAGGTTGGTAGGTCCTTAACAAAGGGCAGTTGCTTGAGCAGCTTTTCCGGTCTGCCTGACTTAGGCAGTCGTCCAAGTATGGGTAAACTTGAATATTTCTTTGCCTGCAAAAAGCAATGGCGGGAGCCAGACATTTTGTGAAAACTCTGGGAGCAGTGGATAAGCAAAAGGGAAGCACAGAGAACTGAAAGTGCAGTGATCCTGCCCTGAAAAGTAGATATTTCCTGCATGATTCCCTGACTGGGATGTGTAGGTAGACCTGTTTTAGGTCTAGGGTGGCTAACCAAGCATCCTTGGACAGCATAGGTAGTAGCTGCTGGAGGGTGAGCATTTTGAATTTTGGTATCACCAGAAAGGTGTTTAGAATTGATAGATCGAGGATGGGGCGACAGGTGCCCTCTTTTATGGGTACCAGGAAGATACTGAAGTAGAAACCTTGGACTATCTGTTCTGCAGGAACATGCTCTATTGCCCTCATAGAGAGCAGGGAAAGGAATGGCTTTTTGGCCTCTGCCCACTGGTTTGGGAGAAGACCTGGGAAACCTTTTGGGGTTGGTAGTGTGTGGAAATAAAATATGTATCTCTGGGACGCTATGTTGAGGACCAGGCGGTCGTTGGTAATGGAGGCCCAGGTGCTTGTGTGGAAGGAGAGTTTTCCTCCTAGGGGCAAGTGCAGGTGGGCAGAGGGAGGGGGTGGAAGTGAAGTGTCACTGTGAGTTACCATGAGGGGGTGGCTTAGCACTCCCTGGTTATGAAGAGGAGGAACTCCACTGCTTAGATCTCTGCATTCCCCAGGGCTATCTGGAGGGCCTGCTTCCCTGGGGTCTGGGCTGAGCTGACCTTGAGGGGGCATGAAAGAACCAGTGCTTGGAGGGGCAATGCCTACTGAACCTAGGTGGAGAGACCTGTAGGAAGTCCTTAACTGTCTGCATAGATTTAGCATTTTCTTCCATCTTTTTTAAGACACCTCTGCCTTGGTTCCAAATAAGTTGTCTTTGTGCAAGGGTGTGTCCAATAAATTGGATTTGACATTGTCTGGCAACGGCGGTTACTTAAGCCAACCGCATGCCTTCTAAAGACAGAACCAGTGACTGCTGCCCTGCAAGATACTTCTAGGGAGTCAAAACCACATTGTAAGGTGTGCTAAGTTACTTGACTTGATTTTCTCGACAAGAAGGAAAAGATATTTTTTCTTTGAGGAGTTCCATGGTATGTTGCTGAAATTTTAGCATATGATCTGACAATTTAGTGCTCTAATAGCAAGAGTAGCAGAGATATATATTTTTTATCCCATCTGTCTACTGCCTGGGAATCCCTATGTGAGCGGGTAGGATTCTTAACAGAAGTTGCTTTAATTCCTTTAGGCCCTTGAGAAATAACCTCACGGTCAGCAGTAGGATTTTTGAAAAGAAATTTGAGAGAGTCCAGGATTCTATAGTACCTGTCAGGTTTCCTGGGAGCAGGGGGGGGGGGGGGATGTCAGGAATCAAACTAGATTCTATGAAAACATCATCCACAACATCCAGGAAAAGAGGAATGGCCAGAGGTCTGTGCTGTGGAAGATCTAAGAATTCCCTGAGTTTCTTTTGACTGAGGGTAGTCCTGACATTCCCATTGGAAATGCCCCCTTAAAGTACGTAGGGTTTCCCCAAAGGAAAAGTCCTCAGGTGGAAAGGCTGAAGGAATGGATTCCTCTGCATCAGAATCCTCATAAGCAGAGAGGGGTTGCATGTCTTCACATTCAGTTGTATCAGAGTCATCGGACTCCCGTTCAGATAAAACTACTGGGGACAAATTTTTTTTTCTTTTGGAAGGGGTAGCTTAGCTTCCCTTGATCAGCATAAGGTCTTCTGCCATTTTAAGCATTTGAGACTGAAGCAAGGAAGCAGATGCCGGAGATTGGGTCAGTCTCTTGGGTGTGGTTCGTATCCTGGGCCTTAGAAACTCGGTAGTTTTCAAAAGAATGGTAGATGCAAAAGTAGTCATCAGTCTATGTTGAGAAACGGTAGTGCGAGGTACTTCCTCGGAAGCCGGTGCCTGCTCAATGGCTCTGGACCCATCCAAGGTAGAGACATTCGCAGGATCCTTAGTCGAAGAGTCTCGCGGCATACCGGACTCCAAAATGGTCTCAATGTTCTTCGTCTTTCACTGTTGCAGTCATCACTTTTGGGTTACCTGCCTGCAGATAGCACTCAGCCGGCCTGAATACCAGTCTTGCATTCCTGCGTCGGATGCTGTCTCTTCTTCCATGATGTCAGGTCGTCAGAGGTATAAAACATGCAGCCAATGCCACTCCATAAGTCTTTCTTGCTGACTGGTGCCCGAAGCCGAAGCAGTTCGCAAGTCCCGGTAGGCAGACTCCTGAAATTTTCATTTTCGAGTTTCAGAACCAAAGTCTTCAAAAAAGCTAAGTACCCCGTTGGGAATTCCTTTTTCTTGCTCTTAACTGATGTTGGTAAAAGTTAACAATTGTCTTACCTGTGGAAAACAAATACCTCAAAGATTTTCATTCGTACTGCATTCCTTGCTTAGTCCCAAGACCACGATGTCCCTCGCTGTCGGTTTTGTGCCTTGTTCAACCCCCGAACTATCCGTCGTCAGGCTATATTTGCAGCAAATTATTTTGATACTCGGTGTAACTATCCAGAAATGGCTTTGGTAAGCCATCTGACTACCGATATTCAAAAAAAACATAAGGATAAAGACAGAGACAGACAGCATAGGTCCAAAACTGTTGACGACACTTCTGTTAATGTAGACGCCAGTTTGCCGGTACTCAGTGAGGTGCTTTCGCAGCCCATGATACCCGCTACCTCAGATTCGCAGGCCTCTACTGAGACCCATTCGGAGTCCAGTATGCCGCGAGATGCTACTTCAACTATGGAACCTACGATGTCTCTACCTTGCATGGATCTGGAGCCACTGTGAAGGCACTGGCATCTGAGGGTGTATCCAGGCCTACATACTTGCATTTTAAACCGAAGCCATCTTCTTCATCCAGGCCTAAAACACAACCCACGCCTAGAAAACAGACGCCCAAACCGCATGGTCAAGCCCATATGCCTAAAAAGCAAATGCTTATAGAGTGGCCGAAGACCTTATTACCTTAATTAGGGGAAGCCAGACTTCCCCCTCTAAGAGACCTAGAACTGATTTTCCTTCTGATTCTTCTGATCAAGAATCTGATATTTCTGTTTCTTCTGATTACCAGGATTTGCCCTTATCTATCTATGAGGATTGTGATGCAGAGGATTCCATTCCCTCTGCTTCCCCTCCAGAAGATTTTTCTTTTGGTGAAACCTTGCACGCTCTTAGGGAGCACGTCTGCTTGGAAAGCCAGGATTACTCTGACTCCAAAAAGAGGCTTAGGGAATTCTTACTCCTCCCTCAACACAGACCTTTAGCTATCCCTCCTGTTCTGGACATTGTAGATGATGCTTTCTTGGAATTTAGTATTTCCCCAGACACTTTACCTCCAGCAACCAGAAAACCTGACAGTTATTACAGAGTACCTGACTCTCTCAAATTCCTCTTCAATAATCCTACTGCAGACCCAGAGACCATTTCCCAAGGACCAAAGGGCATTAAGGCTACTGCTGTCAAAAACCCTACCCCTTCTGATAGAGATTCTAGAGCCTTGGACAGATGGGGTAAGAAGGTATATACTTCTGCTACTTTGGCCATTAGGGCTTTAAATTGCCAGTTTCATATGTTAATTTACCAGCAGCATATTATGGGACTGCTTAAACAGAAAATTATGTTGATTCTGGACTGTGCTGAACACAAAGAATTACAGGATTTAATGCATTCTGCAGAACAAGTAGGTAAACATACTTTGTAATGTGGTTATGACTCTTTAGAAGCATCTTGCAGGGCTGCTGTCACTGGGTCTGTACTTAGAAAGTATGCTTGGCTTAAGGAGCAAAACTTGCCAGGTCATGTTAAAGCTAAACTACTGGATGCTCCCTTAAACCAAGACAGCCTGTTTGGCAACAAAGCAGAAGTTGTCCTCAAAAAGATGGAGGAAAAAGCTAAATCTATGCAAACTGTTAAAGATTTCCTGCAAGTACAGCCTCCCAGATTTAGTAGGCATTGGCCTTCAAAGTATTGGTCCTTTCCAGCCTCTTCCAGGCCTTCTCAGTCCAAACCCAGGAACAGCAGACCACCTAGGTTACAGTCTCACGCTACACACAGGCCTAAACAGTGGGGGGCTCCCACTTCCAAAGCAGGGAGTAGTAAGACACCCCCCTATGGAAAAATGGCACAATGACTTAACCTTAACCCTTCCAAGCCCTGCTCAACTACCTGCTCCCTTAGGAGGAAAGCTCGCCCTGCATGCAAAAAACTGGGAACTCATTACCCAGGACAATTGGGTTTTGAATATAGTTTCCCAAAGATACAGATTCCAATTCCACACACTACAACCCCAAACGGTTGGCCAGACCTACCCTCAAATCAGTGGGCAGAGGCTCTACAGCAGGTTCTCTCTCTCTTTTAAGCATCAGGGCCTTTCAACCTGTCCCAGAAGAAGAATGGGGACAAGGTTTCTACTCAAGACTTTTTCTGGTACCCAGAAAAGACAATTCCTGGCATCCTATCCTGGACCTGTCTATCCTAAACATTTTCTGTAATCCCAAAATTCGAGATGCTAACTCTTCATCAGCTGCTTCCTATGCTAAGCAAAGATGCCTGGTTGGCAACACTGGATTCAAAGGAAGCCTGTACCATCACAAACAAAAACAAGATAAGATGAAATAAGATCAGCCACAGATTCTACGTATCAGGGCTATTCAACCTGTCGCAGCAGAAGAAAGGGGACGAGGTTTTTATTCAAGACTTTTCCTGGTACCCAGAAAAGACAGCCCCTATCCTGGACCTCTCTATTATAAACACCTTTTTGGTAATTCCAAAATTCAAAATGTTAACACTGCAACAGCTGCTTCCTATGCTAGGCAAAGATGCCTGGTTGGCAACCTCAGACTTAAAGGAATCTTACCTGTACATTCCCATATGGGAATCTTGCAGGAAATACCTACGCTTCAGGTCAGGCTCCATACACTATCAGTTCTCTGCACTTCCCCCTTTGGCTTATCTACGGTGCCCAGGGGTATTCACAAAGTGTCTAGCTCCAGCCATTGCATTTTGCAGGCAGAGAAATATTCAGATATACCTATACTTGGACGATTGTCTGATTCAGGCAGAAAGCCAGAACTTGCTATTAAAACATCTGGCATTCATAAAGAAACTTCTAACATCAGTGGGGTACACCATAAATGAAAAGGAATCTCATCTAGTACCCTGACAACAGATTGTATTCCTGGGAGCAAGCTTGAACAGAACTTCCCAGATGGCTTTCCTCACTCCAGAGAAATAAGTTTATTTGACAACCTACTTCAAACTACTGGCCATAAAGACCCAGCTATCTCCAAGGAAAATTCAGCAAGCCCTGGGGTTCATGGCCTCTTGCATTCTACTAATTCCATATGCAATACTGCATATGAGAAAATTACAATGGTATCTAAAAAGCCTATGGTGACAACACTCTCAAGACCTGGAATTAATGATTCCTATCAATCCTTGGATAAAGAGAGTTCCTTTGGTGGGCAGTGGCCTGCTACCACAACAAGGGGCTCCTTTTCACTCTACCCCCTGCCGCCCAAACCCTAACAGATGCATCAGACTATGCACGGGGCGCTCATTTGGCAGGGCAGTGCATTCAGGGTAAATGGAACCTGAGACAAATGCACCTGCATATCAAACAAAAAGAAATGGTAGCTGTACAGAATTCCCTGACAGCCTTCAAAGACCACATTCTTCCAGGACAATTGTTGGTAAAGACAGACAACACCACAGTTACGGGGTACATAAACAAGCAGGGGGGAACCCACTCGTACCCTCTCTGCACACTAGGCATGGCTCTGTGGGACACAGCCTTGAGTTACCAAGTGCACAGACAGGCTCAATTCCTGCCAAGCTAAATTCTCTGGCAGATGCCCTAAGCAGAAATCTCATGGACCCACACAAATGGAAACTGGAACCAATGATATTCAAACTCCTGAGGAACAAATGGGGGACTCCAGACATAGACCTGTTTGCCTCCCGTCAGAAATACCAATTGGACAAATTCTGCACAAGGACTTCCTACAGTCAAGCTTAGAAAGTGGATGCCCTGTCCTTTACCTGGGAAAGCCTCTTGGTTTATGCCTTCCCCCCTCTGCCTCTCCTCTTAAAGGTTCTGCTAAAGATTAAACAGGACAAGCCAAGGACAATACTGAATGCACCAGACTGGCCACACCAGCACTGGTACCCCCTCTTGCGCAGTATGACACTGCTGGAACCATGGCACCTGCCTCAGACCCCCTCCTTGCTGTCCCAGCAGGCGGGCCAGATTATGCACCCTCAGCTTCAAACCCTGAACCTTACATCCTTGCTAACTCCTTGAGCTCTCCAATAGCATCCCTCAGGAAGCAGGTGCTAGATGTCATTCTGGAGGCAAGGGGGCCTAGTACTAGAAAAACCTATGCTGAAAAGTGGAAGAGACTGTTCCTGGAGCCAGACTCAGGGGATGGGCACGACAGTGCCCAGCTTACCTCATATACTTCAGTACTTAACAGAAATGCTCCACAAATGCCTATATCCTTCTCGTCAATTAAAATTCATGCCTCTGCCATTTCAGCACATTATAATACTGAACCCCCCCCCTCTTCTCTCACTCCCTGCTAAAGAAATTCCTCAGCGGAGCCAATAATTTAAGACCCCCCAGGAGAGTCCCTACTCCAGCCTGGGACCTTAACTTTGTATTGGAAAAGCTCACTCTCCCTTATTTTGAGTCAGCTGCAACTGCAGAGCTGAAATTCCTTTCTTGGAAAACAGCCTTCCTTCTAGCCATCACTTCAGCAAGAAGAGTGTCTGAATTACATGCCTCATGGCAGAGAAGCCCTTCATTATCTTCCATGCAGACAGGGTTTCCCTCAGGACGAATCCTTCCTTTATGCCCAAGGTGGTGTCTAGTGTGGCCCCAAATCAGTCCATTTGTTTGCCTACCTTTTTCCCGAATCCACAAAACAAAGGAGAATGAAAATGAATGCTGCACTCTTTGGACGTGCACAGACGGCTAAGATTCAATTTGGACAGGATTAAGCCTCTCAGAAAATCTGAACAGATGCTACTTGGCTTTGCTGCAGGGGCAGAGGTGAAGGCTATTTCAAAGCAAACCATTTCTAAATGGATAGCCCATTGCATTCATTTCTGCTATAAGCACCATGGAAAACCTAACCCACAGGGGATAAGATCACATTCCACCAGGGCTGCATCTATATCTACAGCCTTTCTCAGAGGAGTCCCTACCAGGGACATCCTAGAAGCTGCTACCTGGAGCTCTGTACAAACCTTCACCAAGCATTACCACATGCCTATTTTTTCCAAATCCAGGGCTGGTTTTGCCACTGCAGTCTTGCAGGGCTTAATAGCTGGCCCTAATGCTCTAATTTCCTCTTCCCTTCCTTAACTTTGGGAATCAACCCAAATGTGATGAATGCAACAGTGAAACACGAAGAAAGTACAGTTGTGTACCTACCATAAATGTAGATGTTCGAGTGTATTCACTGTTGCAGTCATTACAACTGGGTTATCCTGCTGGAAGGCTACCCGCAGTTGGCCCGAATTCCAAATTCCTGGTCCGGCGTCGGTTGCTGTCGCCTCCTCATTGACGTCAGTGTGCCAGGGGTATAAAAGATGCAGCTGATGTCATTTTCTTCAGTTTTTCATGCCCCAGATGTCAGGTGCCCCCAAAAGGGTAGGCTAATTTATGCTAATAAACATGCACGCAGTAACGTAAACTCTCCCTTCATCTACAAGCAAATACACCACATAGGTTGTATATAATACAGAAGTACAGACAAGCCCTAGCAAAGGAAAGGGGGATGGTGGGTGGGTAATCTGGACTGCAACAGTAAAAACACTCTAGCATCTACATTTATGGTAGGTACACAACTGTACTATGTTCATCGTGTTTCACTGTTGCAGTCATTACAATTGGATTGAATCCCAAAGCTAAGGTTGGGAGGCTGGGGCTAAATAGGATTAGGAGAGGCTATGAGGCCCTGCAGAACTGCTGTGGCAAAGCTTGCCCTGGATTTAGAGTAGAGAGGTAAGTGACAGTGCTTTGTAAAAGTGTGCACTGAACTCCAAGTTGCAGCCTCTAAGACGTCTTTAGTTGGTACTCCTCTGAAGAAAGCTGCTGAAGTGGCTGCTGCTCTGGATGAATGTGGCACTGAATTGCCATGCTGTGAATAGCAGAAATGAATGCAGCGGTCTATCCACTTTGAAATAGTCTGCTTTGAGATAGCCTTTCCTTGTAATCCTGCAGCATATGCCACTAGAAGTTGCTCAGTCTTTCTGAAAGCTTTGGTTCTGTCCAAGTAGAAGCGTAGCTGCCTGTGAATGTCCAAAGAATGCAGAAGTCTCTCACCCTTATTCTGTGGATTTGGATAAAAGGTAGGCAAATGAATTGTTTGGTTCAGGGCCACACTGGACACTACCGTAGGCATAAATGTCGGGTTTATCCTCAGAGAAACCTTGTCAGGATGGAAAATTATAAAAGGTTCCAAAGCCATGAGTGCGTGTAACTCTGAGACTTGTCTTGCAGAGGTTACTGCTAGGAGCAGAGCTGTTTTCCAGGATAAGAATTTTATATCAGCTGTAGAGGCTGGCTCAAAAGGAGGCAGTGAGTTTTTCCAAGACATAATTGAGGTCCCATGCAGGTATTGGTGCTCTCCTTGGGGGTCTTATGTTTTTGGCCCCTCTGAGGTACTGCCTTAGTAATGGATGAGAAAACATAGGTGGCTCTGTATTGTAATGAGCTGAAATGGCAGAGGCATGAATCTTAACTGATGAAAAGGATAGGCCTTTGTTCAGCATCTCAGTTAAGTATTGCAAAATCTGAGGAATATTTGGTACAATCATGTCAATTCCTTGTGCCTGGTTCCAAGCACAGAATCTCTTCCATTTTTCTGCATAAGATTTTCTGGTGCTAGGCCTCCTTAGCCTCCAAAATAACATCCATCACCGCTTTAGAGAGAGGTGTGTTTTGAATGGTCACATTATCCGCCATGCTGCAAGACTTAAGGTCCTGAGTTAGCTGTGCAGGATCTGTTTTGTTGGGTCAGTAAGTGAGAAATCTGAGGTAATGTCCAGGCTGGGCATTGAGACAAGTTCTTTAGGACTGGGCAACAGTGCTAGCGGGGCCAGTCTGGGGCAATCAGTATCATTTTTGGCTTCTCTTGTCTGACCTTTAGGAGTACCTTGTGGAGGAGAGGCAGTGGAGGAAAAGGTATATACTGTTAAGTTTTTCCAGCTGAAAGATAGAGCATCCACTTTCCATGCTTGCTTGTCATAAGTCCTTGTGCAGAATCTCTGTAGTTGGTAGTTGAGAGGGGAGGCAAACAGGTCTATGTCCGGGCATCCCCAGTTCCTTGTTATCATGCTGAAGACTTGTGGATCCAATTTCCACTCGTGGCGATCCATTAGGTTTCTGCTTAGTTCGTCTGCCAGAGTATTTATCTTTCTTGGCAGGAATTGTGCTTGCAGATGTACTTGGCAAGTCAATGCTGTGTCCCACAAAGTCATGACCAGTCTGCAAAGGGAGTAAGAATGTGTGCCTCCATGCTTGTTTATGTACCACATGACTGTAGTATTGTCCGTCTTTTATCAGTAGTTGTCCTGGATGAAGTAGATCCTTGAAGGCTGTCAGGGCATTCTGAACAGCTAGCATCTCTTTTTGATTGCTATGTAGATGCATTTGGCTTGCAGACCATGTGCCCTGAATACATCTTCCTGCCATAGGGGCCCCTCAGGCATAATCTGATGTAACTGTTGTTAATGTCTGCCTGGCTGTGGGTTAAGTGAAAGGCTGTCCCTTGTTGTGGTGACAGGCCTTTTCCCACCATCGAAACTCTTGTTGCAGCGCAGGGAATGAGGGTAATTATTGTTTCCAGGCTGTGGCAATGTTGAGTCCAAACACTTTTTAGATACCATTGTAGTCTTGGAAAAGGAACGTTGGGGAACAGAAAACTTGACTCCCACTGCTGACAGAGTCTTACCTTCCTGTTCGGTGAGGGTCAAAGTTTTCTTGATGGACGGTCCAAACAAGGTGGAACCATCAAAGGGGGCATTAGAGAAGGATGCCTTAAAGGGCTCTGCAGACATGCTAGGGTGAAGCCAGGCATGCCACTTAATGGCAATGCCTGTGCCCACCACCTGACAGGTGGCCTGCGTTGCATTGGAAATCAACCTTATCAAAGCATTACCTAAGGAAGTTAGAGTAGACAGCCTAGGAGAGACCAACATAAGACTCTCTGGAGGTAACAACTCTAAGTGAAGTGGTGAGTTCCTACACCAAATCCCCTTGAAGTAAGACAAAGTGTGCCATATAGTTTGCTGCTCTCAGTCTGAATGTAGGTGAGGCAAACATGTGCTTTCCAAAGCAGTCAATCACCAGAGACTCCCCATTTGGGGGATGGATCAAGGAGCTCTGTTGTGCCAGCTCCTTCTTAGTAGCGGGGGCCACCACAATGGCATCGATGGGTACACCCTTGCTCCAAAAGTTTTTATCTTTGGGAAGACTGAGGAATTTGTCAGCTTTCCTGGGCACTGGTTCCACTGTGTCCAGCTCCTTCCAGTCCTGCTGGCGATAAGATCTACAAGCTCGTCTGCAGGTGGGGACACCCAGGTAGATAGGCCCATTTCAAAGGCCTTCAGAAACACAAATTCTTCCGACGATGGGGTTGGGAAGACTAACTGCCTCTGAGAACTTCGAGGATGTCCCCAGAGGACACTTCCATAGATGAAAGTTTGGGGGACCCAGCTCCTTCCTTGAAATCCATGTCTTCAATAAGGGACTCTCTGGGGGAATCCAAGTGTCTCCTCTAACACTTCCTCTTTCAAGGAGGTTCCTCCATGCTAGGCTTGGGGGGATGACTCGGAAAGTACAGTTGTGTACAGTTACCGTAAGTGTAGATGCTCAAGTGTATTCACTGTTGCAGTCATTACATTTGGGTAATCTGCGGGCAGGTTGCCCTCAGATGGCCTGAATTCCAAAGTCTTGGGTCCTGCGTCGGTTGAGGTCTTCTCTTCCATGATGTCAGGTCGTCAGGGGTATAAAACATGCAGCAGACGCCATTTTCTTTAGGTGCCCCCCAAAAGGTAGCAATATTTTATATATATATATATATATATATATATATATATATATATATATATATATATATATATATATATATATATATATATATATATATATATATATATATATATATATATATATATATATATATATATATATATATATATATATATAGATATATATATATATATATATATATATATATACATATATAGATATATACATATATATATATATATATATATATATACATATATATATATATATATATATATATATATATATATATATATATATATATATATATATATATATATATATATATATATATATATATATATATATATATATATATATATATATATATATATATACATATATATATATATATATATATATATATATATATACATATATATATATATATATATATATATATATATATATATATATATATATATATATATATATATATATATATATATATATATATATATATATATATATATATATATATATATATATATATATATATACACATATATATATATATATATATATATATATATATATATATATATATACATATATATACATATATATATATATAAAACTTCAAGCTACTGAAGTCAGAAGTGACAAACTTCACAACACCCACGCAGACAGGATCTGGAAGTTCGACTGCAAAATCCTACACTAAGGCACTGCATGAGCACATCCACTCAAGCATGAATCATGCCATCCCAAATAGAACCAAGATGCTCTTGTCCAAAAAAGGAAGCCAATCTGGTGGTCCCCTGCTATAAACAAACTATACAAAAGAAGGAAGAAATTGTTGCAGACAAGAGGAAAATCCCAGGATGCAAAAAACTCCCTCACCAGCCTCAGTAAGAAGCTGAGATCCCTCATAAAATCCTCAAAAGCTAATTACGAAAATAAAATTACCAAAGATTCCAAAGACAACCACAAGGCATTCTATAGTTATGTCAAAAATCTAAATGGCAATGCTCAGATCTGCTCTGAACTACAACAGAATGGCATTAAATATACTGATCCCAAGGATATTGGCGATATCCTGGCAGATCGATTTAGTGCCAACTTCACTCCCCTCTCACCCCCTACAAGGCCCATCTCAATACCAAAAGATTGCCAAATTCTGATAATCACAGCCACACAGGTAGAAACAGCACTCTCCAAAGCTAAGAATACAGCATCCATGGGACCAGATGACATCCCAGGCTGTGTACTACATGAACTACAAAATGAACTGGCACCCCACCTAAGCGTCATGTTTAATCATAGCCTCACCTCAGGCTTCGTGCCCACTGAGTGGCGTACAGCTACAGTTATCCCGCTCCACAAGGGAGGATCCACCTTGGATCCCGGGAACTACCGTCCCATCAGTCTGACAAGCCTGATCTGCAAGGGCATGGAACGCATTATCATGGAACTTATAAACAAAGACATTGGCAACCTCCAGACACTGGACCCCACCCATTTTGGGTTTGTGAAGGGCCGAACTTGTCTCCTGAATCTGATTGACTTCTTCAAATCGGTGTCCAGAGCTGTGGACGAGGGTAAGGAGGTCCACACAGCCTATCTGGACCTCGCCAAGGCCTTCGACACCACCCCCCACTCTGGAATCATAGATAAGCTTACTAAGCTGGGCATAAATCCCTACGTCACTCGATGGGTTGCCAACAGGCTTACTGACAGAACCCAGACTGTAAAAGTAGCCGACTCCAAATCCAGCTACAGACAAGTGGAGTACCTCAGGGTTCAGTCCTGGGACCACTCTTGTTTGGCATCTACTACTCTGAAGTACAGGCCAACATTAAGGGACTCTGGCTAACAAAGTTTGCAGATGACTGCAAACTGGGAGCCATTACTGAATCCCCAAATGATGTGCATATTCTACTAAAGGGCCTTACAGAAACAGATGGCTGGTGCCAGAGCCATGGGCTCAATCTTAATGCCAAGAAATGTATAGTCATCCCCTTTGGAAAAAAACATGTACCCATGAACTACCACATAGGTGGCAGGATACTAAACACCGAAAGTGTGATGACAGACATAGGGACACAAGTGGACAGTGGTCTCACTTTCGATAACCACATCGCCAAAACAGTCAGGAAATCCTTCTATGTGGCACACCTCATCACTAAGGGCTTTTCATCCAGAAAAAAGGAGGTCATTGTCCCACTGTACTCATCCCTCATTAGACCCATTATAGAGTATAATGCCCCATTTGGGATGTACCTCACAAGACATCTGCAACAGCTGGAAAGGCCACAGAAATACCTCACTAAAAGAATCACAGGCCTAAAGCAGATGCCATATGCTGACCGTCTAAAAAAACTCCAGCTATACTCTGTGGCATATCGTCTACTCAGAGGCGATCTCTGCTTAACATACAAGGCCATGTCAAACCCTGAGCTGTTGGACATGCTCCACTTAAAGAAATCCCAATCCCTCAGAGCCACACACTCCAGGGATCTAAACCTTATCATCATATTGAACAAAACATGCTGGAGGGATAGGTTCCTGACCCAGAGACTCCCCATACTCTGGAATAGACTGCCCATACATGTCAAGCAGAGCAGCTCATTGGCCCCTCTTCAAAAGGAACCTTGATGATTGCATGGGAGATAGGAAAATCACCCCGGGGATCATGTCAGTCACCCTGCTAGGCAGGGGCCAAGAGAAGTAAATATTCTGGGAAAAAATTTCCAGGGAATTGTTATGGCTAGGCTTGCATAGGCCTTAGGGCCGATAGCCTAGTACCAGCCTATGAACCTATGTAAATACATGCATCAATATAAACTTTACCTTCATCTACAAGCAAATACACCACACAGGTTGTAGAAGACAGTGAAAGAAAGATAAACTTCAGAATGACAGGGGGATGGCGGGCAGATAACCTGGACTGCAACAGTGAATACACTCGAACATCTACATTTATGGCAAGTGTACACAACTGTACTATGTTCTTCGTGTTTCAATGTTGCAGTCATTACATTTGGGTAGAATCCCAAAGCTATGGTTGGGAGGCTGGAGCTAAACAGCATTAGGTGCGGCTATAAGGCCCTGCAGCACTGCAGTGCCAAAGCCTGTCCTGGACTTAGAGTAGAGAGGCAAATGGTAATGCTTTGTAAAGGTGTGAACAGAACTCCAAGTAACAGCCTCTAGAATGTCTTTGGTTGGTACTCCTCTGAGAAAGGCTGCTGAAGTAGCTGCAGCTCTGGTGGAATGAGACCTAATGCCCTTAGGCACAGGTTTACCATGGTGTAAGTAGCACAAATGGATGCAGTGGCTTATCCACTTTGCAACTGGATGCTTTGAAATAGCCTTTCCTTCTGATCCTGCAGCATATGACACTAGTAATTGCTCAGTTTTTCTTAGAGCTTTAGTCCTGCTCAAGTAGAATCTTAGCTGTCTGTGTACGTCCAAGGAATACAGAATTCTCTCCCCTTTGTTCTGCGGATTTGGATAAAATGTTGGCTTGTTTGCTTAAGAGCCACACTGGAAACCACCTTAGGCATAAAAGTAGGATTTGTCCTCAGAGACACCCCATCCAGGTAAAATATGATGAAAGGCTCTACAGCCATGAAGGCCTGTAGCTCTGAAACTTTTCTAGCTGAAGTAATTGCTAGTAGCAGAGCTGTCTTCCATGATAAGAACTTTATATCAGCGGTAGCAGCTGGTTCAAATGGAGACAGGGTGAGCTTTTCATAGGTTCATACTAGGCTATCTGCCCTAGGGCATTTATAAGCCTAGCCAGAATGTGTTTGGCTTTCGCCACCCATTTTAAATTAATTTTGCTATGCCCTTTTTCGAGGCTAGTATACTGTGCCTCTGTCTAACAGTGACACAGAAGTGATAACCGGGTTAAACCTACGATCTCCCATCCACTCATCAAGAATCCTCTTGAAGAGAGTCAATGAGGGACTCTGCCTAACCTGGACTGGGATTTTATTCCAGAGTGAAGGGAGCCTCTGGGTTATGAATCTGTCCCTCCAGCATGTCCTATTTATTTCAGTGCTGAGGTTCAAGTCTCCAGAGCGCGTAGCTCGATGGGATTTGGATTTTCTGAGGTGCAGCATGTCCATTAATTCCGGGTTGGACATGGCTTTATACATCAGGCACAGATCGCCCCTGAACAGGCGGTATGCCACTGAGTAGAGTTGGAGTTTCTTTAACCGGGCAGCATATGGCATCTGTTTGAGCCCTTTGATCCTCTTGGTGAGGTACTTTTGGGGTCTTTCCAGTTGCTGCAGGTGTCTGGTAAGGTACATCCCAAAAGGGGAATTGTACTCAATTATGGGCCTGATGAGGGATGAGTAAAGAGGCACGATGACCTCCCCTGATCTAGATGTGAATCTATTCATGATTAGGTGGGCTATATATAATGTTTTTCTAACCAATCTGGCCATGTGGTTGTCAAATGAGAGATGGCTATCAACTTGGGTCCCCAGGTCCCTAATTACTTCTTCTGTACTTAATGGGTTACCACCTGTGTGGTAATTTGTGGGCACTTTGTTTTTGCCAAAGGGGATGACTATACACTTTTTGGCGTTTAGCTTGAGGCCATGGCTCTGGCACCAGTTGTCTGTTTCTATAAGGCCCTTTTGGAGGATGCTTGTGTCGGCTGGAGAGTCGATTATGGCGCCCAGTTTGCAGTCATCTGCAAACTTGGTCAGCCACAGTCCTTCCGTGTTGGCCTGTACCTCCAAGAAATATATACCGAACAAGAGAGGTCCCAGGACTGAGCCTTGTGGGACGCCACTTCTAACTGGTTTGGAGTCAGACATGGTTCCAGCAATTCTAACCATGTGGGTTCTGTCCTTGAGCCAGTTTGCAACCCATCTAGTGACATAGGGGTTTATATTTAAGCTGGTGAGCTTATCTATAATGCCAGAGTGGGGTATTGTATCGAAGGCTTTTGCGAGGTCCAGGTAGGCTGTGTGGACCACCTTCCCCTCATCAATGGCCTTGGTGACTGTTTCAAAGAAATCAACCAGGTTTGAGAGGCAGGATTTTCCCTTAAAGCCAAACTGGGTAGGATCCAGTGTCAGTAGGTCCCCAATATCTTTATTTATGAGGTGCATGATGATCCTTTCCATAGCTTTGCAGACCAAGCTAGTCAGGCTTACGGGGCGATAGTTTCCAGGATCCGTTGAGGCAACACCTTTGTGGAGAGGGACCACTGTTGCTGTACGCCAGTCTTTGGGTACATTATCCTGTAGTAAGGCTGAGATTGAACAGTAGTTTTATGTTTGGGTTTAGCTCTTCTTGGAGTTCCTGTAGGACGCAGCCCGGGACACCGTCTGGTCCCATTGATGCTGTGTTTTTTGCTCTGGAGAGGGCGGCTCTTACCTGAGCATCTGAGATGTCAGGGGGGCAGCACTCTGCTGGGATAGATATTTGCCCTTTTGGTGGGGAAGGAGGGGGGAGAGAAGTTTGCGCTGAACCTGTCAGCTAGGATGTTGGCAATGTTTGCAGGTTCTGTGTATTTTTTGTCATTTTGGACTAATTCTGAGCATATCTGGGAATTCCCACCCAGGTTCCTAACATAACTAAAGAAAGCCTTGTGATTATCCTTAGTGTCCTGTGCAATTTTTCTCTCGAAGCTCGCCTTAGACGATTTTATGAGTGCCCGTAGTTTTTTGCTAATACTGACCAGAGATGCCTTCCCTTTTTGGGATTTTGCTCTATCATTTAGTAGCTTCCTCCTTCTATTGCATAGTCTGTTTATGGCTGGGGTCCACCAGACAGGACGTCTGCCTTTGGAGGATTGGGTCTTGGTTTTATTTGGGATTGCATGATCCATACATTCCTGAAGGTGTTCATAGAATGCACTTATAATGGATTCTGCGGTCTGAGCCGTATTTTCCACAGGCCCGGGGGCTTTGAAGGATTCCACCTCGGTTTTGAGGAGTGTGAAATTTGCTTTAGAGAAGTTTTTCACTTTGGTTTTCTGGGCAGGAGGTGGGGTCGGGATGTGAATATCCAGTGAGATTAGTTTATGGTTTGATCTTACCAGTGAGGGATACACTTCTGGTCTGGAGCATAGAGTCCCCATGTTGGTGATGATCAGGTCCAGTATGTTTTCCCCTCTTGTGGGAGTGGTAACAAGTTTTTCCATAGCATTTGAGTTTATAAATTCTAGGAACCTTTGGCCTGGGGTGTTGGAGCTAGAGTAATGCTCCCAGTCTATGTTTGGGTAGTTGAAATCGCCCAATATAATGGTGTTTGGAGAGACCTTCATATTTTCCAGTGTTCTCAGGAAGGCCGAGTGGGGTTCCTGGGTTTGGGAGGGTGGTCTTTAGCAGGCTATAAACTGGAAGGCAGTTTTACCCACTGTTAGTTGCACATGGATAGTCTCTGTTGCTTCGTGCTGTGCCACCAACCTGGAGGTGTGGCTATCTTTGACGAATATGGATACTCCCCCTCCTTTTGTGGTTCGGTCCAAGTTTTGGGGCCGAAAAGCATGGTATGAGGTATAACCTGGTAGTGCTGGGGTGCTCTCGGGAGCCTTGAACCAGGTTTCTGTTACTGCACAGATATCGATGTTCTCCATGCTAAGGTTTCGAGTGCGTGCATCTTGAGGTTTAGACTTCAGGCGTTGAGTAGCATTACTCAGTTTCTTATCCCTTGTGATACCTACGGAGGTGGGTATGTCTTTTGAGACTTGCCTAAAAAAGGCACTATGGGGGTAGCAAGAGCCTTTGCCAATATCCGAAAGCCCAGGGGTGACAGGTACAAGCCGTCCCTAGCGAAGCATCGTGGCTTGTTGAGCATGTCATCCCAGGCTGACAGGCATTGGATCCCCTTTGAATGACACCAATACTTAACCAATTGTTGAAATTGATCATCTTGTCTTCATATTGTGGCATCATTCTTGGTGAGGGTAAGATGCTACTCAAGGTCAGGGTCATACCAGCCTGGGCCACATGCTCAGAGAGCTCCTCTATGTCTCTTTTCATGTAGTCCAGGGAGGTACATCTCAGGTCATTCACACCAGCATGGACAATGACTGAGTCATATTTGTACTTGCCTTGGAGTGACCTGAGTGCTTGTGTTATGTGGTGGATCCTAGCGCCCGACAGGCAGCTCACCGTGACCTTCTCCTTGTTCAGCCTAGTGAGCGGGACCGTCAGTGTGCCTGACGATAGAGTCACCTATTACAAGTGTATCAGGTGTGTTGTTTAGCCTTAAGGGCTGACACTGTTCGGCATACTGGCTTTGTGAGCTATGTGTTGCACGTGTTTTGTTTTTGGGTAGCGGTTGCTTGGGTGTCTGCTTTGGATGTCTCTGCTGCTTAGGCAGATTTTTATTTAGAGCCTCCGAGTATGTTTTTGTGTGTTTATGTGTTTCGTTTAATGTCGTGGTAGGTCTATGTGAGACTGGAATTGTAGTGAGTGTGGTTTCCTTCTCCTCCTGACTGGTTACGCCAGTACTGAGTTGAGAGAGCTTAGCCTCCAGTTTGGCTATATGGATGCATCTCTCATGTGTTGGAATTTGTTGGGAGGAGGAGAGGGTTGTCTGTGTACATGAGGCAGTTGTAACATTGCCTCAAGATTCCCAGATTCACCAGTTGGACCGGAGAGGAGACTGACAACTGATCTTTGGACATGCTAGAATAGTACTGGGAATTCCTTTATAATTGAAAAAAAAAAAGGGCCAATGGGGAACAAGGTACTCAAGGGGAGTTTGTGAGGGTGTAGTGCTTTTAATTTTTTAGTGCTGACTTATATAATTGCTTTAGTGAGCAAGTGCCAGGTAACTTAAATGCAATGTGTTACAGGTAACTTAAATGCAAAACGACAAACAGTAACTTTCTTAAGTGAAACAAGGAAATAACAAATAATAAAACACATAATTGAGGTCCCATGCAGGTAATGGTGATCTTCTAGGGGGCCTTATAATTTTTGGCTCCTCTAAGATACTGCTTTAGGAAAGGATGAGAAAAGATTGGTGGCTCTGTGTTGTAATGAGCCGAAATGGCAGAGGCATGGATTTTAATTGATGAGAAAGATAGGCCTTTGTCAAGCATCTCACTCATTCCCTCCACTAGAGCTCTTTTGAGCGAGTACCTTTAACTCCTAGTGGGCGTGGCTTCAGCATTTAAAAATTGAAGTTATCACCTTATGTTTTTAACAAATATCCATTGATAGAGGTCATATATCAATACAGTTGTGTTTGCCATCATGTATGCTTCAAGATAAAATTTTCCAATACCTTATGTGTAACATGGTTTTGGAATTAATGCAAATATGAACAGGCAATATTTGACGCCTAGAGGAGCAGTAGGAGGTACCTGCAGAAACGCCTGGAGACGTCACTCGGCTGTATTGTAATATCTGAGGAATATTTGGTTCTGCTGTATCAGTTTCTTGTGCTTGATTCCAAGCACAAAATCTCTTCCACTTGTCAGCATAAGATTTTCTAGTACTAGGCCTTCTGGCTTCCAAAATGACATCCATCACAGCTTTACTGAAAGGTGTTGCTTGTATGATTACATGATTAGCCATGCTGCCAGGTTTAGTCTCTGTAGTTGACTGCGCAGGATCTGATTGTTTTGCTGGGACATTAGCTGTGTTCTTTGAAGCAAGGTCCAAGCTGGGCATTGAGACAAGTTCCTTAGGATTGGGTACCAATATTGGCGGGGCCAGTCTGGGACAATTAATATCTTTGGCTTCTCTTGTCTGACTTTTAGGAGAACCTTGGGTAGAAGAGGCAGAGGAGGAAAGGCGTAAACTGATAGGTTTTTCCAACTGAAGGAACGGGCGTCCACTTTCCATGCTTGTCTGTGATAAGTCCTTGTGCAGAATCTTTTCAATTCATAATTTTGAGGAGAGGCAAACAGATCTATGTCTGGGCTGCCCGATTTCTCTGTTATCATGCTAAAGACTTGTGGATTTACTTTCCACTAGTGATGATCCATAAGGTTTCTGCTTAAATAGTCTGCCAGAGTGCTTTGTTTTCCTGGCAGGAATTGAGCTTGAAGATGTATTTGGTAGGTCAAAGCTGTGTCCCACAGTGCCACGGCTAATTTGCAGAGAGGGTACGAGTGTGTGCCCCCTTGCTTGTTTATATACCACATGACTGTGGTGTTGTCCGTCTTTATCAGTAGTTGTCCTGGATGAAGTAAGTCCTTGAAGGCTGTTCGGGCATTTTGAACAGCTAGCATGTCTTTCTGGTTGATATGTAGATGCATTTGTTTAGGTGCCCATATGCCCTGAATGCATCTTCCTGCCACATGGGCCCCCCAGGCATAATCTGATGCATCTGTTGTTAAGGTTTGGCTGGCAGGGGGTAGAGTGAAGGGCCGTCCCACGTTTTGGTGACAGGCCTTTGCCCACCATAGAAACGCCTGTTGCAGGCAGGGAATGAGAGGAATCATTGTTTCCAGACTGTGTGAATGTTGACTCCATAAACTTTTTAGGTACCACTGAAGTTTCCTCATATGCAGTCTTGCATATGCAATTAGTAGGATGCAGGATGCCATGAAGCCCAGAGACTGCATAATTGGTCTTGCAGAAGAATGGGTTTTTGCTGCCATCAGTTTGAAGTAAGTAGTCAGTTGCCTTTGTTTGTCTGGAGTAAGGTAAGCCATCTGGGCAATTGTATTCAAGCTTGCACCCAGGAATGTTATCCTTTGAAAGGGTACAAGTTGTGATTTCTTTTCGTTTATTGTATACCCTAGGCAGGTTAGAAGCCTTTTCAAAAACACCAGATGTCGAAGAAGAGTGTCCCTGTTCTCTGCTTGAATAAGACAGTCGTCCAAGTAAGGATATATTTGTATACTTCTTTGCCTGCAAAATACAATTACTGGTGCCAGACACTTTGTAAAGACCCTGGGTGCAGTAGATAAGCCAAAGGGCAGTGCAGAGAACTGGTAATGCATTAAGCCAGCCTTGAATCTGAGGTATCTTCTGCATGACTGTCTTATTGGGACATGCAGGTATGCCTCTTTTAGGTCTAATGTCACAAGCCAAGCATTCTTGCCCAGCATGGGCAGAAGCTGCTGCAAAGTCAGCAGTTTGAATTTTGGAATGTCCAGGTATGTGTTCAAAATTGATAAATCCAGTATTGGCCATCAGGCCTGGTCCTTTCTGGGTACCAAGAACAGTTGAGTAAAAACCTTGTCCTTTTTCCTGTTCTGGTATTGGTTGAATGGCCCCCATATCCAAAAGGGACGTAACCTGTTTCTGTGCCTCTGCCCATTGATTTTTGGGCAGATCTGGCAAACCGTTTGCCATTGGCAGAGAGTGGAAATGGAATCTGTATCCCTGTGATACTATGTTTAGTACCCACTTGTCCTGGGTTATTAACTGCCAATTTTGAGCAAAAAGTGCTAATTTTCCCCCTAAAGGTGCTGTCAAAAGATAAGTGCTTGGTTTAGGCAGAGGAAGTCATTTGGACTGTTTTCTGTAGGTTTGTGCTTTATCTCTCCGATTTGGAAGTAGATGCGCCCCATTGCTTTGACTTGTAAGATTCTTGCGCCTGGTATCTGGAACCCTTTGGTGTCTGGATTTGCCCCTTTGAGTGCTCTCTGACACAGGAAAGGACCAATTTGTTGTAGGCCAGTGTCTACTGAATCTTGGGGGCTGCACTTGTAAGAAGTCTTCAACAGTTTGCATAGACTTAGCTTTGTCTTCCATTTTCTTTAAAACCTCTTCGGCCTTAATACCAAACAGAAAATTATGCTGTAAAGGTGCATCTAGCAATTTAGCTTTAACATGATCAGGCAAATTTTGTTCCTTTAAACAGGCATGCCTCCTAATCACAGATCCAGTAACTGCGGCCCTGCAGAAGGCCTCTAAGGAATCAAAATCACATTGCAAAGTGTGCTTTCCAACTTGTTCAGCTGCATGCAATAATTCCTGCAATTTCTTATTTTCTGCACATTCTGAAATCAACATAATTTTCTGTTTCAGCAATACCATAACATGTTGCTGGTACTTAAGCATATGAAATTGACAGTTGAAGGCCCTGACTGCCAAGGTTGCAGATGTATAAACATTTTTTCCCCATCTGTCTAGTGCCCTTGAATCTCTGTCAGAGGGGGTAGGGATTTGTTGCTGTTGAGGCCTTAACTCCCTTTGGACTCTGAAACAGTTTCAGGATCAGCAGCAGGGTTTCTAAATAAAAATGTATGAGAGTCAGGGGACCCTGTAATATCTGTCAGGCTTACTGGGAGACGGAGGGGTAAGGAGTCAGGTGTCAAGCTCGACTCCGAAAACACATCATCCACAATGTCTAAAACAGGGGGAATGGCTAAAGGCTTGTGCTGAGGGAGAAGGAAATCCCTGAGCCTCTTTTTTGATTCTGAGAAGTCTTGACTCTCCCAGTGAAAATGCTCCATCAAAGTATGCAAGGTTTCTCCAAATGAATAATCCTCTGGAGGAGATGTAGATGGAATAGACTCCTCTGCATCAGAATCCTCATAGGGAGGTATAGATAATTCCTGATTAGAAGAGGAATCAGAAGAAATAGAAACCTGATCTGAAGATTCATAATCAGTGTCTTTCCTAGGCCCTTTTATCTGGAGGGGGATGGGTACCCCTGATCAAGGTAATAAGGTCTTCAGCCACTTTGATCTGTTTTTCAGTCAGAGGCCTGTGCACGTGGCTCAAGCGTCGTTTTTTTTAGTTTTAGAAGTTGCCTTTGTCTTTGCACCTGTTGTCGGTTTGATATATAAATGTTGAGGTCTGAATACACCCTCACAGCCGGTGCCTGCTCAGCGGCTCTGGACCAATCCGAGGGAGATGCATCCGCCGGTCCAATACCTTGAGTATAGTACAGTTTTGTACCTACCCGAGTGCTCATACAGCTGCAGTCATAACAGATGGGTTATCCTGCCGACAGGCGGGTCCTCGGTTGGCCGAATTCCAAAGTCTAGGTCCGGCGTCGGTTGTCGTCGCTTCCTCCCTGATGTCAGTGCGGCAGGGGTATAAAAGAGGCAGCAGACGCCATTTTCTTCAGTTTTTCTTGCCCCAGATGTCAGGTGCCCCCAGAAGGAAGGCAAACATAATGTTATGCAAAACTGCAATGTTGATAAATAAAAAACAGTAGTTGCAAGCAAATACACCATAAAAGAGTACCCCAAAAGGTTATATGAAAAGGGTTTGTCATAAGGCCTGTCCTAAGAGGGGTTGGAGGGAGGGAAACCTGGACTGCAGCTGTATGAGCACTCGAACATCTACATTTATGGTAGGTACAAAACTGTACTATGTTCATCGTGCATACAGCTGCAGTTATAACAGATGGGTAGAATCCCAAAGCTAAGTAAGGGTGGTAGGCACTAAGTGGAACTAGGAGGGGCTAGGATGCCCTGCAGGACTGCTGTGGCAAAGCCTGCTCTAGATTTAGAGTATAGTGGGAGGTGATAGTGCTTGGAGAAAGTGTGCACTGAACTCCAGGTGGCTGCTTCCAAAATATCCTTGGTAGGGACCCCCCTGAGGAAGGCTGCAGAGGTAGCTGTGGCTCCGGTGGAGTGGGATCTGATGCATGCAGGCACAGTTTTTCCATGAAATGAGTAACAAAAGCGTATACAGTGGGCTATCCATTTTGAAATTGTCTGTTTGGAAATAGCCTTTCCTTGAGCACCTGCAGCATAGGACACAAAGAGTTGCTCAGATTTCCTGAATGGCTTTGTCTTGTCCAAATAATAACGAAGTTGTCTGTGAATGTCCAAGGAATGTAGTAGTCTTTCTCCTTTGTTTTGTGGATTAGGATAAAAGGTAGGTAAATGAATAGTCTGATTCAAAGCTATACTGGATACTACCTTTGGCATAAAGGTAGGGTTGGTTCGTAAGGAAAAACTGTCCTGATGGAAAATGATGAATGGTTGCACAGCCATGAGGGCCTGTAGCTCCGAAACCCTGCGAGCTGAGGTGATAGCCAGAAGAAAAGCTGTTTTCCATGACAAGTACTGTAACTCTGAAGAAGAAGCTGGCTCGAAGGGAGGAAGGGTCAGCTTTTCCAATACGAAGTTGAGGTCCCAAGCAGGGACTGGTAGTTTCCTTGGGGGTTTTATATTCTTTGCCCTCTCTGAGGAAAGTACAGTTTTGTACCTACCATAAATGTAGATGTTCGAGTGCTAATACAGCTGCAGTAATCACAGATGGGTTCTCTGCCGTCAGGCGGGTCCTCGGTCGGCCGAATTCCAAAGTCTAGGTCCAGCGTCGGTTGTGGTCGCTTTCTTTCCTGACGTCAGTGCGACAGGGGTATACAAGACACAGCCAACGCCATTTTCTTCAGTCTTTCTTGCCCCAGATGTCAGGTGCCCCCAGAAGGAAGGCAATACATAAATTATATATATAATCATGCAATGCAATATAATCAAAAAATCAGTAGTTGCAAGCAAATACACCATAGAAGGATAACCCAATCAGGTTGTATGAGGAGGTGTTAGCCACTAAGCCTTTACCAAGAGGGGAAGGAGGGAGGGAAACCTGTACTGCAGCTGTATTAGCACTCGAACATCTACATTTATGGTAGGTACAAAACTGTACTATGTTCATCGTGCATACAGCTGCAGTAATCACAGATGGGTAGAATCCCAAAGCTACGCACAGGGTGGTAGGCACTAGGTGGAACTGGGAAGAGCCAGAATGCCCTGCAACACAGCAATGGCAAAGCCTGCTCTAGGTTTGGAGTATAAAGGCAGGTGGTAGTGTTTTGTGAAGGTATGCACAGAACTCTGGCTGCCTCCAAAATATCTTTGGTAGGGACTCCTCTGAGGAAGGCTGTAGAGGCAGCTGTGGCCCTTGTGGAGTGGGATCTGATGCCTGTAGGAACAGATTTGCCATGAAAGGAGTAACAAAACCATATGCAGTGGCCTATCCATTTTGAAATTGTCTGTTTGGAAATTGGCTTCCCTTGAGCTCCTACAGCATAGGACACAAAGAGTTGTTCTGTTTTCCTGAAAGGCTTTGTTCTGTCCAAATAGTAACGTAGCTGTCTATGGATGTCTAAGGAATGTAGCAGCCTTTCCCCTTTGTTTTGAGGATTGGGGTAAAAGGTAGGTAAGTGTATGGCCTGATTTAAAGCTACCCTGGATACTACCTTAGGCATAAATGACGGGTTGGTTCGAAGGGAAACCCTGTCCTGATGGAAGATGAGAAAGGGCTGCACAGCCATGAGGGCTTGTAGTTCCGAATCCCTAAGAGCTGAGGTAATGGCCAGAAGGAAAGCTGTTTTCCAGGATAAATATTGCAAATCTGTTGAGGCAGCTGGTTCAAAGGGAGGTAAAGTTAATTTTTCTAGAATGTAATTAAGATCCCAGGCTGGTATTCGTTGTTTCCTTGGAGGTCTTATATTCTTAGCCCCTCTGAGGAACTGTCTTAAGAGTGGGTGAGAGAATAAGGGTGGATCAGTGTTGTATTCTGCAGAAATGGCTGAGGCATGAATTTTGATGGAGGAAAATGAAAGTCCACTGTTCAACAGCTCAGCTAGATACTGTAATATCTGAGGCAAATTCAGTTTTCTAGGATCCTGGGCTTTTTTCTCATTCCAAGCGCAAAACCGTTTCCATTTTGCGGAGTAAGCCTTTCTAGTAGATGGCCTTCTGGCCTCCAAAATGACATCCTGCACCTCTTTGGAAAGTAGGGTCTGTTGTGGTTTTAAGGAATTTTCCATGCAGTCAGATTGAGTGTTTTCAGCTGACTGTGAAGAGTTTTGTAGCTGTGCTGAGTCAGTAGAAGAGGCATTAGAGGTAGGGCCCAGGGAGGAGTATGTGTTAGGCTCCTCAGGAGTGGGTACCAGTGTTGTCTTGGCCAGTCTGGAGCAATCAGTATCATCTTCGGTCTGTCTGCTCTTGCTTTCAAGAGCACCTTGGGCAGAAGAGGCAAAAGGAGGGAAGGTGTAAACTGTCCGTGCTGCCCAACTGAAAGAAAGGGTGTCCACTCTCCAGGCCTTTGGATGGAAGGTCCTTGAGCAGAACTTTGTCAATTGATGATTCCTGTGGGAGGCAAAGAGATCTATGTCTGGCCTTCCCCACGCTTGGATTATCTTTGTAAACACTTGAGGATGCAACTTCCATTCGTGAGGGTCTGTCATATTTCTGCTTAGATTGTCTGCCAGCATGTTTTCCAATCCTGGCAGGTACTGTGCTTGAAGTTCGATTTGCCATTCCAGAGCCAAGTTCCAAAGTGACATGGCTAGCCTGCACAGGGGGTATGAATATGTTCCTCCTTGTTTGTTTATGTACCACATTACTGTGGTGTTGTCTGTTCTTATCAATAATTGCCCTGGATACAGGAGGTCCTTGAAAGCTGTAATTGCATTTATCACTGCTAGCATTTCCTTTTGATTGATGTGAAGGTGCTTTTCCTTTTGCGACCATTTGCCCTGAATGCACCTGCCTGTCATGTGTGCCCCCCAGGCGTAGTCTGAGGCGTCTGTTGTGATGACTTGATTTGCTAGAGACTTGCAGAATGGTAGACCTGTGTTTGTTTGGCATGCTTGGGCCCACCATAGAAATTCCTCTTGCAAGCATGGGATTATTGGTATTATTGTTTCCAAACTGTGGCTGTGTTGAGACCATAGGTTTTTCAGGTACCATTGAAGTTTCCTCATATGCAACTTTGCACATGGGATTAGAAGAATGCAAGATGCCATGAAGCCCAGAGCCTGCAGGATTTTCCTTGCAGTAAGCCTGGTACAATTTGCTAGTATTTTGAAGTACTGAGTTAGTTGCCCCTGTTTTTCTGGCGTAAGATAGGCCATCTGGGTGTTTGTGTCCAAGTTGGCACCCAGGAAAGTTATTTTCTGAGATGGTGTTAGCCTGGATTTCTCTTTGTTGACTGTGTATCCCAGAGAATTCAATAACCGTGTTACATAAGCCAGATGTTCCAAAAGTATCTGTTTGCTGTCCGCTTGGCTCAGGCAATCGTCCAAATAAGGGTAAATTTGTATCCCTTGAAGTCTGCAGTAAGCAATTACTGATGCCAGGCATTTCGTGAATACTCTGGGCGCAGTAGATAAGCCAAAGGGCAATGCAGAGAATTGATAGTGGATTGAACCTGCAAGAAATCTGAGTTATCTTCTGCAGCTTTGTCTGATTGGGACATGCAGGTATGCCTCCTTGAGGTCCAATGTTACCAGCCAAAACTCCTTGCCCAGCGTGGGAAGAAGCTGCTGTACGGTGAGCATCTTGAATTTTGGTACGAGTAGAAATGTGTTTAGGATGGATAAGTCCAAAATGGGTCTCCAGTCGGTTCCTTTCCTTGGTACCAGGAATAGTGTGGAATAAAAACCTTGACCTTGTTCGTGAATAGGTACCTCTTGAATAGCTTTCATGTCCATGAGCTTTGAAATTTGTATTTGAGCCTCTGCCCTTTGATTGTGTGGCAGGTTCGGCATGCCTCTCATTTTTGGAAGAGTGTGGAAATGAAATATGTAGCCTCTATTTATAATGTCCAGGGTCCATTTGTCTGTTGTGATAATATGCCAATTTCTTGTAAATAATGCCAGCTTTCCTCCCAAGGGTGCTGCCAGCTGAGACTTGCTTGGCATGAAAAGGGGAAAGTCATTGGGTTTGTTTCCTGTATTGTTGTGCACTGTCTTCGCCACCTCTTGGTGCTGGAGTTTGCCATTGTCTGCCTCTATATGATCCTTGAGATTGTCCTCTGCCCCTTGTGCGCCTGTATCTACCTCTTTGGGGCTTGTCCGTGGCTGGAAAGGACCAGTTTTTTGAAGGCCAATTCCTGCTGAAACGTGGTGGTTGAACCTGTAGAAAGGCTTTGACAGTTTGCATAGATTTAGCTTTTTCTTCCATTTTCCTTAGTATCTCCTCAGCATTAGTACCAAATAATACATTCTTTTGTAAAGGAGCATCTAGTAGTTTTGCTTTAACATGATCAGACAAGGTTTGTTCCCTAAGCCAGGCATGCCTACGAATGACTGATCCTGTAACCGCAGCTCTACTTGAGGCCTCTAGAGCATCATAGCCACATTGTAAGGTGTGCTTACCCACTTGTTCTGCACTATGCATCATATCCTGCAACTCCTTCAAATCTGGTTGTTCAGGTTGTGACATTTTATTCCTTAATTGTGATAACAGAAACTGCTGATATTTAAGCATATGGAACTGACAATTTAAGGCCCTCATGGCTAGGGTGGCCGAGGTATATACCTTTTCTCCCCACCTTTCTAAGGATCTAGACTCTCTTTCGGAAGGTAGTGGATTCTTAGCAGTAGAGGCCTTCATTCCCTTGGGGCCTTGAGATATGGTTTCAGGGTCAGCATTATGACTTTTGTAAAGAAATTGGTGAGAGTTAGGAACTCTGTAGTACCTATCAGGCTTGACTGGGGCAGGAGGCAGGGAATCCGGGTTAAGGCAAGCCTCCGAGTAAACATCATCAAGTATGTCCAAGACAGGAGGTATCGCCAGAGGTCTGTGCTGAGGTAGCAAAAGAAATTCCCTAAGTCTTTTCTTGGAATCAGAAAAGTCTTGGCCTTCCCAATGGAAGTGTTCCCTCAAGGTATGCAAGGTTTCCCCAAAAGAAAAATCCTCTGGGGGAGATACAGAAGGAATGGACTGCTCTGCATCACAATCTTCAAAAGGGGAGTATGAGTGTTCCTCTTCATCAGAATGTTCTGAAATAATGGAGCCCTGGTCAGAAGAGGGAGAATCTTCCTCCACTCTGGGTCTCTTGTCCGGAGGGAGTTGGGAACCCCTGATAAGAGTAATTAAATCCTCAGCCATTTTAAGCATCTGCGTTTTAGGCATGGGGCCTGGAGATGGGCCCTGTTCAACAGGCCTCTTGGGATGCATGGCTGATATGGACTTAGTAAAGGCCTTTATGGAAAAGGAAGATGAGTGTCTAAAGACACCATGGGTGGAAGTGGACCTGTCCACATTAGGAGGCTCAACACTCACAGTGGCTTCGGTAGCTGTAGTCTGGGTATGGGCCGAGGCACCTGCGGTCTCGGTTACAGAAGACACCGCCAGAGAAGTGTCGTCGGTAGTCAGGGGCTGCGTAGGTGCCTCGCTGATAACCGGACAACGTGTAGCTGGTTTTGGCGTGGTGTTGGTCTTTGTCCTTGCGTTTTTTGGACAAAATGGTAGTCAAGAGTCTCCGACGACATTTTATAATCAAAAGCTTTACCAAAAAAGTGCTGGGCGAACTCCGCCTGACGCTTAATAGTGCGTTTATTGAAAGTAGCGCAAAATCGACAGCCCAAGACGTCGTGGTCTGGGCCTAAACAAGGTATGCAGAGGGAATGGAAATCCTTATGCGGTATTTGCTTCCCACAAGAAGTACAATTGTTAACTTTGTCTGACATCGGTCTGAGGCAAGAAAAGTTTCCCCAACGGGGTACTTAGCTTTAAAGAAGACTTTGGTTTCCAAATTTTTGTAATTTCAGGAGCTGGCCGACCGGCACTTGCGAACTGCTTCTGCTTCGGGCACCGCGCGGCAAAAAAGACTGAAGAAAATGGCGTCAGCTGTGTCTTATATACCCCTGTCGCACTGACGTCAGGAAAGAAAGCGACCACAATTGACGCCGGACCTAGACTTTGGAATTCGGCCGACCGAGGACCCGCCTGACGGCCCATCTGTGATTACTGCAGCTGTATGCACGATGAACATCTGCCTTAAGAGAGGATGGGAGAATAAAGGAGGATCTGTGTTGTATTGTGCAGAAATGGCTGAAGCGTGGATCTTGATGGAGGAGAAGGAAAGTCCATTGTTTAACATCTCAGCTAGGTACTCTAAAATTTGAGGTATATTTATTACCCAAGGATTCTGTCCCTTCTTTTGATTCCAGGCACAAAATCGTTTCCATTTGGCGGATTAGGCCTTTCTAGTAGAAGGTCTTCTGGCCTCCAAGATGACATCCTCCACCTCCTTGGAGAGGAGAAACTGTTGGGAATTCAAGGAATTCTCCATGCAGCTAGATTGAGAGTTTTGAGATGGCTGTGAAGAGTTTTGTAGTTGTGCTGGGGACAACAGAAGAGGGACTAGAGGTAGGATCCATGGTGGGGAATGTGTCAGGCTCTTCAGGAGCGGATACCAGTGTTGCCTTGGCCAGTCTGGAGCAATGAGAATCATTTTCGGCCCCTCTGCTCTGGCTTTTAATAGAACTTTGGGCAGCAGAGGAAGAGGCGGGAAGGCATAGACTTGTCAATGTTGCCCAATTGAAGGAAAGTACATCCACTTTCCAAGCCTGTGGATGATAGGTCCTTGAACAAAATTTTTTCAACTGGCAATTTCTGTGGGTAGTAAAGAGATCTATTTCTGGCTGTCCCCATGCCTGAGTTATCTTTGTGAAAATTTGAGGATGCAACTTCCATTCATGTGGATTTGTCATATTTCTGCTTAGGTTGTCTGCCAGTGTGCTTTCCTTCCCTGGCAGGAATTGTGCCTGTAGTTTAATTTTCAATTCCAGTGCTGTGTTCCATAGGGTCATGTCTTGCCTGCACAGGTGGTATGAATGAGTTACCCCCTGTTTGTTTATGTACCACATCACTGTGGTGTTGTCTGTCCTTATCAATAGCTGGCCTGGATGCAGTAGATCTTTGAAGGTCATAATAGCCTTTTGCACGGCTAGCATTTCCTTTTGGTTGATGTGAAGGAGCTTCTCTTTTCGTGCCCATTTTCCCTGAATGCACTGATTTGTCATCTGTGCTCCCCAGGCGTAGTCTGAGGCGTCTGTTGTAATGATTTGAGTTGCTTGAGGTACACAGAAAGGAAGACCTGTGTTTCTTTGGCAAGCTTGAGCCCACCACATAAATTCCTTTTGAAGCAATGGAATGAGTGGTATAATTGCTTCCAAGCTGTGGCTGTGTTGAGACCATAAGTTTTTTAGGTACCATTGAAGTTTCCTCATATGTAGCTTTGCACATGGGATAAGTAGGATGCAAGATGCCATGAATCCCAGAGCCTGCAGGACGTTCCTTGCAGTTAGCCTGGTGTAAGTTGCCATTTTTCTGAAGTATTGAGACAGTTGCCCTTGCTTGTCTGGAGTGAGATAGGCCATTTGGGTGGTTGTATCCAAGTTGGCACCCAGGAAAATAATTTGTTGAGAGGGTATTAGTTTTGATTTCCTTTTGTTGATTGTGTATCCCAGGAAGTTCAACAGTTTTATTACAAACGCCAGGTGCTGCAGTAGTATGTCCTTGCTGTCCGCTTGGATCAGGCAGTCATCCAGATATGGGTAGATATGTATCCCTTGTAGTCTGCAGAAGGCGATTACTGATGCCAGGCATTTCGTAAACACTCTGGGTGCAGTAGATAAGCCAAACGGCAATGCAGAGAATTGGTAATGGGTTGAACCTGCAAGAAATCTGAGGTATCTTCTGCAATCTTGTCTGATAGGGACATGCAGGTATGCCTCCTTGAGGTCCAATGTTACCAGCCAAGACTCCTTGCCCAGCATGGGAAGAAGCTACTGTAATGTGAGCATCTTGAATTTTGGCACCTGTAGATATGTGTTTAGGATGGATAGGTCTAAGATAGGTCTCCAATCTTTGTCTTTCCTTGGTACCAGGAATAGTCTGGAATAAAACCCATGACCTTGTTCTTTTGCAGGTACCTCTTGAATTGCTTTCATGTCCATGAGAGCTGAAATTTGTTTTTGTGCCTCTGCCCTTTGATTTTGTGGCAGGTTTGGCATGCCTCTCATTTTTGGAAGGGTGTGAAAGTAGAACCTGTAGCCTCTGTCTATAATGTCCAGAATCCATTTGTCTTTTGTAACAATATGCCAATTTTTTGAGAATAATGTCAGTTTTCCGCCCAAAGGTGCTGCCATTAAAGCTTTGCTTGGCAGGTGTAGGGGGAAGTCATTGTGTCTGTTTTCTAAAAGACTGTGATCTATCTTCTCCACCTCTTGGGGTTGGTGCTTGCCACTGTCTGGCTCTGAAAGATCCTTGAGGTTGCCCTCTACCCCTTGGGACGCCTGTATCTGCCCCGTTGAGGTCTGTCCGTGGCTGGAAAGGACCAATTTTTTGAAGGCCAGTTTCTGCTGAAACGTGGCGGCTGTACCTGCAGGAAATCTTTCACTGTTTGCATTGATTTCACTTTTTCCTCCATTTTCTTTAGCACCTCCTCTGCTTTAACACCAAACAATACATCTTTTTGAAGAGGTGCATCTAATAATTTAGCTTTGACATGATCTGGTAAGGTTTGCTCTTTGAGCCAAGCATGCCTACATATAACAGACCCCATATAACAGCAGCTCTACATGAGGCCTCTAAAGCATCAAAACCACACTGTAAGGCATGTTTACCCACTTGCTCTGCACCATGCAACAAATCCTGCAACTCTTTTAAATCTGGTTGTTCTGGTTGTGTCATTTTGCTTTTCAGCTGAGATATCAAAAACTGTTGATACTTTAACATATGGAACTGACAGTTTAACGCCCTCATGGTTAAAGTGGCCGAGGTGTACACCTTTTCCCCCCACCTTTCTAAAGATCTGGAATCTCTCTCTGAAGGTAATGGGTTTTTAGCAGTAGAGGCCTTAATTCCCTTGGGACCCTGTGAAATAGTTTCTGGGTCAGCAGTATGGCTTTTATATAGGAACTGGTGAGAATCAGGAAACCGGTAATACCTGTCTGGTTTAACAGGAGCTGGAGGCAAAGAATCAGGATTAAGGCTGGTTTCTGTGTACACATCATCCAATATATCTAGAACAGGAGGGATAGCCAGAGGCCTATGCTGTGGGAGCAAAAGAAATTCTCTGAGCCTTTTCTTGGAATCTGAGTAATCTTGGCCTTCCCAGTGAAAGTGTTCCCACAATGTATGCAGGGTTTCCCCAAAAGAGAAGTCCTCGGGGGGGGGGGGGGGGACGACCAAGGGAACAGACTCCTCTGCATCAGAGTCTTTGAAGGGAGAATAGGCACAATCCTGGTACTCAAGATAGTTCCGAGGTAATAGAAGCTTGATCTGAGAAAGGGTAGTCTTCCTCTAATCTGGACCTTTTGTCAGAGGGGGGTTGAGAACCCCTGATAAGAGTAATCAAATCCTCAGCCATTTTAAGCATCTGTTTTTTAGGCATGGGGC
Organism: Protopterus annectens; assembly: GCF_019279795.1. Lineage (NCBI taxonomy): Eukaryota > Metazoa > Chordata > Ceratodontiformes > Protopteridae > Protopterus > Protopterus annectens. Next base: position 1,772,357,132 of record NC_056733.1, read on the forward strand.
CTCGAGAGGGTGTCTGAGGAACCTGTTTTTTGGTTTTCAAGGCTGTTTTAGATTTAGTGAAGGCTTTAACAGAGAAGGAGGAAGGCCTGAAGACCCCTTGAGAAATGGCAGGCCTGTCTAAATTCTGAGTTTCCCTGCTAGGAGTGGCATCGGTATCTGTAGTAGGAATGGGGGCCGAGGAGCCTGCGATCTCGGGTACTGAAGACACCGGTAATGCATTGTCATCGGTACTCAGGGGCTGTGTAGGCGCCTCGCTGAGTACTGGAGAAGTGGTAGTCGGCCTTAGCGTGGTATCAGTAGGTGGTGCGGACCTCGTATGCCGGTCCTTATTCTTTGCATTTTTTGCTCAAAACTGGAGTTGGAGTATCAGACGACATAGTATAATTAAATTTTTGCCAAAAAAGTGAAGGGCGAACTCCGCCCGACACTTAATAGTGCGTTTGTTGAATCTAGCACAAAAATGGCAGGCCGAGACGTCGTGGTCTGGGCCTAAGCAAGGTATACAGTAAGAGTGGAAATCCTTATGCGGTATTTGCTTCCCACATGAAATGCAATTATTAACTTTGTCTGACATCGGTCTGAGGCAAGAAAAGTTTCCCCAACGGGGTACTTAGCTTTCAAGAAGACTTCGGCTGAAATACTTTCGTAAATCTCAGGAGCTGGCCGACCAGCACTTGCGAACTGCTTCTGCTTCGGGCACCACACGGCAAGAAAGACTGAAGAAAATGGCGTCGGCTGCCTCTTTTATACCCCTGCCGCACTGACGTCAGGGAGGAAGTGACGACAACCAACGCTGGACCTAGACTTTGGAATTCGGCCGACCGAGGACCTGCCTGATGGCAGAATAACCCATCTGTTATGACTGCAGCTGTATGCACGATGAACATCTTGCGGCATGCCAGACTCCACATGAGTGTCGGTAGAGGCCTGCGACTCGAAGGTAGCGGGTATCAGGGGCTGCAAATGTGCCTGAGTACCGGCGAACCGGCGACTTGCTTAGGAGAAGCTTCGGTGTCAGTTTTGGATCTCGAAATGCCTTTCTCTGTACTTTTCTTTGCGTTTTTTTATGTACTCCGCTAGTCACATTGCTATCCGACGATATTTCTGGGTAGTTAAATCTGTTTCCAAATTACTTTGATGCAAAAATATACCGATGCTTAATAGTGCGTTGGTTAAATCTAGCACAAAACCGACAGCCAGGCACGTTGTGATCAGGGCATAGGCAAGGAATACAGTATAAATGGAAATCCTTATGAGTTATTTGCTTCCCACAAGTAATACAATTATTAACTTTTTCTGACCGATAAAAAGCAAGAAAAAAGTTTCCCCAATGGAGTACTTGGCTTTAGTGAAGACTTCGGTTCTGAAACTCAACTTGAATATTTCAGTAGTCGGCCGACCGGCACTTGCGAAATGCTTCTGCTTCGGGCACCGTGCGGCAAGAAAGACTAAAGAAAATGGCGTCGGCTGCATGTTTTATACCCCTGACGACCTGACGTCATGGAAGAGAAGACAGCAACCGACGCAGGACCCAAGACTTTGGAATTCAGGCCGACTGAGGGCAAACTGCTAGCAGATTACCCAAATGTAATGACTGCAACAGTGAAACACGAAGAACATCAGACAGGAACCCCAAGAGGGGCAGTGCCCATTTGAAGGCACTTGCAGGATGGCTGAACCTGGAAGGATGATGAGACTGACACCCAAACCATAGAGAGGTTGGGGGACCTAGAGAACGAGAGGAGCCTGCCAAACTGGAGAAGGTCCTCTCTACTGCCCAGAAGGCTGACAGGCTGTATGAAGCTCTCCTCTCCTCCCTAGTGGCCAGAGTCACCTGGGGGAGAAGTGACCTAAACGTGGCACTAAAGCTCCCCCCGACGATATCAGCCCAATGCTGTCCAGTGCCAAAGCCCCCAAAGGAAGGGAATAGTCTGAAAATTCTGGGTGACCCCATTACCAGGGAGCCAGCTCCGACTTCACAGGGAAGTGGAACAGAGCTAGCCAGCGACCCTGACAGTGTCGAGAAGGGAGGGATACCGGACACTGTCACCCTCTCACTAGGATTAGTCCAGGCCTGATGCTCCAAAACCGGATAGATTGGAAGAGGAGAGTGGAGTCCTGTAGATGGGAAGTCCCTTGGGCATCTGAGCTGGGGAAGCCAACATGCCCAACTTGATTTGGGCTTTGTGGAAGCTCCTCATCATCCTGCCCATATCAGAGGGTAGTAAAACTTCTGAAGAATCTAGAAAATGCTGACAAATGGCCAGATCTAGCTGGGGATCCAGCCTTGGACCCACTGCCCTATGGTCCCGGGAGAAGGAACGACTGATGAATCGGATCAGGCTTTCTGGAACACCTAGTTGGGGAACTCAATGACAATCAGCTCCGACAGAGCAATTGGATCTGAAGTCCTGGAAGGATCCGATGCTTTGGATGGTGTTCCAGACGGATCTGACAAACAGTATGGGTCTGGTGAAGGCTTGCCCAGAGTCTGATCCAAAGGCCTCTGTGGCGCCGAGACCTCTGATCAGAGAGAGTGATCCGATGCTCTTGGAGCGGAAGAGTCCGGATCCGAAGCCACAAAGGCTGGACTCGGATCAGGGGATCTGCGATCCAAGAGCCTAGGCTTCTTAGAAAGAGAAGGATTCCCCTTGAAGGGAGGGGAAGGCCTCTTTTGGGTCCTGAGAGGACTTGAGGGAGTCCAAGGGCAGGTGACCACCATGAGCCAAGCCCTTCAGCAATAACTTATTGGGCACCCCATAAGGGCCCTGGAGTTATATGCAGCACAAATCTCACATTCAACCTCCAGGTCTGCCAATTCCAAGCAGTAAAGACATTCCTTGTGCAAATCCAAATAAGGCATTTTCCGACTGCACAAAGAGCACCTTTTGAAACCCTAAGGTTTTATAACATACACACACCTCAGAAAAAGGAGAGAGAGAGATGTACTTTTTTTTAAACTAAGGGAAGGGGAAAGGATGGGAAAAACCTGAGAACGGCTAGGGGGAGAAAAATTATCACCAAGTAGATAACTAAGTAATGGGAGGGGAGGCAAAACTATCTTAGACACCAAGAGAGACCAACGCTATAGAAATGAATGAAGAAAATAGAGTGTCACTTATCTGCAAATGAGGGAACTCTAGCCTGGATCACGTCCTAAGCATAGCAGCAAATAAGATCTGAGGGATGGAGGTCAGCAGGGGATTATGGGAAGGGGAGGAGCTTGAGCTCTGGATCTATTATTTATTTATTATTTATTACTTATCTATTATTATTTAGTTGCTCTGTCTCAGATCCAAGGTCCAATCAAAGACTCACTTGTGATGAATAATGACACGGACAGCATCAGATCAGTCCTTGCAGAATTTATTTTTTCCATATGTAATTGTTCACGGGTTGAAGGCTTTGCAAATGGAGCAATCCACCTGTAAATGGTCTGGGCCCAAACAGCAGACATACAAAGTGCATGCATCTGAGAAAGACAACTTTTGCCCACATTTCTGGCACGTTTTAGAGCTACAGGGGGACCTATAATTTTTTTTTTTTATCTAAACTAAGAAAAAAGGTAAAAATACCAACAATGTTTATTGTAACTACACTACAAGCGTGTAGAGGGAAAAGGGGAAAAAGCTTACCAACTACAGTAACAAGATTATACTACAAAAAATGTGCAAAAGGGAAGTACTACTGATAGGAAACAGAAATTTAAGACTTTTAAGGAAAATGAAGACAAGAGTTAACTTATCTTCCCACTCTACTCAAATGCTTGAGAGCTCAAAATGACCATGTCCAAATTCAAAAGCAGCAAACGAAACCAGAGGTGTGTAATGGGTTGGTGCATTACGGGTAAGGGAGGAGCTTGAGAGCGTTTTAGTGGCCACAAGCTAAAATAACAGCTTGACTCTGATCCAAGGGTCGGATCCGAACCCAGCTATTGAGGAATGAATGGAAATTGACATCATCACATTCAGATTCTTAGACAAAGCAGCAGTCAATGACATATTCACTGACCCTGTAATACCCCGAGCCAGTAAGGGGCCCTTGGAAGGAGCAGCAGACAAAGGGTAAAAGAGTCTTTCTCTTGTAAGAAGGGTCTTACCTCCCTTGACACAGAGTGGAACGGAGGATCCCCAAACCAATTTGAGACCACCTGTGTCCTCATCATCTTGTCCCAGTCTACATGTAAGGAAGGACTGTTAAAGAGGCCAGGAGGAACATTCAGACAGGATTCCAAGTATCTAGACAGCTTTTGCTCAGAAGAAAACAGTGCTTACTCTTTCTATGAGGAGAGCCTTCTATCACTATAACTTCAAGTTGAGACACACCTATGAATGAATACAAACTACCACTACTGTTTTGTCCTGGAGGGGACCGAGGGGGAATCCTCTCAATCATCCAAGTCCATGTCTGAAGTGACATACTCTGTATGGGAGTCAAATATCCATATCAGGTGGCTTTACAAAGCAGGAGGAGAGAGATTTGTATTTCCTAATACATAATCATTATCAGACGCCATCTTACTTTTTGCCCTTACAGCCAGTTGAAGAGTCACTAAGCAATAACTTTTGAGAATTTTTTTTCTTCTGAAATTCTGTAGAGGCAAATCTGTCTTTACATCTAAACATTCGATCCCAAGACACATGAGGCGTAAGGCATGGGTGTGTGGAAGGGTAATTTGTTTGACGATTTTATATATTTACAGAACTAGGAGACATTTTTTCCAGAGAGAAAAACCCAGAACACATTTACAAAAGACCAGAAAAACACAGCATACAGCCAAAAAACCATCAAAAAAACTCAAAAGAAATGCTTTAAAATGAAGTGGCTACAGAGCACCAAAAACAAAATGGTGACTTGAAAGATGTGAGGGGAAGAATTAAATTGCTTTAGCTTTGCAAATGCTCACAAAACTAAAAATGAAAGTCTGTTAAAACTAAATATGAAAAGGTCCGACTAGTTGTTGTGTTTTTCGGCTTTTCCCGGTTAGGGGTCGCCACAGCGGAACTCCGGTCCGCTAATGATTGGCAGTAGATTTTTACGTGCCGAGTTGCTGGCCCTGATGCACAACCTTCAACGAAGGTACACCCATTCATGCACATCTCCACACAGAAGATGCTCTAACTGAGAATCGAACCGGACGTCTTACTGTGAGGCGACAACGCTACCGCAGCACCACCACCGCAGTATTCGAAAAGGTCCGACTAGAATATTAGAAAAAAACGAAAAAAAAAAAAAGAAAGTTCACAGACAAAAGCTTCCTAAACTGCAACTAACGAAAGAATAGTTGTGTAAAATTTTACCATAACCATAGATGTCCTTCGCTTCCATGTTGCAGTTGCTTCCATGTTGCAGTATTCTTACTGTGGGATTCACTGCCTCAGGCAACCCGAACGTCGGCTGCTATAAAAAAAGCTTAAGCCTGGTTACTGCTGGTGCATATGGGATGTCACACGCAGGGCCATAAACCAGGAGCCATAAATGTGACGTCTGCACGCACAGACTTCAGAACTGCCCAGTCAGACAGTGGACTAGGTAGAGCTAAAGGATGTCATCCAGACTGGTGAAATACCATAGACTGCCCAGTGTGACTACAGTCTAGGAGGTGCCCTAGGGTGCCCCATAGACAGGTGAAAGGAATGCAGGGATATGTTGGGAAGGAAGAAATACTGCAACATGGAAGAGAAGGACATCTATGGTTATGGTAAGATTTCACATAACTATTCTATGTCCTTCTATTCCCATGTTTTAGTATTCTTACTGTGGGAGAGTACCACAGCTTAGGAAGGGCGGAGGTAGAGGTAGCTGATTCCAGAAATCCCTGCACAACTGTCCTAGGGAAACCTGCTCTGGCTCTGGAGATATGATCCAACTTGTGTCTGGTAAATGTGGTACAGTGGACCAGGTAGCTGACTCCAGGATGGCGGCTGTGTCTAGGCTCCTGAAGAAGGCCTTGGAGAATGCTACAGCTCTAGTAGAGTGTGCTCTTACCCCTTGATGTAAATACTTGACATGGTAGGAGTGGCAGAAGCAAACTGTTTTCTTGATGTAACAGGAGGTACTATGTTTGGATACTGCCTTGCTCAGGGGCCTGGGGTGAAAGGATACAAAGAGCTGATAAAATTTTCCAATGGTCTTAGTTTTGTCCAAGTAAAAGCTTAATTGCCTGCGAGTATCCGGGGAATGGAGAATTCTTTTGTTGTCAATGGTAGGACAGGGAAAGAAGGTGGGCAGGTGAATGGACTGATTTAAAGATAGTTCGTTGACCACTCTGGGCATGAAGGAAGGGGTTGGTGTGCAGGGTTACTCTATCTTTGTGGAAGACAGTGTAGAGGGGAACATGCCATGAGAGCCTGTAACTCGGATATCCTTTTGGCTGAAGTGAGAGCTACCTGCAGGATTGTTTTCCAATGTGCACATTTGTAGTGATGCAGAACTAGCTGGCTCACATGGGGCCAGAGTGAGTTTCACCAGGATAAAATTTAAGTCCCAAGGCAGTGGAATAAGCTTCCTCGGTGGTCTGATGTGCAGGACTCCCTTCAGGAACAATTTAATATCTAGCCTGCAGAGGAGGGTCTAAAAGTAAACAGGCAGAGACAGCAGAAAGGTGCACTTTCACTAACGAGTATGAAAGGCCTGCCTTGATAAGCTCACATACATATGCTAGGACAAGAGGTACACCCGCTAGAAAGGGATCCCTAAGCCTTTGGAGATACCATTTGGAGAATTTTTTCCCATTTTAGAGTGTAGGATCGCCTTGGGTTAGGTTTCCTGGCCTCCCTCAAGACAGAAAGCACATCCTCAGAGTAGTGGCTGTCTGAAGGGTATTAAAAGTTTATCACCTAGTGTGTTAGACACAGCATCTCCACATAAGGGTGGATGAGAGTTTCCTTTTCCTGTGCAAGTAGGTCCACCTTGTGGGATTAACTTGTGGTGATTGCCCTTGGGGAGGGATAGTAGGGATAGAAGGTGGAACCAATGCTGCCTTGGCCAACAGGGAGTCACCAGCAAGAGTTTTGGATTACCCCTCCTGATTTTCAGGAGGACTTTTTGAATGAGAGGAAAGGCATACAGAAATCGTCCCTTCCATGACATGGTGAAGGCATCCACACTCCAGGCTAGAGAGGAGTGGTCCTTCATACAGAATGTTCTCAGTTGTCTGTTTTGAGGGGAGGCAAATAGGTCTATTTGAAGTGTGCCCCACTGGTGGACAATGCCCAGAAAAACTTCTTTGTGCAACATCCACTCATGAGGTAGAGAGATGTAGACTGCCTGCAGAGATGAGTTGTTTTGCAAGGCTAGGTCCGAAATCTGTATTGCTAGCCTGTAGAGGAGCTAAGACTTGGCCCCTCCCCCCATTTGTTGATGTACCACATGACTGTGGTATTGTCTGTGAAGATGTGAAGGGGTCCTGGCTGTAGAAGGGGGAGGAAGGCTTTTAGGGCTAGATGAACTGCAGTCATCTTCCTTACACTGATGTGTTCTTTCAGGAGGTGCGTCTGCCAGTGTTCTTGCACCACGAGGCCCTTCATGGTAGCCCCCAGCCCAGATCTGAGGCATGTGTGTGCATATGTTGAATTGGTGTAGGTGGTAGTAAAAGAAGGCTGGGGTTCATATGAACCTGTTGAATCCACCACTGCAGTTCTGACTTGTGGCAGGGTAGGAAGGGGATCTGGAAGTCTAGAGGGTGGCTGTGTTGGGACCAGTCATTCTTTAGATACCACTGCAGCTTCCTTATGTGCATCCTGGCTAGTGAAGCAGGGGGAAAGTGGCTGGCATAAGACCCAGACGTCGCATGAATTGTCTTGACAGTTGGTGGGTCCAGATAAGATTCTGGAAGTGGTCTGTTAGAGGAAAGCACCTCGTCTGGGGGAAGGAATGCCTTTATCAGATCTGTATGGATCCAGAATCCCAGGAAGGTTTTGTCCTGCTCTGCTGCAAGGGAGGACTTTGGTGAGGGTGAGAGTAAATTCCAAACCTTGTAGTAGAGACATGGAAAACTGCAGATGGTTTTTAGGGTGCTTTCTTTCTCTGCCAGAATGAGTATGGTGTCTAGGTGGGGATAGATCTGAATGCCCTTGGTCCTGCAGTAGGCTATGGCGGGAGCTAGGCATTTGGTGAAGACCCTGGATGCAGTGGATAAACCAAAGGGCAAGGCAGTAAACTGAAAGTGAGAACAGGGCCCAGCAAAACAAAAGTACTTTATGTGAGTGGGCTGTATAGGGATATGGAGGTAAGTCTCCTTTACGTCTAAAGTGGTCATGAACGCTTGGGGTGGCAGTAGTGGACAGAAGGTCTGAAGAGAGAGCATTCTGAAGGAAGGGACATGTAGGAAGAGGTTTAGAGAATAGAAGTCCAGGACTGGCCTCCATGTTCCATCCTTTTTTGGTACCAGAACAGTCTTGAGTAGAAACCTTTTCCTCTTTGAAGGGACAGGTTCTATTGTTCCATGAGCTAGTAAATCCTGCATAATGTGAAAGATAAAACGTAGTTGTTTTGTTTTTGTTTTTTTTTTTTTGGGGGGGGGGAGTGTTGCCGTGTGGTGTGGGCTTTTCTTTCCAAGTCAGAAAGTATCCCCTATCTGCTACTGCCAGGACCCAGTGGTCTGAGGTGACAGTTCTTCAGAGGGGCAGGCAATGGGGGAAATGGGCTGACAGGGGAGATGGGCAAGGCAGTCACGCATGTTTGGTACCATTTCTGACAATGCTGGTACCATTTCTGTCCTGAAATGGCTGTCTGTAAACAGACTGAGAAGGAGGGGGCCTGAAAGAGGTTTGCCTCCTGTTACCTTTTCTATGCCTGGACGAAGGAGTAGCAGTGGAAGGGGTTCTGTGGACATAGGAAGTCTTAACTGGATAATTTCTGTAGTATTTTGGTATAGGGGAAACTTGGAGGTGCTTAATGTCTTGTACCTCCCTGCCCTTCTCCTGAGGTTTTTAAAACAGTTCAGCAGACTGTTTGCCAACAGGAGGTTGTGATCTAATGGAGCATCTAGAATTTTAGATTTAAAATCTTCAGGCAATGGTTGTAGTCAGAGCCAGAAGCACAGATGCTGATGCAGCATATCTTGCAGAGACCTCTGCTGCATCATAACTGCATCTAATGGAGTGTCTGGCTATTAGGGATGCCAGGGTCAGCTTTGATGCTACTTTTGTCTTGATGGGAGACGTCAGGCAGGGACGATAAAAGTGAAGATGCTTGGGATACCTGTCCAGGGCATACTTAATCATATGGGTTTAGTAATTAATGGCTCTGAAGGCTAGGGTGGAAGACGTACAAACCTTCTTACCCAACCTGTCCATGTTCTTGCTATCCTTGTCATTAGGCAGACGACACGAGGAAGGGATCAGTCTTGACTGCTTGTCAGGGGCCACAACTATGAATGCAGGGTCCGCCAAGGGGAGTTTCACCAGAAATTTGTTGTCAGGCATCTTACAGAAACGATCAGGTCTCAAGGGCAGATGGCTGGGAGTCTGGATTTTTACAGAAACAAATGCATATAGGTATGCAGGAATAAAGTACAGCTGTGTACACTTACCATAAATGTAGATGTTCCAGTGTATTCACTGTTGCAGTCATTACATTTGGGGTAATCTGCTGGCAGGTTGCCCTCAATCGGCCTGACTAACAAAGTCTTGGGTCCTACGTCGGTTGCTGTCCCTTCTTCCATGACGTCAGGGGTATAAAACATGCAGCCAATGCCATTTCCATCAATTTTTCTTGCCCCAGATATCAGGTGCCCCCAAATGGGGAGCAAAATATATATATATATATCTATATATGCATGTAATTTAGAACACAAAAAATATACCTACAAATAAAAGCAAATACAACAAAAAGGCTTTTGACCATAGTAAAAGAAAGAAGAGGTATAAAAAGAGAAAAGTAGGGGGCTGGCGGGTGGGTAACCAGGACTGCAACAGTGAACACACTCGAACATCTACATTTATTTAAGTGTACACAGCTGTACTATGTTCTTCGTGTTTCACTGTTGCAGTCATTACATTTGGGTAGAATCCCAAAGCTATGGTTGGGAGGATGGAATTATACAGCATTAGGAGCAGCTATAAGGCCCTGCAGGACAGCAGTGGTAAAGCCTGCTCTGGATTTAGAGAAGAGAGGTAAATGGTAATGTTTGGTGAACGTATGAACTGAGCTCCAGGTAGCAGCTTGTAGAACGTCTCTGGGTAGGAATCCCTCTGAGAAAGGCTGCAGAAGTAGATGCAGCCCTGGTGGAATGGGATCTGATCCCCTTGGGAGCAGGTTTACCATGACGCATGTAGCAGAAATGAATACAATGGCTTATCCATTTTGAAATAGTCTGCTTTGAAATAGCCTTTCCCTCTGCCCCTGCAGCAAATGCCACCAGTAGTTGCTCAGATAGTCTTAGAGATTTTGTCCTGTTTAAGTAGAATCTTAGTTGTCTGTGTACATCCAATGAACGCAGAATCCGCTCCCTCTTGTTCTGTGGATTTGGGAAAAAAGTTGGCAGATGGAGTGATTCAGAGCCACACTAGATATCACTTTAGGCATAAAGGATGGATTGGTCCTGAGCAACACCCTGTCCGGGTAGAAAATAATAAAAGGCTCCACTGCCATGAGAGCCTGTAATTCTGAAATCCTTCTAGTTGGAAGTGACTGCTAAAAGAAAAGATGTCTTCCAAGAGAGAAATGTTATATCTGCAGTAGCAGCTAAGGAGGTAGGGAGAGCTTTTCTAACACAAAATTGAGGTCCTATGCCGGAGTTTGTGCTCTCCTGGGAGGTCTTAAATTTTTGGCCTCTCTGAGATGCTGCTTTAGCAGGGGATGAGAAAAGAGGGGAGGCTCTGTGTTGTAATGAGATGAAATGGCAGAGGCATGGATTTTTATGGAAGAGAAAGATAGGGCCTTGTGAAGCATCTCAGTTAAATATTGCAGAATCTGAGGAATATTGGGCATTGCTGTGCTTATTACTTGTGCCTGGTTCCAGGCACAGAATATTTTCCATTTATCAGCATAAGATTTTCTAGTACTAGGCCTTCTAGCCTCCAAAATGACATCCATCACAGGTTTGCTAAGAGATGTAACTGGTGAAATTAGTTGATTAGCCATGCTGCAAGATTCAGAGTTTGGAGTGGAGTGTGCAGAATTTGATAGTTCTGCTGAGACGGTAGATAAGGTGTCTGAGGCAGGTACCATGGAGGAAGGTGTGACATTGCGTAGGAGCGGGTACCAGTGTTGTCGAGGCCAGTCTGGAGCAATCAGAATCATTTTTGGTTTTTCCTGTCTGACTTTTAGTAATACCTTGGAGAGCAAAGACAGAGGGGGAAAGGCATAGACTGAGGTTTTTCCAGCTAAAGGATAGAGCATCAACTTTCCAAGCTTTTTTTGTGATGGCTTCTTGTGCAGAATTTGTCCAGCTGATAGTTTTGGGGTGAAGCAAAAAGATCTATGTCTGGGCTCCCCCATTTGTGTGTCAACATGCTGAAAATTTGTGGATCCAGTTTCCATTCGTGTGGGTCCATAAGATTTTTGCTTAGTTCGTCTGCCAGAGTATTTTGCTTTCCTGGCAGGAACTGAGCTTGTAGATGTATTTGGTAAGTCAAGGCTGTGTTCCACAAAGCCATGGCTAGTCTGCAAAGGGGGTAGGAATGGGTAACCCCCCTTGCTTGTTTATGTACCCCATGACTGTGGTGTTGTCCATCTTTATCGGTGGTTGTCCTGGATTAAGAAAGTCCTTGAAGGCTGTCAGAGCATTCTGTACAGCTAGCATCGCCTCCTAGTTGATATGCAGGTGCATTTGATTTGGGCTCTATTCGCCCTGAATTCATCTCCCTGCCAGATGCACCCCCCCAAGCATAATCTGATGAGTCTGTAGTCAGGGTTTGGTTGACAGGGGGAGGAATGAATAAAGGTCCTTTGTTTTGGTGACAGACCTCTGCCCACCATAGGAACTCTTGCTGCAGGCAAGGAATGATAGGAATCATTGTTTCCAGGCTATGACAATGTTGACTCCATAAGCTTTTTAGGTACCATTGAAGTTTCCTCATATGCAGTCTTGCATATGGAATTAGTAGAATGCAGGAAGCCATGAACCCCAAGGCCTGCAGAATTTGTCTTGCAGATAACTGGGTTTTTGTGGCCACTTGTTTGAAGTAAGTCATCAACTGGATTTGTTTTTCTGGCGTGAGGTAAGTCATCTGGGCAGTTGCATTCAAGTTTGCACCCAGGAATGTAATTATTTGAGAGGGTATCAGTTGTGATTTATTTTTGTTTATGGTGTACCCTAGGCAAGTTAGAAGCCTTTTTACAAATGCCAGATGCTGTAGAAGAGTGTCCTTGTTTTCTGCTTGAATTTGACAATCGTCCAGATAAGGGCACATTTGAATGTTTCTGACTGCAAAATGCAATTACTGGTGCCAGGCACTTTGTGAAGACCCTGGGTGTAGTAGATAAGCCAAAGGGCAGTGCAGAGAACTGGTAATGCAAATAGCCTGCTTTGAAGTGGAGGTATCTTCTGCAAGAATCCCTGATTGGTATATGCAGGTAAGCCTCTTAAGTCTAGAGTTACCAACCAGGCATCCTTGCCTAGCATAGGCAACTGTTGTAGAGTCAGCATCCTGAATTTTGGAATGTCTAGGAATGTATTTAGAATGGATAAGTCCAGAATTGGACGCCATGATTTGTCTTTTCTGGGTACCAGGAAAAGTTGAATAAAAACCTTGCCCCTTTTCCTCTTCTGGTATTGGTTGTATAGCCCCCATATTCAGGAGGGACATAACTTGCTTCTGGGCCTCTGCCCATGACTTGGAAGCAGATCTGGCCATCCGTTTGGGATTGGCAATGTGTGGAAATGAAATCTGTATCCCTGGGATACTATATTTAAAACCCACTTGTCCTGGGTAATTAGATGCCAATTTTGTGCATGAAGTCCTAGTTTTCCCCCCAAAGGGGCTGCCAAAAGAAGTTCTTGGAGATGGCAGAGGAAAGTCATTGAGACTGTTTACCATATGGAGGTGCCTTGCTACTTCCAGATTTGGAGGTGGAGGCACCCCATTGTTTATTCTGCAAGTTCCTTGTGACTGAAACCTGGAGCTTTTAGAGTGTCTGGGTTTGACCTGTGCGGCTCTGGTGGGTACTGGAAAGGACCAATTCTTAGTAGGCCATTGGTTACTGAACCTGGGTGGCTGCACTTGTAGGAAATCTTTTACAGTTTGTATAGATTTAGCTTTGTCTTCCATCTTTTTAAAAACTTCTGCCATATCACCAAATAGACTGTCCTGTTGTAAAGGAGCATCCAACAATTTTGCTTTAACATGATCAGGGAGATTTTGCTCCTTGAGCAAAGCATGCCTTCTTATCACAGATCCAGTTACATCGGCCCTGCAAGAGGCCTCCAAGGAATCAAAGCCACATTGCAAACTATGCTTTCCAACTTGTTCAGCTGAATGCAATAAATCATGTAACTCTATTTTCCACACAGTCAGAAATCAACATCATTTTCTATTTAAGTAAGCCCATGACATGTTGCTGATATTTAAGCATATGAAATTGACAGTTTAAAGCCCTGATTGCCAAGGTTGCAGATGTGTAAACCTTCTTACCCCATCTATCCAGCTCCCTGGAGTCTCTATCAGAAGAGGTAGGATTTTTAGCAGTAGAAGCCTTAACACCCTTGGGACCCTGAGAAATGGTTTCAGGGTCAGCAGTAGAGTTTTTAAAAAGGAATTTGTGGGAGTCAGGAACCCTGTAATATCTGTCAGGCTTACTAGGAGCCGGAGGCAGGGAATCAGGAACCATGCTGGATTCTGAGAAAACATCATCAACAATGTCTAGAACAGGAGGTATAGCCAAAGGCCTATGCTGAGGAAGAAGGAAATCCCTAAGCCTCTTTTTAGATTCTGAAAACTCCTGACTCTCCCAATGAAAATGTTCCCTTAAGGTATGCAAAGTTTCTCCAAAAGAAAAATCATCAGGAGGAGAAGCAGAAGGGATGGATTCTTCTGCATTAGAGTCCTCATAAGGTGGAATAGATAATTCCTGATCAGAAGAGGTATCAGAAGAAATGGAAACCTGATCTGAAGATTCATAATTAGTACCTTGCCTAGGCCTCTTAGCAGGAGGGGGTTGGGAACTCCTGATCAAGGTAATTAAATCCTCAGCCATTTTGATCATAGGGGCCTGTGCACGTGGCCCAAGCGTCATTTTTTTAGACACAGAAGTTGGTTATGGCCTAGGTTTTGAAAATGGCATTGGTTTAATATACAAATCTTTAGGCCTGAAAACATCCTCAGAAGCCGGTGCCTGCTCAGCTGCTCCAAACCCATCTAAGGTAGAGACATCCGCGGGTTCAAAACTTAAAGTGTCTCGCGGCATACCGGACTCCGAATGGGTCTCATTAGAGGCCTGCGAATCAAAAGTAGCTGGTATTAGGGGCTGCGAAAGCGCCTCACTGAGTACTGGCGAACCAGCGATTGGCTTAGGAGAAGCTTCGTCATCAGTTCTGGACCTCGACGGTCTGTCTTTTTCTTTGCGGTTTTGTGTCTTCCGGTAGTCGGATTGCTAACAGACATTTCTGGATAGTTAAATCTTGAGCCCAAATATTTAGATGCGAAAATATACTGACGCATAATAGTGCGTTGGTTAAATTTAGCACAAAACTGACAGCAAGGCACGTTGTGGTCAGGGCCTAGGCAAGGAATACAGTACAAATGATAATCCTTATGAGGTATTTGCTTCCTACAGGTTCATTGATTCATACTAGGCTATCTGCCCTGGGGCATTTATAAGCCTAGCCCGATTGTGTTTGGCTTACGCCACCCCTTGATTTGAGTATACTGTGCCCTTTTTAAAGTTTAGTTTACTGTGCCTCTGTCTAATAGTGACACGGAAGTAATCCCTGGGACAAACCTACGATCCCCCATCCACTCATCAAGATTCTTCTTGAAGAGAGTCAGTGAGGTGCTCTGCCTAACATGAATTGGAATTCTATTCCAGAGCGAAGGGAGCCGCTGGGTTATGAATCTGTCCCTCCAGCATGTTCTATTTATTTCTGTGGTGAGGTTCAAGTCCCTCGAGCACGTGGCTCTAAGGGATTTAGATTTACTGAGGTGGAGCATGTCCATTAATTCTGGGTTGGACATTGCTTTATATGTCAGGCATAGATCGCCTCGAAGTAGGCGGTATGCAACTGAGTAGAGCTGGAGTTTTTTTTAACCAAGCAGCATATGGCATCTGTTTGAGTCCCTTGATCCTCCTGGTGAGGTACTTTTGGGGTCTTTCTAATTGCTGCAGGTGTCGGGTAAGGTACATCCCAAAGGGGGCATTGTATTCTATGATGGGCCTGATGAGGGATGAATAAAGGGGCACGATTACCTCTCTTGATCTAGATGTGAATCCTTTCATGATGAGGTGGGCTATGTAGAAGGTCTTTTTAACCACTTTGGCAATGTGGTTGTCAAAGGAGAGATTACTATCAACTTGGGTCCCCAGATCCCTAGTTACTTTCTCTGTACTTAATGGGTTACCACCTATGTGGTAATTTGTGGGCACATTTATTTTGCCAAAGGGTATGACTATACACTTTTTCGCATTTAGCTTTAGACCATGGCTCTGGCACCAGTTATCCATCTCTGCGAGACCTTTTTGAAGGATGTTTGTGTCAGCTGGAGAGTCTATTATGGCGCCCAGTTTGCAGTCATCTGCGAACATGGTGAGCCATAGTCCTCCCACGTTGGCCTGTACCTCAGAAAAGAAAATACTGAACAAGAGAGGTCCCAGGACAGAACCTTATGGGACGCCACTTGTGACCGGTTTCGAGTCTGACATGGCTCCAGCAACTCTGACTGTGGGTTCTGTCTGAGCCAGTTTGTGACCCATCTTGTGACATAGGGGTTTATATTTAGGCTAGATAGCTTATCTATGATGCCCGAGTGGGGTATTGTGTCAAATGCCTTTGCGAGGTCCAGATAGGCTGTGTGGACTACCTTCCCTTCATCTATGGCCTTGGTGACTGTTTCGAAGTAGTCGACCAGGTTCAGAAGGCAGGATCTGCCCTTGACGAAGCCAAATTGGGTAGGATCTAGTGTCTGTAGGTCCCCAATGTCTTTGTTTATGAGTTCCATGATGATCCTCTCCATAGCCTTGCATACTAGGCTAGTCAGGCTTATGGGGCGATAGTTTCCAGGGTCCGCAGAGGCGCCACCTTTGTGGAGTGGGACCACTGTTGCTGTATGCCATTCTTTGGGCACATATCCTGTAGTGAGGCTGAGATTGTACAGCAGTTTTACTTGAGGGATTAGTTCTTGGAGTTCATGTAGGACGCAACCCGGGACGCCATCTGGTCCCATGGAAGCAGTGTTTTTTGCTTTGGAGAGGGTGGCCTTCACCTGAGCATCAGAGATGTTTGGGAGGCTGCACTCTGCCGGGATAGATACTTGCTCTTTTGGGGGGGAGGGGGTAGAGAAGTTTGCACTGAACCTGTCTGCCAAGATATTGGCGATGTCTGTGGGTTCAGTGTATTTTTTGTCGTTTAGAATCAACTCAGAACAAGTCTGGGAGTTGCATCCCAGGTTCCTAACAACTGAAAAAAGCCTTATGATTGTCTTCAGTGTCCTGTGCAATTT
Organism: Protopterus annectens; assembly: GCF_019279795.1. Taxonomy (NCBI): domain Eukaryota; kingdom Metazoa; phylum Chordata; order Ceratodontiformes; family Protopteridae; genus Protopterus; species Protopterus annectens. Next base: position 1,772,373,733 of record NC_056733.1, read on the forward strand.
TTCTCTCGAAGCTGGCCTTGGAGGATTTTATGAGAGATCATAATTTTTTGCTAGTACTGATCAGAGATGCCTTCCCTTTTAGGGATTTTGCTCTATCATGTAGTAGCTTCCTCCTTCTGTTGTACAGTTTATTTATAGCTGGGGTCCACCAGACTGGACACCTGCCTTTGGATGATTGGGTCTTGGTTTTGTTTAGGATAGCATGATCCATGCATTCCTGGAGATGTCCGTAGAATGCGTTTATATAGGATTCTGCAGTTTGGGCCGTAGTTTCCACTGGCCCTGGGGCCTTGAAGGATTCCACTTCAGTTTTGAGAAGTGTGAAGTTCGCTTTTGAGAAGTTTTTCACTGTGGTTTTCTGGGCTGGGAGTGGGGTCGGGATGTGGACATCCAGTGAAATTAATTTATGGTCTGATCTTACCAATGAGGGATATACTTCTGGTATGGAGCACAGAGTCCCCATGTTGGTAATGATCAGGTCTAGTATGTTTTCCCCTCTTGTGGGAGTGGTGACTAGTTGTTCCATAGCATTTGAGTTTATAAATTCCAGGAACCTTTGGGCTAAGGTGCTGGGGCTTGAGTAATGCTCCCAGTCTATGTTCGGGTAGCTGAAGTCGCCCAATATAATGGTGTTCGGAGAGATCTTCATGTTCTCCAATGTTTTCAGGAAAGCCGAGTGGGATTCCTGACTTTGAGAGGGTGGTCTGTAGGATGCTATAAACTGAAAAGCAGTCTTGCCCACTGTCAGTTGCACATGGATGGTTTCCGATACTTCGTGCACTGCCACTAACCTGGCGGTATGGATATCCTTGATGAATATGGAAACTCCCCCTCCTTTTGTGGTTCGGTCCGGGTTTTGGTGCCGAAAAGCATGATATGAGGTATAACCTGGTAGTGCTGGGGTGCTCTCTGGAGCCTTGAACCAGGTTTCTGTCACTGCACAGATATCGATGTTCTCCATACTGAGGAGAGCTTCGAGTGCATGCATCTTGAGGTTAAGACTTCTGGCGTTTAGCAGCATTAAACTTAGTTTCTTGTTCCTTGTGCTGTCTATGGAGGTGGGTTTGACTTTTGAGCCTTGCCTAAAAAAGGCACTATGGGGGTGGCAAGAGCCTTTGCCAATATCCGAAAGCCCAGGGGTGACAGGTGCAAGCCGTCCCTAGCGAAGCAACGTGGCTTGTTGAGCATGTCATCCCAGGCAGACAGACACTGGATCCCGTTTGAATGACATCAAAATTTTAGCCAGTTGTTAAAATCGATCATTTTGTCTTTATACTGTGGCATCATTCTAGGTGAGGGTAAGATGCTGCTCAAGGTCAGGGTCATACCGGCCTGGGCTACATGATCAGAGAGCTCCTCTATGTCTCTCCATGTAGTCGAGGGAGGTACGTCTCAGGTCATTCACGCCAGCATGTACAATGATGGAGTCATATTTGTATTTGCTTTGGAGTGACCTGAGTGCTTGCGTTATGTGGCGGATCCTAGCGCCCGACAGGCAGCTCACTGTGACCTTCTCTTTATTCAGCCTGGTGAGCGGGACATCAGTGTGTCTGAAAATAGAGTCCCCTATTACAAGAGTATCAGGTGTGTTTATTCAGCCTTAAGGGCTGTGACTGCTTGGCACACTGACTTTGTGTGCTATGTGTTGTACGTGTTTTGTTTTGGGGTAGCGTTTGCTTGGATGTCTGCTTTGGAGGTCTCGGTTGCTTAGGTAGATTTTTATTTAGAGCCTCCGAGTATGTTTTTGTGTTTTTATGTGTTTGGTTCGCTGTTGTGGTGGGACTATGTGATACTGGAATTGTGTTGTGTGAGGTTACCTCCTCCTGACTGGTTACACCAGTTTTGAGATGAGAGAGCTTAGCCTCCAGTTTGGCTATATGGTTGCATCTCTCACATATATTTGAACCTGTTTGGAGGAGGAGAGGGTTGCCCGTGTACATGAGACAGTTGTAACATTGCCTCAAAATTCCCAGATTCACCAGCTGGACTGGAGAGGAAACCATTGACTGACCTTTGGACATGCTAGAGTAATATAGGGAACTGAATTAAAATGGACCAATAGGGGACAAGGTAATTGTAGAGAGTATAACAGTAAGTAGTGCTTATGGTTTATTAGTGCTAACTTGTAAGATTACTTATTTGGACCAGTGAGGGGCCTTAGAATGAGAATATGGTGTTTAATTTGAGAGAGAGCAGTTCTAAGGGAAAAAGTGAAGAGCAGACTTTGTGGAGCCAGGAATAGTGTAAACCCAATTAGGCGGAGCTGCCCGATGTCGCGCTATGCGCAAAAACACACAAAAGAGGGTTTTAAGAGAGGGAGATCGAGGAGTATGGAATTGACCCAAAATGGCCAATAAAACTACAATTTCAAGGCAGTAACCACTCCCACAGGGGCAGGCAGGCTGCTCAATGTTTATCACTGCCACTGATGAACACAGAGACTTCCCTTTAGCCCAAGCAAACAATGGCCTCCAAGAAACTTACAAACAGTTCAGAACAGCAAATCTGTAACTGAACTTTTTTAAATCTCAAATGTGGGGAAAAAAAGCAAGATTTTTTTTTTTTTTTTTTTAAGGAAAGCAGAGGTTCACAAGTATCAACAAGTTAGAACAGTGCATAATTCTGCTTCGGGCACCACGCAGCAAGAAAGACGGATGAAAATGGCGTCGGCTGCACGTTTTTTTACCCGATGACCTGACGTAGTGGAAGAAGGGACAGCAACTGACGCAGGACCCAAGACTTTGTTAATCAGGCCGACTGAGGGCAACCTGCCAGCAGATTACCCCAAATGTAATGACTCCAACAGTGAAACATGAACATCTGAGGGGATGGCAGATGAGAGAGAAATTCAACTTGCAACAGCTCACAGTATCTTTTCTGAGATTCAGTCATTTGGGAAGTATCCTATTTGAAATATTCTTTCATTTTAGTAATGGTCTCTCCAAAAGTGAAGTCTTCTGGAGGACAGTCCCCTTCTATGGATTCCTCATATGGGGAATAGTTTTCCAGATTTGAGATGAGTAAGTAACAGACTCAGCTGGTGATGATGAAAAAAAATCTTCTTCCGGAGAAGTTGGAGGGAGAATAGAGGCAGCTGAAGCAGGCCTAGGCTAAGCACTGGGATAGTGGAGGGTGACGACACTGCAGGCTTAAGGGTCATGAACGCCTGCATCAAGGACTGAGTAAATGATTGCCAGTCAGGAATTCCTTCCTAAGAGGAAGAAAGATGTTTGGCTTTTTCCGTTCTTTTCAAAGTGGTAGCTTTGGGAGAAGGTCTAGTTACAGGGGCGTGAGCCAACAGAAAGGATTCGGATTCCTGCATTCCGGGCGGGTGTCTGGTGGAGCCTGGTTCACCCTCAACTTCGGTAGAAACTGACATCTGAGTAACCTCCACAGATGTGCTGGTCGGTACTTCAGAAGCAGCTTCCTCAATGGGAGCTAACAAAGTAGATGGCTCTATTGGGTGTCCCTCAACCCCTAAATTGTCTGTTGGCGGGGCATCTGACGACAGAGAGGGGAGCGGTAGGCCATGAAAAGTTTGGCCTTCTTTCGTGGTAGCTCCACCTGTGCAGCTGACTTGGGATCCATCCTAAGCGCTAACTTTTTAAGTCTCTGGTTTTCCAGGAATAGAGTGTGGCAAGATGGCTTCTAATTGTTTTTGGGAGAAAGGATTGGCAAATGGCACAGGACGTAAGGTCATGCTCCCAGCCTAAACAGATTACAAAACAGTCATGGGTGCCCTTATGCGGAATTTGACGTCTGCATTTACCTTTCTTAGTGGACATCGGCTAAGAACAAAACAGCTAACCAAGCTTGAGCAATAATTAATTTTAAGAATTCCCCAACCAGGTACTTAGCTTTAGACATCTTGAAAGTAAACGAGCGATGCGATCAATCTGACGTTCGACTGCAGCAGAAAGGTTCTGAGGTCTGTGCATGCAGATGTCACATTTAAGGCTCCTGGTTTATGGCCCTGTGTGCGATGTCCCACGCAACAGCAACCAGGCTTAAGCTTTTGTATAGGACCCAAAGTTTGGGTCGCCTGAGGCAGAGAATCCCACAGTAAGAATACTGCAACATGGGAATAGAAGGACATCCCCTGAGCACCTTGTGATACTTGCTGAAACACTGCAAATAAAATATGGAGAGGCTGCAGGGGGTGTTGGAGCATTAGGAGAAAGTACAGTTGTGTACACTTACCATAAATGTAGATGTTGAGTGTATTCACTGTTGCAGTCATTACATTTGGGAAATCCTGCTGGCAGGGTGCCCTCAGTCGGCCTGAATTCCAAAGTCTTGGGTCCTGTGTCGGTTGCGGTCGCCTCTTCCCTGACGTCAGGTCATCAGGGGGTATAAAAGATGCAACCGACACCATTTTCTTCAGTTTTTCTTGCCCCAGATGTCAGGTGCCCCCAAAAGGGTAGGCTAGATTTTATATATATATATATATATATATATATATATATAAAACATACATGCACCAAAATAAACTTTTCCTTCATCTACAAGCAAATACACCACATAGGTTGTATAGATCAGAGAAGTAAAGATAAGTTCCAGCAGAAATAAGGGGGGTGGCGAGTGGGTAACCTGGACTGCAACAGTGAATACACTCGAACATCTACATTTATGGCAAGTGTACACAACTGTACTATGTTCTTTGTGTTTCACTGTTGCAGTCATTACATTTGGGTAGAGTCCCAAAGCTATGGTTGGGGGGCTGGAGCCAAACAAAATTAGGAGCGGCTATGAGGCCCTGCAGAACTGCAGTGGCAAAGCCCGCTTTGGATTTTGAGTACAGTGGCAGATTGTAATGCTTTGTAAAGGTGTGCACTGAACTCCAAGTAGCAGCCTCTAAAATGTCTTTGGTTTGTATTCCCCTGAGAAAGGCTACAGAAGTGGCTGCAGCTCTGGTTGAATGTGGCCTAATGCCCTTCGGCACTGGTTTGCCATGCTGAGAGTAGCATAAGCGAATGCAGTGACCTATCCACTTTGAAATACTCTGCTTGGAGATTGCCTTTCCTTGTGATCCTGCAGCATATGCCACTAGTAATTGTTCTTTCTGAAAACTTTAGTTTTGTCCAAATAGAATCCAAGTTGTCTGTGTATGTCCAAAGAATGCAGAATTTTCTCCCCGTTGTTCTGTGGATTTGGATAAAAAGTTGGCAAATTAATAGTTTGGTTAAGGGCCACACTGGACACCACCTTAGGCATGACTGTAGGGTTTGTCCTCAGAGAGACCCTGTCTGGATGAAAAATGATAAAGGGTTCCACAGCCATGAGAGCCTGTAGCTCTGACACTTGTCTTGCAGAAGTTATTGCTAGGAGCAGAGCTGTTTTCCACGATAAAAACTTTATATCTGCAGTAGCAGCTGGCTCAAAAGGAGGTAGGGTGAGTTTTTCCAAGACATAATTGAGGTCCCATGCAGGCACTGGCGATCTCCTTGCAGGTAGCAAATGTTTGGCTCCTCTGAGGTACTGCCTTAAAGGATGAGAAAAGTGTGGTGGGCTCTGTATTGTAATGAGCCTAAATGGCAGAGGCATGAATTTTAATAGATGAAAAAGATATGCCTTTATCCAGCATCTCAGTTAAGTATTTCCAAATCTGAGGAATATTTGGTACAGCTCTGTCAGTTCCTTGAGCTTGGTTCCAGGCAAAAAATTTCTTCCATTTTCCAGTATAGGATTTTCTAGTACTAGGCCTTCTGGCTTCCAAAATGACATCCATCACAGCTTTACTGAGAGGTGTGCTTTGTATGGCTACATTATCCGCCATGCTGCCAGGTTTAGAGTCCTGAGTTGGCTGTGCAGAATCTGATTGTTTTGTTGGGACAGTAGGTGAGGTATTTCAGGTAAGGTCCAGGCTGGGCACCGAGCCAAGTTCCTTAAGATCGGATACCAGTACTGGCGGGGCCAGTCTGGGGCAATCAATCATTTTTGGTTTCTCCTGTCTCACCTTTAGGAGAAGCTTGGGGAGGAGAGGCAGTGGCGGAAAGGCATATACTGATAGGTTTTTCCAGTTTAAAGATAAGGCGTCCACTTTCCATGCTTGTCTGTGACAAGTCCTTGTGCAGAATCTTTTTAGTTGAAAGTTGTGAGGGGAGGCAAACAGATCTATGTCCGGGCGTCCCCAATTCTTTAGCATGCTGAAGACTTGTGGATCCAGGTGCCACTCGTGGGGATCCATAAGGTTTCTGCTTAGTTCGTCTGCCAGAATATTGTCCTTTCCTGGCAGGAATTGTGCCTGCAGATGAACTAGGTAAGTCAATGCTGTGTCCCATAAAGCCATAGCTAGTCAAAGGGGGTAAGAATGCATGCCCCCCTGCTTGTTTATGTACCACATGACCGTGGTATTGTCTGTCTATCAGTAGTTGTCCCGGATGAATTAGGTCTTTGAAGGCTGTCAGGGCATTTTGAATAGCTAGCATCTCTTTTTGATTGATAAGCAGACGCATTTGATTTGTGGACCAGGTGCCCTGAATGCCTCTTCCTGCCATGCGAGCCCCAAGGCATAATCTGATGCATCCACTGTTAGATTCTGCCTGGCTGGGGGTAGTGAGAATGGCTGTCCCTTGTTTTGGTGACAAACCTTTGCCCACCATAGAAACTCAGTTGCAGGCAGGGAATGACAGTAATCATTGTTTCCAGGCTATGGAAATGTTGTGTCCAGACACTTTTTAGGTACCATTGAAGTTTCCTCATATGCAGTCTTGCATATGGAATTAGTAGGATGCAGGATGCCATGAAGCCCAAAGCCTGCAGAATTTTTCTTGCAGATAACTGGGCCTTTGTTGCCATTTCCTTGAAATAGGTAGTCAGTTGTCTTTGTTTGTCTGGCGTGAGATAAGCCATCTGGGCAGTTGTATTTAAGCTTGCACCCAGGAATATTATCTCGAGAGGGTACTAGTTTTGATTTCTTTTCATTGACTGTGTACCCTAGGCATGTTAAAAGTCTTTTCACAAACGCCAGATGCTGTAGTAGAATGTCCTTGTTCTCTGCTTGAATGAGGCAGTCGTCCAAGTAAGGATATATTTGTATTCCGCTTTGTCTGCAGAAAGCAATTACTGGTGCCAGGCACTTTGTGAAGACCCTGGCCGCAGTTGATAAAGCCAAAGGGCAGTGCAGAGAATTGGTAATGCTTTGAACCAGCCTTCAGTCTGAGGTATCTTCTGCATGATTGTCTGATTGGGACATGCAGGTATGCCTCTTTTAGGTCTAAAGTGACGAGCCAAGCCTTTCTGCCCAGCATGGGCAGAAGCTGCTGTAAGGTCAACATCTTGAATTTTGGTATATCCAGGAAAGTGTTTAGAACAGATAGGTCCAGTATCGGTCTCCATGCTTTGTCCTTTCCGTGTACCAAGAACAGTTGAGTAAAATCCTTGTCCCTGCTTTTGCTGTGGAACTTGTTGAATAGCCCCCCCATGTCCATGAGAGACAAGACTTGTTTTTGAGCCTCTGCCCATTGATTTTTTGGCAGGTCTGGCCAACCGTTACTCCTTGGCAGGGTATGGAAGTGAAACCTGTAGCCTTGTGACACTGTCTAGAACCCATTTGTCTTGGGTTATAATGTGCCAATTTTGAGAAAAAAATGCTATTTTTCCCCCTAAGGGTGCTGCCAGTAGGTAAGTGCTTGGTGCAGGCAGGGGGAAGTCATTGGGACTGTTTCCTGTATGGCTGTGATTTGTCTTCTCCACTTTTGGAGGTAGAAACACCCCATTGTTTAGACCTGTACGAACCTTGCGGCTGGGATCTGCCTCTAGGGCATCTGGATCTGCCCCTTTGAGGTCTGTCTGACACTGGAAAGAACCAATTCTTAGTAGGCCAGTGTCTGCTAAACCTAGGTGGCTGTACTTGTAAGAAATCTTTGACCGTTTGCATAGATTTAGCTTTGTCCTCCACTTTCTTTAACACCTCTTCTGCCTTAACACCAAACAAGGTATCATGCTGTAATGGTGCACCTAATAATTTAGCTTTGACATGATCAGGCAGATTTTGTTCCTTTAACCAAGCATGCCTCCTAATTACAGAACCAGTAACAGCGGCCCTGCAGGAGGCCTCCAGAGAATCAAAACCACACTGCAAAGTATGCTTTCCAACTTGTTCAGCTGCATGCAATAAATCCTGCATTTCTTTAACTGCACATTCAGAATTTACCAACATTTTCTGTTTAAGCAGTGTCATGACATATTGTTGATATTTTAGCATATGAAACTGGCAGTTTAAGGTCCTTATAGCAAAGGTAGCAGATGTGTAAATTTTTTTCCCCCATCTATCCAGTGCCCTAGAATCTCTATCAGAGGGGGTAGGGTTTTATGCAGTGGAAGCCTTAACCCCTTTGGGACCCTGAGAAATAGTTTCTGGGTCTGCAGCAGGGTTTTTGAAAAGGAATTTATGAGAGTCAGGAACCCTGTAGTATCTGTCAGGCTTAACAGGAGCTGGAGGTAAGGAGTCAGGGGTCATACTAGACTCTGGAAACACATCGAAAATGTCTAACACAGGTGGAATAGCTAGAGGCCAGTGTTGAGGTAGTAGAAGGAAATCCTTGAGCCTCCTCTTAGATTCTGAAAAATCTTGGCTCTCCCAGTGGAAATGCTCCCTCATGGTATGCAAGGTTTCTCCAAAGGAAAAGTCCTCAGGAGGAGAAGCTGAAGGAATAGATTCCTCACCATCTAAATCCTCATAGGGGGGAAGAGAATATTGCTGATCAGAAGAGGAATCAGAGGAAATGGAAACCTGATCTGAAGATTCATAGTCTGTCTCTTGCCTAGGCCTCTTATCAGGAGGGGGATGGGAACCCCTGATCAAGGTAATTAAGTCTTCGGCCATTTTGAGCATCTGTTTTTTGGGCATGGAGAGTGTCCATGTGGCTGGAGAACTTGTTTCTTTGCTTTTAAACGTGCTTTAGTCTTTGCCTTTGAAGCTGAAGTCGGTTTAATGTGTAATTGTTTAGGTCTGAATACACCCTCAGAAGCCGATGCCTGCTCAGCAGCTCCGGACCCATCTGAGGAAATAGTCTCCGAGGTTCCAATACCTTGAGTTTCCAGCGGCCTCACCGACTCCATGTGGGAGTCGGTAGCGGCCTGCGACTCTAAAGTAGCGGGCGTCAGGGGCTGCGAAAGTGCCTCAGTGAAAACCGGCGACTGGCTTTGGAGAAGCTTTATCGTCTGTTTTGGACCTCGGTTGCCTGTCTTTTTCTTTCTCTCTGCGCTTTTTGTGAACTCCGGTAGTCAAATGGCTATCCAACAATATTGTACAATTAAATCTGCATCCAAAATAGCTTAGTGCAAAATCGTACCGACGGTTAATAGTGCGTTGGTTAAATCTAGCACAAAACCGACAACTTGAAACGTCGTGGTTAGGGCCTAGGCAAGGAATACAGTAAGAATGAAAGTCCTTATGAGGTATTTGCTTCCCACAAGAAATACAATTATTAACTTTTTCTGACATCGGTCTGGAGCAAGAAAAAAAGTTTCCCCCAACGGGGTACTTAGCTTTTAATGAAGACTTCGGATCTGGAACTCGAACACGAAAAATCTCAGGAGTCGGCCGACCGGCAGTTGCGAACTTGCTTCTGCTTTGGGCACCGCGCGGCAATAAACACTGAAGAAAATGTCGTCGGCTGCATCTTTTATACCCCTGACGACCTGACGTCAGGGAAGAGACGACCGCAACCGACGCAGGACCCAAGACTTTGGAATTCAGGCCGACTGAGGGCACCCTGCCAGCAGGATTACCCAAATGTAATGACTGCAACAGTGAAACACGAATAACATCTAAGGGAATTTTTTTTTTTTAAATCGTAAGAGTCATAAAGGTGCAAAAATAATAGTGTAAAATCTTACCATAACCATAGATATCTCTCTCTTCCATGTTGCAGTATTCTTACGGTGGGATCCTCTGCTTTAGGTGACCTGAACGTCCGGCACCAAAGCAAAAGCTTAAGCATGGTTGCTGCGAGGTGCATGGGAAGTCACACACAGAGCCATAAACAAGGGTCCTTAAATGTGATGTCGGCATGCACAAACCTCAGAGATGACTGCCCAGTCGGACAACAGTCTAAGAGATACCAAAGGGATGCCATCTAGACAGGGTAAATGTAATGAAGGGGGTTAGGTGGGTGGGAAGGAATACTGCAAAATGGAAGAGAAGAATATCTATGGTTATGGTAAGATTTTACACGACTACTCTATGTCCTTCTCATGTTGCAGTATTCTTACTGTGGGAGTGTGCCACAGCTCAAGAAGAGGGAAAGGTGGTGTAAGAAGTTGCAGATTCTAGGAATCCATGCAGGATTGCCTTTGCAAATCCTGCCCTGGAGAACTGGTCCAATTTGTAACATTTGGTGAAGGTATGCACAGAAGACTATGTGGCTGCCTCGAGAATGGTAGTTGTGTCCAAGCCTTTGAGGAAGGCCACAGAATACATCACAGAACTTGTAGTGTGTGCCTTGACCCTATAAGTTAAGTGTTTGCCATGGTAGGAGTCGCAGAAGGAGACAGTTTTCCTTATCCAGGATGAAACACTTTGTTTGGATACTGCCCTGCCCAAGCAGGGCTCTGGGGTGGAAGGACACAGACGATTGAACTTTGTGATAGCTTAGTTTTGTCCAAATAGAACCTTGTCTGTCAACATCAAGGGAGTGGAGTACTCTCTCACTGTCATTCTGTGGAGAAAGTGGGTAAGTGAATACACTGATTGAGGGACAGTTCATTGACTACTTGGGGCATAAAGGAGGGATTGGTGCAAAGGGTCACCCTATCTCTGTGGAAGACTGTGTAGGGTGGGGATGCCACTAGTTCTTGTAATTCTGAAACCCTTCTGGGTGAAGTAAGGGTTACTAGTGGGACAGTCTTACATGTGCACATCTGTAAAGAAGCAGAGCTAGTTGATTCAAAGGGTGCAACTGTGAGTTTTTCTAACGCGTAGTTTAGGCCCCAAGGTGGTGGAACAAGTTTCTTTGGTGGCCTAATATGTAGAAAGTATAGTTGTGTACACTTACCATAAATGTAGATGTTGACTGCATTCACTACTGCAGTCCTAACAAAGGGTTATCTGGCTCCCGGTAGCCCTCAGTCATCCAGAATACCAAAGGTAAGTAAAAATGACATTGGTTGTAAAGGATGTCAGCGCGTCCTGTACAAAAGGAGGCAGCCAACGCCACTTCCGCAGTCTTTCTTGCCATAATGATCAGAAGCCCCCAGAACAAAGGTTAAGCCAAATGTCAATTTGGCAAATAAAATCCAATTCAGCCAGTACCTCAGGAAAAAAGAATAGGAGAGGACCAAAAGGGGGAAGGAGGGAGGGAAAAGTACAGTTTTGTACCTACCATAAATGTAGATGTTCGAGTGTATACACTGCTGCAGTCATTACACTTGGGTTATCCTGCCGTCAGGTGGTTCCCCAGTTGGCCTGAGTTCCAAAGTCTTGGTCCGGCGTCGGTTGCTGTCGCCTCCTCCCTGACGTCAGTGCGACAGGGGTATATAAGATGCAGCAGACACCATTTTCTTCAGTTTTTCTTGCCCCAGATGTAAGGTGCCTATAGGTAGGCAATTCCAATTGCTAATAAAACATGCATAAGAAAAGCAAAAAACGACTTACAGCTACCAGCAAATACTCCCCAGAGGTAGTAAGGGTAGAAGACATAGGTACGTACCAGCCAGTAAGAGGGGAAGGAGGGAGGGTAACCTGGACTGCAGCAGTGTATACACTCGAACATCTACATTTATGGTTGGTACAAAACTGTACTATGTTCATCGTGTTACACTGCTGCAGTCATTACACTTGGGTAGAATCCCAAAGCTGAGGTAGGGTGGCTGGTTCTCTAAGGCATTAGGGGTGGCTATAAGGCCCTGCAGCACTGCAGTGGCGAAGCCAGCTCTGGATTTAGAGTACAGAGGCAGATGGTAATGCTTGATGAAGGTATGTACATAACTCCAAGTTGCTGCTTCCAAAATATCCTTGGTAGGTACTCCCCTGAGGTAGGCAGTTGAAGTGGCTGTTGCCCTGGTGGAGTGAGATCTAATGCTGCTAGGTACAGGTTTTCCATGGTATGTGTAGCAGAAACGTATACAATGTCCTATCCATTTTGAGATTGTTTGTTTTGAAATGGCTTTTCCCTGTGCTCCTGCAGCATACGCTACCAATAATTGTTCAGATTCTCTGAAAGCTTTGGTTTTGTCCAAGTAGAAGCGTAACTGCCTGTGAATGTCCAAAGAGTGCAGTAGTCTCCCCCCTTTATTCTGTGGTTTAGGATAAAAAGTTGGCAGGTGAAGAGTTTGGTTTAGAGCCGCACTGGATACCACCTTTGGCATAAACTTAGGGTTAGTTCTTAAAGACACCATGTCCTGGTGGAAAATGAGGAAAGGCTTCCACTGCATTAGTGCCTGTAATTCTGAAACACTTCGTGCTGATGTTATTGCCAGGAGCAGAGCAGTTTTCCAAGAGATATATTTTAATTCTGTTGTGTTAGCTGGCTCAGAAGGAGGTAAAGTTAGTTTTTCCAAAATAAAGTTGAGGTCCCAGGTTGGAGTAGGTGCTCTACGGGGCAGTCTTATGTTTTTAGCCCCTCTGAGGTACTGTTTTAACAGAGGATTAGAGAAAATTGGTGGATCCGTGTTGTAATGAGCAGAGATGGCAGAGGCGTGGATCTTGATGGATGAGATGGAGAGGCCTTTGTCCAGCATCTCAGCTAAGTATTGCAGTATCTGAGGAATGTTTGGGACAAGAGGGTCAAGGCTGTGAGCTTGGTTCCAGGCACAGAATCTCTTCCATTTATCCGAATAGGCTTTACTGGTACTAGGCCTTCTGGCCTCCAGAATGACATCCATAACAGCCTTGGAGAGAGGCATTGCTTGCTTGACTAAGGAATCTTCCATGCAGCTAGGTTTAAGGTCTTTAGCTGGCTATGTAGTATTTGATTGTTGTGCTGAGTCAGCAGATGTGGGATTTGAGGCAAAATCCAGGGTAGTTCTTGTGCTAAGCTCCTTAAGATTGGGTACCAGTGCTGACGTGGCCAGTCTGGTGCAATCAGGATCATCTTTGGCTCTTCCTGCCTGGCTTTTATGAGTACCTTTGGCAGGAGAGGTAGTGGTGGGAAAGCATATACTTGTAGGTTCTCCCAGCTGAATGAGAGGGCATCCACTTTCCATGCTTGTGGATGGTAACTCCTTGTGCAGAATTTTTGTAGCTGGCAGTTTATTGGGAATGCAAACAGATGTCCGGGCTCCACCATTTCTGTGTTATCATTCTGAATATTTGTGGATTCAATTCCCATTCGTGTGGATCCATGATGTTTCTGCTTAAGTCGTCTGCTAGTGTGTTTTTCTCTCCTGGCAGGAATTGTGCTTGCAGATGAACTTGAAGGTTTATAGCTGTGTTCCACAAGGTCATAGCTTGTCTGCAGAGGGGGTAGGAGTGAGTGCCCCCTTTCTTGTTTATGTACCACATAACTGTGGTGATGTCTGTCTTTAGCAGTAGTTGTCCTGGATGCAGCAGGTCCTTGAAAGCTATAAGGGCATTTTGTACAGCTAGCATCTCTTTTTGTTTGATGTGAAGATGCCTTTGTTCTGCGGGCCATGTGCCCTGAATACATTTGCCTGCCATGTGTGCTCCCCAAGCATAATCCAATGCATCTATTGTCAGTGTTTGCCTGGCTGTGGGTTGTGTAAAAGGCTGTCCCTTGTTGAGGTGACAAGCTTGAGCCCACCACTGAAACTCCTGTTGAAGGCAAGGGATTAGTGGTACAACTGTTTCCAAACTTTGACAGTGTTGAGACCATACATTCTTTAGGTACCATTATAGTTTCCTCATATGCAGTCTGGCATATAGAATTAGTAGTATGCAGGATGCCATGTAACCCAAGGCCTGCAGAATTTTTCTTGCAGGGATTTGGGTCTTTGTTGCCATCAATTGAAAGTATTGAATCAGTTGTCCTTGCTTGTCTGGCGTGAGATAAGCCATCTGGGCCGTTGTGTTCCCGCTGGCACCCAGGAATATAATCTCTTGTGAGGGCACTAGTTCTGATTTCTTTTCGTTTACTGTGGACACCAGGCAACTTAACTTTTTTACAAATGCCAGATGCTTTAGAAGAATGTCCTTGCTCTCTGCTTGAATCAGGCAGTCGTCCAGGTACGGATAAATCTGAATTCCCTTCTGTCTGCAAAATGCAATTACTGGTGCCAGGCACTTTGTGAAGACCCTGGGCACAGTAGATAAGCCAAAGGGCAGTGCAGAGAATTGGTAGTGCATTGAACCAGCTATGAATCTGAGGAATCTTCTGCAGTTTTGTCTGATAGGGACATGCAGGTATGCCTCCTTGAGGTCCAAAGTCACAAGCCAAGCTTTCTTACCCAGCATGGGAAGAAGCTGCTGTAGTGTCAACATTTTGAATTTCGGAACATCCAGGTTAAGTGTTTAGAGATGAAAGATCCAGAATGGGCCTCCAGGCTTTGTCCTTTCTGGGTACCAGAAAGAGTCTTGAGTAAAATCCTTGTCCTTGCTCCTGTGATGGTACCCTGTTGAATAGCTCTCATATCCATGAGTGCTGTAATTTGTTTTCGAGCCTCTGCCCATTGATTTGGTGGCAGATTTGGCATTCCTTTCAACCTTGGCAGAGTGTGAAAGTGAAACCTGTAACCTTGAAATACAATGTTGAGAACCCATTTGTCTTTGGTGATCAATTGCCAAATGTGGTAGGAGAGTGCCAGTTTTCCTCCCAAGGGGGCTCCCAAGAGGGATTTGTTTGGCAGCTGTAGTGGGAAGTCACTGGAGCTGCTTTTTATATGATTGGGGCCTGTCTTCCCCTTCTTTCTGGCCTGATGCAACCCATTGTCGAGGCCTGTAATGACCTTGTGTTTGACCTCTACCTCTTGGACGTCTGTATCTTCCCCTCTGAGGTCTGTCTGCAATTGGAAAGGACCAATTCTTAGTTGGCCAGTTTCTGCTAAATCTAGGAGGCTGAACCTGTAAGAAATCCTTCACCGTTTGCATAGATTTTGCCTTATCCTCCATTTTCTTTAATACCTCTTCTGCCTTAACTCCAAATAACACATCCTGCTGCAAAGGTGCATCCAATAATTTTGCTTTAACATGATCTGGTAATGTATGTTCTTTTAACCAAGCATGTCTTCTAATGACAGAGCCTGTAACTGCTGCTCTGCAGGAGGCCTCTAGAGAATCAAAACCACATTGCAAAATATGCTTTCCCACTTGTTCAGCTGCATGCAATAAATCCTGCATTTCTTTAAAATTAGGAGGATCTGATTCTGGAAGCATTTTTTGTTTTAACTGAGACAGTAAAAATTGTTGCTATTTTAGCATGTGAAACTAGGATCTCATTGCTAAAGTTGCAGACGAATATACTTTCTTTCCCCATCTGCGTAATGCTCTGGAATCTCTGTCAGAGGGAACTGGATTCTTGGCTGATGAGGCCTTAACTCCTTTGGGACCCTGAGAAATAGATTCAGGGTCAGCTACAGGGCTTTTATACAGAAATTTGTGAGAGTCAGGGACTCTGTAGTATTTATCAGGTTTAACAGGGGCTGGAGGTAAGGAGTCAGGATTTAATCAAAGTGTAACCCAATAACAAGAGAAAAAGTTACAAGAGTCACCAGTCACAGGCAGCAATAATACATCCTTCCTTGTTCTAATTATGCTGTA
The DNA here is from genome assembly GCF_019279795.1 of Protopterus annectens. Taxonomy (NCBI): domain Eukaryota; kingdom Metazoa; phylum Chordata; order Ceratodontiformes; family Protopteridae; genus Protopterus; species Protopterus annectens. The sequence goes on from NC_056733.1 coordinate 1,772,389,391, forward strand.
GCAATCAGCACCGCACGACAGGCAACTTCCAAAAGATTTCTTTAATATAAACTTATAACATACAAAAACGGATCAAGCTCTTTCATCCACATAACGTGGACTTCATCAGAATCAATTAACTAGTACATTACACAGTATTTAAACATAATTTGGCATCAACATAGCTTTAATTCATAGCATAGAATTAATAAATGATTGAAATAAATAATACATATTGCTTCTAATAAAATAACACAATATACATTGAAAATCACCTTGCAGTACTAACTAAATATTACAAGTGTATTTCAAAATGTATATGGTAAATTATATATTTGTATACATTGTCATTTTCTACTAATACTTCCTATAGTCATTTCAATGACAGTGACAATGTTAATATTTAACACTTCATAGATCACTGAATTTGTTTATAATACTCTTCTAATTCATAATTTGTAATTCACACTTTAGAATGTGCCTAGGGACAGGGATGAATCACTTCTCAAGAAAAACTTCATGCTTAAACATATATTTTTTTGAATCTGATTGAAGTTATAAAAATAAATAATTTTATACTATTTAAAAATACTAGTAATAAATGATATATTTAAAAACTACATATTAAAATATTCATACATATGTAATATTAAAAGAATGTGTGTATATACTAATAATACTGAATAAATACTTTAATAATTCATTAATAGAAATGGTTTTACCGAGATGCCATCATTTAGTCCTGGGGGAGTTGTGGCGTCTGTCAAGACCTGCCATTTAGCTTCCTTTGCTGCTGTGTACCTGAATTACCTCCCCTCATATTATTACTATCTCAATAATGGCAAATCTAAATTGGTGTCTATTATCAAGGGATGAAATGTGCCTATATAGTGCATTTGTTTTATCTTTCTTCTTAATATCATATAAATGTTCATAAATTCTCTTCTTGAACTTGCGTTCAGTTTTTCCTATGTAATACCCTGGACATAATACACACTTGGCTAAATATACTACATTCTGTGTGTTGCAATTACCTCTCACAAATTTTACTCTTGTTGTATTAACATTTCCTAATTTTATGTGGTCCACTTCCATTATACAGTGGCAGGATTTGCCATTATTGAGATAGTTAGTAATAATATGAGGGGAGGTAATTCAGGGACACAGTTAGCAGCAAAGGAAGCTAAATGGCAGATCTTGACAGACGCCACAACTCCCCCAGGACTAAATGATGGCATCTCGGTAAAACCATTTCTATTAATGAATTATTAAAGTATTTATTCAGTATTATTAGTATACACACACATTCTTTTAATATTACATATGTATGAATATTTTAATATGTAGTTTTTAAATATATCATTTATTACTAGTATTTTTAAATAGTATAAAATTATTTTTTTTATAACTTCAATCAGATTCAAAAAAATATATGTTTAAGCATGAAGTTTTTCGAGAAGTGATTCATCCCTGTCCCTAGGCACATTCTAAAGTGTGAATTACAAATTATGAATTAGAAGAGTATTATAAACAAATTGAGTGATCTATTGAAGTGTTAAATATTAACATTGTCACTGTCATCGAAATGACTATAGGAAGTATTGGTAGAAAATGACAATGTATACAAATATATAATTTACCATATACATTTTGAAATACCCTTGTAATATTTAGTTAGTACTGCAAGGTGATTTTCAATGTATATTGTGTTATTTTATTAGAAGCAATATGTATTATTTTATTGTGAAAACAATTTATTTCAATCATTTATTAATTCTATGCTATGAATTAAAGCTATGTTGATGCCTTTAAGAATGTAGCACGAAATGGCGCCAAATTATGTTTAAATACTGTGTAATGTACTAGTTAATTGATTCTGATGAAGTCCACGTTATGTGGATGAAAGCGCTTGATCCGTTTTTGTATGTTATAAGTTTATATTAAAGAAATCTTACATTTAAGAATGTAGCACAAAATGGCGCCAAATTATGTTTAAATACTGTGTAATGTACTAGTTAATTGATTCTGATGAAGTCCACGTTATGTGGATGAAAGCGCTTGATCCGTTTTTGTATGTTATAAGTTTATATTAAAGAAATCTTTTGGAAGTTGCCTGTCGTGCAGTGCTGATTGCTACAGCATAATTAGAACAAGGAAGGACGTATTATTGATGCCTGTGACTGGTGACTCTTGTAACTTTTTCTCTTGTTATTGGGTTACACTTTGATTATTTCAGTATGGATATACAGGAAGATCCTAACACAGGGAAGCATACGCCCAGAGGAACAGATGAGCTGGAACAACTGCGATCGGAAGTCTCGTCACTTAAAGGGGAGGTCTCACGTATTTTGGAGATACTAACGCAAAGTAAGGAGAAATGTATTGAAGCTGTGCCTCGGTTTTGTAGCAGAATGCCTTCTGAGTCTAGCGACCTGGTTTTTGACATACCCAATGGTCAAAATCAAGTTAATAACATTGTTCTACGTAACCATGGCTTGGATTTAACCAACAAGGTACCAGAAAACAGTCGTTTAACGGAAAAAGACTTCACATTTGATTTTTCTATCTACAATGTGGAGGAGGAATCCAAACATACGGGTACTAAACCCAAAAGGGCTATGACTGGAAAAACTTATACATCAGTAGTAAATGGAACTCAGAGCAAATCAGGTTCTGTGCAAACAAGCTCTAGTCCTCGTACTAAAAGCAATGTCAATATGTTTAATATGGGGAATAACGAAATGAACTTTTTGGATAATTTTATTACTTTCGATGTATGTTTTGATCAAAATGTACAAAAGGAAGTTAAATCAGCTGCTAAGCACATTGATGGTAGTAATGGTACTGTGTTGTGAGATGATTTACTTAATGGGCAAATACCTTAATATAATTAGGGGCATCAAGGTTGATAATGCCTATCTTAATCAATGTTTAACTATGCATATTGTGCCTAAAGGCCTCAGATTTTTTAAAATTCCTATGGGAATTGAGTTGGATGATCAAAATTGTAATGATTTTGAAAAACTGTTTGACCAATTTGGTTTTGAATTCATGAAATTGCTTTTAAAGAAGAATGATGAAAAACTGTGTGTATATATTGAAAAAGTGGAAAAGTTAAATAAATCCATATGTAATGATTTATTGTTTGAACAGTGGAAAAATCTGTATCAAAAGCAATTTGGAGAGGTGAATAGAAAAGCTGAAAGTATGATACAAAGGAAACACAATAAATTAGCCAGGGACATTAAAGATTACAAAAATAAGACAGCATATCAATGGAGAAAGGGATATGGAAATAACTATAGAATTAACAATAAGGAGAATTATTATGATTCACATGGCAATGATGTAAATTTTCAAGAGGGAAGGAATCAACCAAGGAAAATGAATGGTGTGAGAAAATGGGAATGGAGGGAACATTCGGCAAATCAAAAGTGGGGCCGAGAAGAGTATTACAACCCCCCGCAGGGACAATGGAGGGGGAAGTATTAAAAATTGAACTGTTGCAGTATGAACATAGTAGTGACAACAATGAGAAAAAAGAACTAAGTAAAGACAGTAGTATTTTAGATTCTGATAAAATTATTCATCAAAAAAATGATTTTTATGTATACAATTATACTGATAAAATAACTACTAATGATTATTTCACATTATTTTCAAAAGGGATGAAATATGTACCAAATAACCAGTTTAGAGTGGTGGACAGTATTATAGAAATTAAAAAATACTTAAGGAAACTTAATCTAGCATTGCATTTTAGGAACGAACCTAATAAGAATGATGCAAATGAAAAAATTAAGAAAAGCACATATATTCCTCCAAGTAATCCATATATAGGGTTATATGAAAAGTTAGTAACCAGAGACATATATATGTTAAAAAATAATGTTCATAAGGGAATTTATAGGAAAACAAACAATGAAAATTAGTTAAATTTACTCAATGATATTACAGAGGACAGGTCAATTAGAATAATGAAGCCAGACAAGGGGGGTGGGGTAGTTCTCTATAATCAAGATGCCTATACTAACAAAATATTTAATATTTTAGTAACCTCTGGAAACTATACATCCATTTCATTAAATGAAATTAATATTGGATATAGGCGAATAGACCTATTTCTGGAGGACATGTTATTAGATGGTAGAATTACTATGGATGTATATAAGTATATGAAAGTTGAGCATCCATACATGGCAACTATTGTAGGAATGCCAAAAATTTATAAAGATTACCACGACCCTCCCTTCAGACCTATCATACCAGGAAGTTATTCTAAGACATTCCCTATGGGGGTAATGATTGATGTTTGGCTAAAACATGTTTATGAAAAAATTCCACATATGATCAAAGATTCATGGGTCTTCATAGGGAATCTTACTCCTGACTTATGGAAAGAGGGACTATTATTTATCACTAATGACGTAGTTGACCTATACTCATGTATACCAAAGGAACAAGGATTGGAATATTTTTATAACAGCATACGCAATTACTCACAGCTTGACTGGGAAAGAACCTTGGTAGTTATGGAACTTATGAGTATCATCTTGGATTACAACTACATATACTTTGAAGGGGAATATTATAGGCAGACGAGTGGAGTAGCCATGGGCACTGCATGTGCACCTACATATGCGAATTTAGTTATGTTAGATTGGGAGAGACGGTATATATTCAGGAGTCAGTACTCGCAATATATTCGATATTATACTAGATTTCTGGACGACATATTTATATTATGGGATGGACATGAAGTGATTATAGAAGAATTTATTAACTACCTTAATAACACTAGTCAGTTTTTGAAATTTACACACAGTGTTAGTAAAGAAGGGTTGGCATATTTAGACACATTTATATCCAATAATAATGATGGTTTTGAATCAAGGATATATAGGAAGAATAATTTTTCTAATAAATTACTTGGAATACACCAGTAACCATCCATATAAGACGAAAAAAAGCATATTCAAAGGCCAGTGTATACGAGCTGCTCGTATGAGCTCTAAACATGACACAATGTTGGATGAAATAGAATTTATAAGTAGCCTATTTATTAATAGAGGGTATCCTATCCACCTAATTAATGAAGTAAAGGCACTTGTTATTAACGAATGGGGTAAGAAGCATTTTCCAGTTTTAGGTAAACCCCTTAGGTCTTAGTTAAGGATGATAAATGTGATTATAGAAAAGCATGTATATTAGAGTACACATCTCAAACAACTAGCATAAAGAACATTATGAAAAAATATTGGAATATCCTTTCACTGGATTCAGAAGTCAGGAAAATAGTGAGCGAAGCACCTATTTTTGTGTTAAAAATGGGAATGAACCTTAAACCTATTTTAGAAAGGTCAGAACAGATGCACAACCCCCCTTCAAAGTATAGTGGGACACACAGGTGTGGTAATTGTAAATACTGCCACTGTATAATGGAAGTGGACCACATAAAATTAGGAAATATTAATAAAACAAGAGTAAAATTTGTGAGAGGTAATTGCAACACACAGAATGTAGTATATTTAGCCAAGTGTGTATCATGTCCAGGGTATTACATAGGAAAAACTGAACGCAAGTTCAAGAAGAGAATTTATGAACATTTATATGATATTAAGAAGAAAGATAAAACAAATGCAATATATAGGCACATTTCATCCCTTGATAATAGACACCAATTTAGATTTGCCATTATTGAGATAGTTAGTAATAATATGAGGGGAGGTAATTCAGGGACACAGTTAGCAGCAAAAGAAGCTAAATGGCAGATCTTGACAGACGCCACAACTCCCCCAGGACTAAATGATGGCATCTCGGTAAAACCATTTCTATTAATGAATTATTAAAGTATTTATTCAGTATTATTAGTATACACACACATTCTTTTAATATTACATATGTATGAATATTTTAATATGTAGCTTTTAAATATATCATTTATTTATTACTAGTATTTTTAAATAGTATAAAATTAATTATTTATTTTTATAACTTCAGATTCAAAAAAATATATGTTTAAGCATGAAGTTTTTCTTGAGAAGTGATTCATCCCTGTCCCTAGGCACATTCTAAAGTGTGAATTACAAATTATGAATTAGAAGAGTATTATAAACAAATTGAGTGATCTATTGAAGTGTTAAATATTAACATTGTCACTGTCATCGAAATGACTATAGGAAGTATTGGTAGAAAATGACAATGTATACAAATATATAATTTACCATATACATTTTGAAATACACTTGAAATATTTAGTTAGTACTGCAAGGTGATTTTCAATGTATATTGTTATTTTATTAGACGCAATATGTATTATTTTATTGTGAAAACAATTTATTTCAATCATTTATTAATTCTATGCTATGAATTAAAGCTATGTTGATGCCTTTAAGAATGTAGCACGAAATGGCACCAAATTATGTTTAAATACTGTGTAATGTACTAGTTAACTGATTCTGATGAAGTCCACGTTATGTGGATGAAAGCGCTTGATCCGTTTTTGTATGTTATAAGTTTATATTAAAGAAATCTTTTGGAAGTTGCCTGTCGTGCGGTGCTGATTGCTACAGCATAATTAGAACAAGGGAGGACGTATTATTGCTGCCTGTGACTGGTGACTCTTGTAACTTTTTCTCTTGTTAGTCAGGATTTAAGCTGGATTCAGTATACACATCATCCACAATATCTAACACTGGCGGAATAGCAAGGGGTCTATGTTGAGGTAATAAAAGGAAGTCTCTGAGCATTTTCTTGGACTCTGAGTAATCCTGACCTTCCCAGTGGAAATGCTCCCTCATGGTATATGTAGGGTTTCCCTAAAGGAGTAGTCCTCAGGTGGTGAGGCTGATGGAATTGATTCCTCAGCATCAGAATCCTCATAAGGGTGTAAAGAGTATCCAAGGTCTGAGGATGAATCAGAAGAGATGGACCCCTGGTCGGATGAGTCATAGTCTGCATCCTGTCTAGGCCTTTTATCTGGAGAGGGATGTGACCCCCTGATCAGAGTGATTAGGTCTTCGGACATTTTGAGCATTTGTTTCTTAGGCATGGAGGCCTGCCCTGGAGAATGTTGTATTTGTTTCTTTGATTTTAAAGGGGGCTTAGACTTAGCTGAGGGTTGAATGCTTAACTGAGTAGGTCTGAAGACACCCTCTGAAGGTATGGGTTTGCTCAGCTACTCCGGATCCCTCTGAAAGGTTAGTCTCGGTAGGATGAATAACTTGTGCTTCCGAAGGCCCAGCCATCTCCACGTGGGAGTCAGAGGCGGCCTGTGGTTCTACAGAAGCGGTCGTCAGGGGCTGCGAAGGCGCCTCGCTGAAAACCGGCGACTGGCCTAGAAGAGGCTTCGCCGTCAGTTTTGGGCCTCGGATGCCTATCCTTGTCTTTGCACTTTTTGTGTATTCCAGTCGTCAGAAGTTCCGACAGCATGGTATAATTGAATTTTCTACCAAAATAATGTCGGGCAAAATCAAACCGACGTTTAGTAGTGCGCATGTTAAACCTAGCACAAAACCGACAACCACTGACGTTGTGGTCTGGGCCTAGGCATGGGATACAATAGGAATGGAAATCCTTATGAGGTATTTGCTTCCCACAAGAAATACAGTTATTAATTTTTACTGACATCGGTCTGAGGCAAGAAAAAGTTTCCCCAACGGGGTACTTAGTTTTGTAGAAGATTTCGGTTCTGGATTCGGAATGAAAATCTCAGGAGACGCGAACTGCTTTTGCTTCTGGCACCGCACGGCAAGAAAGACTGAAGAAAATGGCGTCTGCTGCATCTTGTGTACCCCTGTCGCACTGACGTTAGGGAGGAGGCGACAACAACAGACGCCGGACCAAGACTTTGGAACTCAGGACGACTGGGGAACCGCCTGACGGCAGGATAACCCAAGTGTAATGACTGCAGCAGTGTAACACGAAGATCCAGGACTGCAACAGTGAATACACTCGATCTACATTTATGGTAAGTGTACACAACTGTACTATGTTCATCGTGTTTCACTGTTGCAGTTCTAACAAATGGGTTGATTAACAAAGCCCAGAGTGAAGGGAGGAGGAACCAACAGAATCAAGGGTTGAAGATAATGCCATGCAACATAGCAGTGGCAAACCCTGCCCTGGCTCTGGAAAACAGAGCAAATTATAATGTTTTGTGAAAGTGTGAACAGAAGACCAAGGGCAGCCTCCAAAATATCTTTAGTAGGGACACCCCTTAAAAAGGCTGCAGAAGTGGAAGCTGCTCTAGTGGAGTGGGTCCGAACCCCTTGAGGAAGAACCTTGCCATGAAAATAACAGCAAAAGTTGATGCAATGTGCAATCCACTTGGAAATGGTTTACTTAGAAATAGCCTTGCCCTGAGCTCCAGGGGCAAAACTGACCAATAACTGAGCTGATTTCTGAAAGTCTTTAGTCCTGTCCAGGTAAAACCTGGGCTGTCTGTGCACATCAAGAGAATGTAGGATCCCTTTCACCTTTATTTCGAGGATTAGGAAAGAAGGTAGGAAAGTGTATAGACTGATTAAAAGAAGCTAGAAACCACCTTAGGCATAAAAGAGGTGTTGGTTCTCAAAAAGACCCTGTCTGGATGTAAAATAATAAAAAGCTCCACAGCCATCAAAGCCTGCAACTTCGAAACCCTCCTTGCTGAAGTTATAGCCAAGAGGAAAGCAGTCTTCCAAGAAAGAAACTTTAAATCTGCAGAGGCAGCTGGCTCAAAAGGAGGAAGAGTGAGCTTCTCTAGAACAAAATTAAGATCCCATGCTGGAGTAGGTGCCCTTCTAGGAGGTTTTAAGTTACAAGCACCTCTGAGAAACATTTTCAACAAGGGATGAGAGAAAATAGGTTGTTCAAAAGAACAATGAGCAGAAATGGCTGAAGCATTGAGCTTGATAGAAGAAAAGGAAAGACCACCCTGAAGCAATTCAGCCAGGTATTCCAAGATCAGAGGAAGGGTAGGCTGAGAAGAGGAATCCCCTCTAGCCTGCATTCAATGAGAAAACCTTTCCCATTTGCCAGTATAGGACTTCCTAGTGCTAGGCCTCCTGGCCTCCCTCAGCACATCAACCACCTGCTGGGAAAGGGAAGAAGATAAGGAAGGAGTCAAACTATGAGCCATGCTGCCAAGTGAAGGAATTGAAGATGAGGATGCAGAAAAATTCCCCCTTCCTGAACCAAAAGATCTGGCTTCAGAGGAAGATGCCAAGGAGGGAATTGGGAGAGACTGGGAAGCAGCGGATACCAATGCGGTCTGGGCCAGTCTGGAGCTATGACACTAGTTCTTGGTCATTCGTCCCTGATCTTCGACAACACTCTGGGTAAAAGAGGAAGAGGAGGAAAGGCATAAACTGATAGCAATGTCCAAGGGAAGGACAGAGCATCCACTCTCCAAACCATGCTGTGATGCTGTCTGGTGCAAAAGAGAGGCAAAAGGTGATTGTCTGAGGAGGAGAAAAGATCCACCTGAGGTGTGCCCCAACATTGAATGATGCTGTAGAAAACAGTCCTGTATAGCTGCCAATCGTGAGGATCCAAGGTTCGCCTGCTCAACTGGTCTGCCAAAACACTGAAACTTCCTGGCAGGAACTGAGCTAGGAGATGCAGATCCAGGGATGCTGCCATGGACCAAAGATTCATGCTTTGTCTGCACATGGGCTAAGAGTGAGTTCCTCCCTGCTTGTTGATGTACCACATGACTGTGGTACCGTCTGTTCTGACAAGTATGGAGAAAGAAGGTGTTTTAAGGCTAGTAAGACTTGAACTGCAATCAACTCTTTTAGATTTATGTGCAGGTGCATCTGCTGGGTATTCCACCTTCCCTGTATGCATCTGCCATCCAGGTATGCTTCCCAGGCATAATCTGATGCATCTGTAGTCAGAACTTGAGTGGCAGGAGGTGTCCGAAAGGGCATCCCCTTGTTTTGTAGACAGGCTGCTGCCCTCCATAGAAACTCCATCTGCAGAGATGGAAGCAGAGGGATCATCATATCCAGGTCCTGTGTGTATTGACACCAAATGTTCTTGAAGTACCACTGCAATTTTCTCATATGCAGTCTTACATATGGAATCATGAGAATACAAGATGCCATGAATCCCAGAGCTTGCAGGTATTTCCTTGCAGGGAGCTGGGACAGGCTTGCCAAGTCCTTGAAGTAAACTGAAAGAGTTGTCTGCTTCTCCTGGGTGAGATATATCTGGGCGGCTGTGTTCAGACACGCTCCCAGGAATGTTATCTCCTTGGATGGCACCATTTTTTGAATTTTCCTCATTGGAAGTGTAAAATACAGTTGTGTACACTTAACATAAATGTAGATGTTAGAGTGTATTCACTGTTGCAGTCATGACATTGGGTTATCTGCCTGCAGGTAAGACCTCAGCCGGCCTGAATACAAGAGTCTTTGGATTTCTGCGTCAGATGCTGTTGCTTCTTCCCTGACGTCAGGTCGTCAGGGGGTATAAAACATGCAGCCGACGCCATTACATCAGTTTTTCTTGCCCCAGATGTCAGGTGCCCCCACAATAGGAAGCAAATGTATATGGTACACCCCTGTCAAAAAGCAAAGACACAAGAAAAAAAATACCAAACAAGAAGAAAAGGCAAAGCCAGTCAGGGGGGTGGAGGGAGGGTAACCAGGACTGCAACAGTGAATATACTCAAACATCTACATTTATGGTAAGTGTACACAACTGTACTATGTTCTTCGTGTTTCACTGCTGCAGACATCACATTTGGGTTGCTTTCCAAAGCTAAGGAAGGGAGGATGAAGTTAAAGAGCATTAGGGCCAGCTATTAAGCCCTGCAAGACTGCAGTGGCAAATCCAGCTCTGGATTTAGGAAAGATAGGCATTTGGCAATGCTTGGTGAAGGTATGTACAGAGCTCCAGGTAGCAGCTTCTAGGATGTCCCTGGTCGGGACTCCTCTGGGTAATACCACAGAGGTAGATGCAGCCCTGGTGGAATGTGATCTTATCCCCTGTGGGGCAGGTTTTCCATGGTGCTTGTAGCAGAAATGAATGCAATGGGCTATCCATTTGGAAATGGTTTGCCTTGAAATGGCCTTCCCCTCTGCCCCTGCAGCGAAGCCAACTAGCAGCTGTTCAGATTTTCTGAGAGGCTTAGTCCTGTCCAAATAGAATCAAAGTTGTCTGTGCACATCCAGAGAGTGCAGTATTCATTCCCCTTTGTTTTGTGGATGGGAAAAAAAAAGGCGAATGAATGGACTGATTTAGGGCCACACTAGACACCACCTTGGGCATAAAGGAAGGATTAGTCCTGAGGGAAACCGTGTCCGCATGGAAGATAATGAAGGGTTCCACTGCCATGAGGGCTTGTAAACTAGACACGCTTCTTGCTGAAGTGATGGCTAGAAGGAAGGCGGTTTTCCAAGAAAGGAATTTCAACTCTGCTGTAGCAGCTGGCTCAAAGGGGGGAAGAGTGAGTTAAGGTCCCAGGCTAGAATGGGAGCTCTCCTGGGGGGGGGGTCCTTAAATTTTTGGCCCCTCTAAGGAATTGTTTTAGCAAGGGGTGAGAGAAGAGGGGTGGGCTCAGTATTTTAATGTGCTGAAATGGCAGAGGCATGAATTTTAATTGATGAGAGGGATAGGCCCTTGTGGAGCATTTCTGTTAAGTACTCTAGAATATGAGGTAAGCTAGGCACCATTGTGCCCATCTCCTGAGCCTGGCTCCAGGAACAGTATCTTTTCCACTTTTCAGCATAGGATTTTCTAATACTAGGCCTCCTTGATTCCAGAATAACATCCAGCACCTGCTTACTGAAGGATGATGGAGGAGAGCTCAAAAAAATAGTCAGGCTGCAAGGTTCAGGGTTTGAAGCTGAGGGTGCAGAATTTGGCCCACCTGCTCAGATAGCAGGGAAGGGGTCGGAGACAGATGCCATGGTTGTAGCAGTGTCATACTGCACAAGAGGGGGTACCAGTACTGACGTGGCCAGTCTGGTGCAATCAGTATTGTCTTTGTCTTGTCCTTTTTGATCTTTAGTAGAACCTTCGAGAGGAGAGGCAGATGGGGAAAGGCATAAACTAAGAAGCTTTCCCAAGTAAAAGACAGGGCATCCACTTTCCAAGCTTGACTGTGGGGAGTTCTTGTGCAGAATTTGTTCACTTGGTAGTTCTGAGGGGAGGCAAACAGGTTTACCTCTGGAGTCCATTTGTTCCTCAAGATGTTGAATATTTTGGGTTCTAGATTCCATTTGTGTGGGTCCATGAGATTTCTGCTTAAGTCGTCTGCCAGTGAATTTAGTTTGCCTGGCAGAAATTGTGCTTGTAGGTGTACTTGGTAGCTCAAGGCTGTGTTCCACAGAGCCATAGCTGGTCTGCAGAGAGGGTACGAGTGGGTTCTCCCTGTTTATATGGTGTTGTCTGTCTTTACCAAAAGTTGTCATGGAAGAGTACAGTCTTTGAAGGCTGCCAGAGCATTCTGTACAGCGTAACATTTTTTTTTTTATTGATATGCAGGTGCCTCTGTCTCGGGTTCCATTTGCCCTGAATGCACTGCCCTACCATGTGAGCCCCCCATGCATAGTCTGAAGCGTCTGTTAGGGTTTGGGCAGCAGGGGGTAGAGTGAAAGGGAGTCCCTTGTTGTGGTAGCAGGCCTCTGCCCACCAAAGGAACTTTGCCCTGATAGGAATCATTGTTTCCAGATCCTGAGAATGTTGACACCATAGGCTTTTTAGATACCATTGGAGTTTCCTCATATGCAGTCTTGCATATGGAATTAGTAGAATGCAAGAGTTCATGAACCCCAGAGCTTGCAGTATTTTCCTTGCAGATAGCTGGGGTTTTCAGGCCAATAGGTTGTCAAATAAAGTTGTTTCTCCGGAGTGAGGAATGCTATCTGGGAAGTTGTGTTCAAGCTTGCTCCCAGGAATACAATCTGTTGGCAAGGTACTAGGTAAGATTTCTTTTCGTTGATGGTGTACCCCAGTGAGGTTAGAAGTTTCTTTACGAATGTCAGGTGTTGTAATAGCAAGTCCTGGCTTTCTGCCTGAATCAGACAATTGTCCAAGTATGGGTAAATTTGAATATTACTCTGCCTCCAAAATGCAATAGCTGGAGTTAGGCACTTTGTGAACACCCTGGGCGCAGTAGATAAGCCAAAGGGAAGTGCAGAGAACTGAAAGTGCATGGAGCCTGCCCTGAAATGCGGGTACTGTCTGCAGGATCCTCTTATTGGGATGTGAAGGTAAGCTTCCTTTAAGTCTACGGTTGCCAGCCAGGCATCCTCGGCTAGTACAGGAAGTAGCTGCTGAAGAGTTAGCATTTTGAATTTTGGAACCACCAGAAAGGTGTTGAGAATAGAGAGGTCCAGGATAGGATGCCAGAAGTTGTCTTTTCTTGGTACCAGAAAAAGTCTTAAATAAAAACCTTGCCCCCTTTGTTCTGCTGGGGCAGGTTGAAAAACCCTGAGACTAAGAGAGAGATCCTGCTGTTGGGCCTCTGCCCATTGGTTTGGGGGTAGGTCTGGCCAACCATTTGGGGTTGGTAGTGTGTAGAAGTGGAATCTGTATCCTTGTTAAACTATGTTCAAAACCCATTTGTCCTGGGTACTGAGTTCCCAGTTTTTTGCATGCAGGGCGAGCTTTCCTAAGGGAGCAGGTAGTTGAGCAGGACTTAGAAGGGTTAAGGTTAAAGTCATTGTGCCATTTTTCCATGGGGGTTGGCTTACTACTCCCTGCTTTGCAAGTGGGAGCGCCCCACTGCTTAGATCTGTGCGTAGACTGAGACTGTAGCCTTGGTGGTCTGTTGTTCCTGGGTTTGGACTGAAGACCTGGAAAGGACTGAAAATGACGAGTTCTTTGAAGGCACTCCTTAAAATGGAGAACATAGACATCTGTGCAGTGACTGAGACCTGGTTCAAGGCTCCAGAGAGCACCCATGCACTACCAGGCTATAACTCATACCACACTTTTCGGCCATGTAACCTGGACCGAATCACCAAATGCGGAGATGTATCCATATTTATTAAGGATATCCACACCTCCAGGCTAGTTGCTCAGCATAATGCATCCGTGGCTATCCAAGTGCAACTAACTCTGGGCAAAACTGCAATCCAAATTGTAGCTGGCTACAGATCCCCCACCATGCCCCAGGATTCCCACTCCTCTTTTCTTGATGTACTGGAAAATATTAGGGTTCAACCAAACACTCTAATAATAGGTGACTTCAACTACCCCACCATTAACTGGGAAAACTACTCGTGTACCAACTCCTTAGCTCAACGCTTTCTGGAATTCATAAACTCCAATGCCCTGGATGAACTTATCCACACCCCCACCAGGGGCAGCAATATCCTAGACCTAGTCATTACCAACATGAGTGACCGTTGTTCCACACCTGAAGTCAACTCCTCATTGGTTTGATCCGACCAAAGCATAACCCTTGATATCCACATCCCGCCCCACCCCCCATTAAGGAAACCACGGTAAAAATTTTCTCCAAAGCTAACCATGCTTCTTAAGACAGAAGTGGAGAACTTCATGACACCCATGCAGATGGACAATACAGTTACAACTGCTGAATCCTACACAAACGCACTCTATAAGCACTTACACGAGTGCATGGATCGTGTTATCCCAAACAGAACCAAGATGCTATCCTCCAAAAAAAGGAAGCCAATCTGGGGGTCCCCTGCAATAAACTGTACAATAGAAGGAAGAAACTGTTGCAAAAGAGAGTACAATCCCATGAGTGGAGGAGCTCCCTGGTCAGCCTCAGTAAGAAGCTGAGATCCCTTATAAGATCCTCCAAAGCTAGCTATGAAAACAAAATTGCCACTGATTATAAGGACAACAACAAAGCATTCTATAGCCATGTCAAGAATCTCGAGGGCAACTCCCAGATATGCTCTGAGTTACAGCACAACGGCACCAAAATTACAGAAACAACTGATATTGCCAACATCCTGGCAGAGAGGTTCAGTGCTAACTTTATCCCCCCCCCCCTCACCCCCTAAATGGCCCATATCTATCCAGGAAGAATGCAGAGTCCCTGTAATCACAACTACGCAGGTAAAAGATGCGCACTCTAAAGCCAAAAACACAGCACCCATGTGACCGGACAATATCCCAGGCAGCGTGAACTACAGAACAAACTAGCTCCCCACTTAAGCACCATTTTCAATAATAGCGTCGCATCAGACTGTGCCCACTGAATGGTGCATAGCAACAGTTATCCTACTCCCCAAAGGGGGAGCCACCACTGATCCCAGGAACTATTGACCTATTAGCTTGACGAGTCTGGTCTGCAAGGCCACGTAATGTTATCATGGGACTCAAACAAAGACACTGGTAAACTTCAAACTCTGGATCCCACCCAGTTCGGCTTTGTGAAAGGCAGATCATGCCTCCTGAACCTGATCAACTTCTTTGAGGCAGTCACCAAAGCCGTAGATGAGGGTAAGGTGGTTCACACAGCCTATCTCGATCTCGCCAAGGCTTTCGACACCATCCCTCATTCTGGAATTATAGCTAAACTCACTAAACTAGGTATAAATCCCTATGTCACAAGATGAGTTGCCAACTGGCTCAATGACAGAACCCACACTGTAAAAGTTACAGACTCCAAATCTGACCTCAAAGCAGTGACAAGTGGCGTACCACAGGGTTCCATCCTGGGACCTCTCATGTTTGGTATCTACTTCTCTGAAGTACAGGCTAACACAGAAGGCCTCTGGCTAACAAAGTTTGCAGATGACTGCAAACTAGGAGCCAAAGTCAAGTCCCCAAATGATGTGGACATCCTGCAGAAGGGCCTCGCTGGGACAGATGCCTGGTGTCAAAAGCCATGGCCTCAACCTCAATGCCAAAAAGTGCAGTGTCATCCCCTTTGGTAAAAACTTTGTACCCATGAACTACCACATAGGCAGAAATCTACTTAACACCGAATGTGTGATGAGACCTTGGGACCCAGGTGGACAGTAGTCTCTCCCTTGATAGTCACATCGCCACAGTACGTCAGGAAGTCCTTCTACATGGCACACCATCATGAAAGGGTTCTCATCCAGGAAAAAAAAGAGGTCATTGTTCCCCTCTACTCGACACTCATTAGACCCATTATACAGTACAACGCCCCTTTTGGAATGTACCTCACAAGACATCTGCAGCAGCTGGGAAAGTCAAAGTACCACCTCACAAAGAGGATTACTGGCCTCAAACAAATGCCTTACACCGACCACCTCAAAAAACTCAAGCTTTACTCTGTAGCATATCGCCTACTCAGAGGTGATCTCTGCCTAACATATAAAGCTATGTCAAACCCACAGCTATTGGACATGCTCCACCCAAAAAAATCCCAATCCCTCCGAGCTACACGCTCTAAGGACCTAAACCTTGTCACCACAATAACAGGACTTGCTAATGATTCCTGTCCCAGAGACTTCCCATACTCTGGAACAGGCTACCCATCTATGTCAAGCAAAGTTCTTCATTATCACTCTTCAAGAAAAATCTTGATGAGTGGATGGGAAATAGGAAATACACCCCGGGGATCACTTCTGTCTCTCTGTTCGACAGTGGCACAGGAAAATAACTTTGTTGGGTGGCATAAGCCTGGGAACCTTGTTGGTTAGGCTTACGCAGGCCCTTGGGCCGATAGCCTGGTACCTACCTATGAACTAATGCCTACTGAATCTGGGAGGCTGTACTTGTAGGAAATCTTTAACAGTTTGCATAGATTTACCTTTTCCTCCATCCTTTTGACGGCTACTATTGCTTTCTTGCCAAAAAGGTGGTCTTGGTTTAAGGGAGCATCAGGTAATTTAGCTTTAACATGATATGGCAAGCTTTGTTCCTTAAGCCAAGCATGCCTTCTAAGTACAGACCCAGTGACAGCAGCAATGCAAGATGTTCCAAAAGCATCAAAACCACACTGGAAAGTATGTGTACCAACTTGTCCTGCAGAATGCATTAAATCTTGCAAGTCTTTGTGTTCAGCACAGTCAGGAATCAACATAATTTTCTGTTTAAGTAGTCCCATAATATGCTGCTGATACAACATATGAAACTGGCAATTTAAAGCCCTAATGACCAAAGTAGCAGACGTGTGTACCTTCTTACCCCATCTGCCCAAGGCTCGAGAATCTCTATCAGAAGGGATAGGATTTTTGGCAGCAGTAGCCTTAATGCCTTTTGGTCCTTGGGATATGGTCTCTGGGTCCGCAGAAGGATTCTTGAAGAGGAACTTGTGAGAGTCAGGTACTCTGTAGTACCTGTCAGGTTTTCTGGGAGCTGAAGGTAAAGTGTCTGGGTAAGGCTGGATTCCAAGAAGGCATCATCTACAATGTCCAGAACAGGAGGGATAGTTAAAGGCCTGTGTTGAGGCTGGAGTAAGAATGCCCTAAGTCTCTTTTTGGACTCAGAATAATCTTGTCTTTTCCAGCAGAAATGCTCCCTAAGAGTATGCAAGGTTTCACCAAAAGAAAAATCTTCTGGAGGGGAAGCAGAGGGAATGGAATCCTCTGCATCAGAATCCTCATAAGTAGATAAGGGCAAATCCTGGTAATCAAAAGGAGCAGAGACATCAGATTCTTGATCAGAAGAATCAAAAAGAAAATCAGTTCTAGGTCTCTTAGAGGGGGAAGGCTGGCTTCACCTAAGGTAATAAGGTCTTCAGCCATTCTCAGCATTTGTTTTTCAGGCATATGGGCCTGAGCCTGTAATTTGGTCATCATTTTTCTACGCGTAGTGTAAGTTTTTGGCCTGAGGAGTTCGGAACTTCTGGATGGAAACGATGGTGTTGGTTTAATATTAATGTCTGTAGGCTTGAATACACCCTCAGAAGCCGGTGCCTGCACAGCGGCTCCGGACTCATCCAAGATACAGACATCCGCAGGTTCCATAATCGAAGAAGCATCTTGCGGCATACCGGACTCCAAATGGGTCTCAGCAGAGGCCTGCGAATCTGAAGTAGTGGGTATCAGGGGTTGCGAAAGTACCTTAGTACTGGCGGACTGGCGACTAGCTTAACGGAAGCGTCGTCAGCAGTTTTGGACCTATGCGGTCTGTCTCTGTCTTTATCCTTACGTTTTTTCGGAAGATCGGTAGTCGGATGGCTTAACGAAGCCATTTCGGAGTACAGAGAGAGAGTGCAAATGTATTTGGTACCAAAAATAGCCCGATGACGAATAGTTTGGGCGTTGATCAAGGCACAAAACCAACAGCGAGGGACGTCGTGGTCTGGGCCTAAACGGGATGCATTGAGTGAAAATCTCTACGAGGTATTTGCTTTCCACAGGTAAGACAATTGTTAACTTTTACTGACATTGGTTAGAGCAAGAAAAAGGATCCCCAACGGGGTACTTATCTTTTTTGAAGACTTTGGGTCTGAAACTCAAAAAAAAAATTTCAGGAGAAGGCCGAGTGGCACTTGCAAACTGTTTCTGCTTCGGGCACTGCACGGCAAGAAAGACTGATGTAATGGTATCGGCTGTATGATTTTATACCCCTGACGACCTGACGTCAGGGAAGAAGCGACAGCATCTAATGCAGAAATCCGAAGACTCTGGTATTCAGGCCGGTTGAGAGCTACCTGCAGGCAGATAACCCAAATGTGATGACTGCAACAGTGAAACACAAAGAACAACCCAGGGAAGACAGAAGTCTTTACGAATTCTAAATCTTCTAATAGCTGCTCCTGAGAAAGTACAGTTGTGTACACTTACCATAAATGTAGATGTTCGAGTGTATTCACTGTTGCAGTCACTACATTTGGGTAATCTGCTGGCAGGTTCCCCCTCAGTCGGCCTGAATAACAAAGTCTTGGGTCCAGCGTTGGTTGCGGTTTCCTCTTCCATGACGTCAGGTCGTCATGGGTATAAAACATGCAGCAGACGACATTTTAATCAATTTTTCTTGCCCCAGATGTCGGGTGCTCCCCAAATGGGGAGCAAATATATATAACTATAAATATATAACTGCACTTTAGAACACAAAATTTACCTTCAACTAAAAGCAAATACACCACAAAGGGTTTGAATATAGTGAAGGAAAGAGAAGGTATAGAAAGGGGGCTGGTGGGTGGGTAATCCGGACTGCAACAGTGAATACACTCGAACATCTACATTTATGGTAAGTGTACACAACTGTACTATGTTCTTCGAGTTTCACTGTTGCAGTCATTACATTTGGGTAGAATCCGAAAGCTATGGATGGGAGGATGGTACGAAACAGCATTAGGAGCAGCTATAAGGCCCTACAGGACTGCAGTGGCAAAGCCTATCCTGGATTTAGAAAAGAGGGGTAAAATGGTAATGCTTTGTGAACATATGAACTGAGCTCCAAGTAGCAGCTTCTAGAATTTCTCTGGAAGGGACCCCTCTGAGAAAAGCTGCTGAAGTAGTGGCAGCCCTGGTGCAATGGGATCTGATCCCCTTGGGCACTGGATTACCATGGTGCAAGTAGCAGAGACAAATGCAATGGCTTATCCATTTAGAAATAGTCTGCTTTGATAAAGCCTTCCCCTCTGATCCTGCAGCAAATGCCACCAGTAATTGCTCAAACTTTCTTAGAGATCTTGTCCTGTTTAAGTAGAATCTTAGTTGTCTGTGTATATCCAATGAATGCAGAATCTGCTCCCCCTTGTTCTGCGGATTTAGGAAGAAAGTTGGCAGGTGAATGGTCTGGTTAACAGCCACAATGGATACCACCTTAGGCATAAAAGAAGGATTGGACCAGAGGGCCACCCTGGCCTGGTAAAAATTAAAGAAAGGCTCCACTGCCATGACAGCCTGTAGTTCTGAAACCCTTCTAGCTGAAATGACTGCCAAAAGAAAGGCGGTCTTCCAAAAAATAAATTTTATATCCGCAGTAGCTGCTGGTTCAAAAGGAGGTAGGGTGAGTTTTTCCAGCACAAAATTGTGGTCCCATGCAGGAGTTGGCGCTCTCCTGGGAGGCCTTAAATTTCTGCCCCCTCTGAGGTACTGTTTTAGCAGGGGATGAGAAAAGAGGGGAGGCTCTGTGTTGTACTGAGCAGAGATGGCAGAGGCATGGATTTTTATTGAAAAAAAAGATAGGCCCTTGTGAAGTATCTCAGTTAAGTATTGCAAAATCTGAGGAATATTGGGCTTTGCTGTGTCTATTCCTTGTGGTTGGTTCCAAGCACAGAATCTCTTCCATTTATCAGCATAAGATTTTCTAGTACTAGGCCTTCTGGCCTCCAAAATGACATCAATCATAGGCTTACTGAGAGATGTGGTTGGTGAAATTAGCTGATTAGCCATGCTGCAAGACTCAGAGTTTGGAGAGGAGTGTGCAGAATTTGACAGTTCTGCTGAGACAATAGGTGAGGTGTTTGAAGCAAGTACCACAGAGGAAGGTGCGACATATTCCTTAGAAGCGGGTACCAGTGTTGGCGAGGCCAGTCCAGAGCAATTAGAATCATTTTTGGTTTTTCCTGTCTGAATTTTAGTAAGACCTTGGAGAGTAGAGGCAGAGGGGGGAAAGGCACAGACTGATAGGTTTTTCCAGCTTAAGGATAGAGCATTCACTTTCCATGCTTTTTTGTGATGAGTTCTTGTGCAGAATTTGTCCAACTGATAGTTTTGGGGAAAGGCAAATAGATCTATGTCTGGGCTCGCCCATTTTCGTGTTAACATGCTGAAGATTTGTGGATCCAGTTTCCATTCGTGCGGGTCCATACGATTTCTGCTTAGGTCATCTGCCAGAGTATTTTGCTTTCCTGGCAGGAATTGAGCTTGAAGATGTATATGGCAAGTCAAGGCTGTGTTCCACAAGGCCATGGCTAGTCTGCAAAGGGGGTAGGAGTGGGTAGCTGGCTTTTTGTTGCCACTTGTCTGAGGTATATTGTCAACTGAATTTGTTTGTCAAGCGTGAGGTAAGCCATCTGGGGCAGTTGTATTCAAGCTTGCACCCAGGAATGTAATTATTTGAGAGGGTACCAGTTATGACTTCTTTTCTTTTATGGTGCACCCTAGGCATGCTAGAAGCCTTTTTACAAATGCCAGATGTTGGAGTGTCCTTGTCCTCTGCCTGAATGAGACAATCGTCCAGATAAGGTTAAATTTGAATGTTTCTTTGTCTGCAAAATGCAATTACTGGTGCCAGGCACTTTTGTAAAGACCCTGGGCGAAGCAGATAATCCAAAAGGCAGTGCTGAGAATTAGTAATGCAAAAAAACTGCTTTGAAATGGAGGTATCTTCTGCAAGATTCCCTTATTGGGATATGCAGGCATGCCTCAAGTCTAGAGTTACCAACCAGGCATTCTTGCCTAGCATAGGCAGTAGCTGTTGTAAAGTCAGCATTTTGAATTCTGGAATGTCCAGGAACGTGTTTAGAATTAATAAGTCCAGAATTGGACGCCATGATTTGTCTTTTCTGGGTACCAGGAAAAGTCTTGAATAAAATCCTTGTCCTTTTTCCTTTTCTGGTACTGGTTGAATAGCCCCCATATCCATGAGGGACATGACTAGTTTATTGGCCTCTACCCACTGGTTTGGTGGCAGATCTGGCTGTCCGTTTGGAATTGGCAGTGTGTGGAAATGAAATCTGTACCACTCGGATACTATGTTTAATACCCACTTGTCCTGGGTAATTAAATGCCAATTTTGAGCATGAAGTGCTAGCTTTCCCCCCAAGGGGGCTGCCAAAAGATGAAGTGCCTGGAGATGGCAGAGGGAAGTCATTGAGACTGTTTACTGTAGCGTTGTGCTTTACCTCCTGATTTGGAGGTGGAGGCACCCCATTGCTTTGGCCTGTAAGATCCTTGTGATTGATATCTGGAGCCTTTTGAGCGCCTGGGTTTGCCCTGTGCGGCTCTGTTGGACACAGGAAAGGACCAATTCTTAGTAGGCCAGTGCCTACTGAACCTGGGTGGCTGCACTTGCAAGAAATCTTTTACAGTTTGCATAGATTTAGCTTGGTCTTCCATTTTCTTTAAAACCTCTTCTGCCTTACTACCAAACCGACTGTCATGCTGTAAAGGGGCATCCAACAATTTAGCTTTATCATGATCAGGCAGATTTTGCTCCTTGAGCCAGGCAGGCCTTCTTATCACAGATCCATTTATTGCGGCCCTGCAAGAGGCCTCCAAGGAATCAAAACCACATTGCAAAGTATGCTTTCCAACCGGTTCTGCTGAATGCAATAAATCCTGTAACTATTTTCCACACAAAATCAGAAATCATCATCATTTTCTGTTTCAGTAAGCCCATAACATGCTGTTGATATTTAAGCATATGAAACTGGCAGTTTAAAGCCGTGATTGCCAAGGTTACAGACGTATAAACCTTCTTTCCCCATCTATCGAGCACCCTGGAACCTCTATCAGAAGGGGTAGGATTTATGGCTGTAGAAGCCTTAACACCTTTGGGACCATGAGAAATAGTCTCAGGGTCAGCAGCAGGATTTTTGAAAAGAAACTTGTGGGAGTCAGGAACCCTGTATCATCTCTGTCTGGCTTACTAGGAGCCAGAGGCAGGGAATCAGGAGCCAAGCATGAATCCGAGAACACATCATCAACAATGTCTAACACAGGAGGTACTGCCAAAGGCCTATGCTGCGGAAGAAGAAAATCCCTAAGCCTTTTTTTTTTGATTCTGAGAAGTCTTGACTTTCCCAGTGAAAATGTTCCTTTAAAGTATGCAAAGTCTCTCCAAAAGAATAATCCTCAGGAGGAGAAGCAGAAGGGATGGATTCCTCTGCATCAGAATCCTCATAAGGTGGAAGAGAAAAAATTCCTGATCAGAAGAGGAATCAGAAGAAATGGAAACCTGATCTGCCTCTTAGCAAGAGGGGGGGGGGTTTGGGAACCCCTGATCAAGGTAATTAAAT
This sequence comes from Protopterus annectens, assembly GCF_019279795.1. Classification (NCBI taxonomy): domain Eukaryota; kingdom Metazoa; phylum Chordata; order Ceratodontiformes; family Protopteridae; genus Protopterus; species Protopterus annectens. The sequence continues at coordinate 1,772,412,177 of NC_056733.1, forward strand.
CCTCAGCCATTTTGATCATTTGTTTTTAGGCACAGGGGCCTGAGCATGTGGCTCATGCGTCATTCTTTTAAACATAGAAGTTGGTTTTGGACTGGTTTTTGATGATGCAGTTGGTTTAAAATACAAATTTTGAGGCCTGAAAACACCCTCGGACTCTAAATGGGTCTTGGTAGAGGCCTGCGACTCAAAAGTAGCGGGCATCAGGGGCTGTGAAAGAGCCTCACTGAGGACTGGCTTAAGAGAAGCTTCGTCGGTTTTGGACCTTGACTGTATGTCTTGTCTTTTTCCTTGCATTTTTTGTGAACTCTGATTTTCGGATTGCTAACAGACGACATTTCAGGGTATTTGAATCTTGAACCAAAATATATAGAAGCAAAAATATACTGACGCTTAATAGTGCGTTGGTTAAATTTAGCACAAAACTAACAGCAAGGCACGTTGTGATCAGGGCCTAGGCAAGGAATACAGTACAAATGAAAATCCTTATGAGGTATTTGCTTCCCACAAGTAATGCAATTATTATCTTTTACTGACATTGGTAAGGAGCAAGAAAAAGTTTCCCCAACGGGGTGCTTAGCTTTAGTTTGAAGACTTCGGTTCTGAAACTCTGAAATGAAAATTTCAGGAGTTGGCCGACCAGCACTTGCGAACTGCTTCTGCTTCGGGCACCACATGGCAAGAAAGACTGATTAAAATGGCATCAGCTGCATGTTTTATACCCCTGACGACATGACGTCATGGAACAGGAGACGGCAACCGATGCAGGACCAAAGACTTTGTTATTCAGGCTGACTGAAGGCAACCTGCCAGCAGATTACCCAAATGGAATGACTGCAACAGTGAAACACGAAGAACATCTTGCTCGAATCAGACAGTCGTCCAAGTATGGGTAAATCTGAATTTTCTTCTGCCTGCAAAAAGCAATGACTGGGGCCAGGCACTTTGTGAAGACTCTGGGAGCAGTAGATAAGCCAAAGGGCAGCGCAGAGAATTGATAATGTTGCTTGCCTACTCTGAAACTAAGATACTCCCTGCAACTTTCCCTGATAGGGATGTGCAGATAAGCCTCTGAGATCCAAGGTTACCAGCCAGGAATCCTTTTCTAGCATTGGTAGCAACTGATGCAGAGTGAGCATTTTGAACTTTGGAATCAGTAGAAAAGAATTCAGAATGCAAAGATCTAGGATAGGATGCCAGGTGTCTTCTTTTTTTTGGAACTAGGAAAAGCCTGGAATAAAAGCCCTGGCCTACCTGCTGAACAGGAACTGATTCTATTGCTCCCAGATGAAACAGACAAAATTTGCTTTTCTACTTCTGCCTTTTGGTTTGGAGGAGCATCTGGGAATCCCCTGGGAGCTGGAAAGGTGTGCAAAGAAAACTTGCGCCCCAGAGAGACAGTTCTGAGCTCCCATTTGTCGTTTGTGCTAGAAAACCAGGCATCTGAAAAAAGGGCCAACCTTCCCCCTAAAGGACTCCCCAGGCAAGCAAGAACAGACAGAAGTTGTAAAAGGTCATTGAGAGTGCTTAGACTGAGATGCAGGCTTGCAGCTTCCTGCCTTAGAAGTGGCAGCCTGCCACCGCCTAGACCTTTGAGGGGTAGCTGTCTGCCCCCTAGAAGACTTGTAACCCCTAGTCCTGGAACTGTTGTGTCTGCTGGTATCAGGAAAGGTCCAACTCCTGCTAAAGCGAGGGGGTTGAACTTGCAGAAAATCTTTAACAGTTTGCATGGACTTGCCCTTATCCTCCATCTTCTTAAGCACCTCTGCAGCTTTGCTGCCAAAACGATTGTCTTTATGTAAAGGTACATCCAAAAGCTTAGCCTTGACAGGTTCTGGAAGAGGCTGTTCTCTGAACCAAGCGTGCCTTCTGATAACAGATCCAGTAGCCGTAATCCTACTGGAGGCCTCAAGGATGTCAAAACCACAATGCAAAGAATGCTTATTGACCAGAGTGGCTGAATTCAACAAATCCTGCATGTCTATACTCTCTGCCAAAAAAGGTACATTTACAATCTTAGACTTAACAGCCTCCAAGGTGTGCTGTTGGTATTTCAGCATATGAAAAAGACAACTGGAAGCCCTAATGGCTAGGGTGGCAGAGGTATAAACTTTCTTGCCCCACCTAAGTTCCTAGATTCTCTGTCCGATGGAACACGATTCCTGGTAACAGTGGCCTTAACTTCTTTAGTGCCCTGAGAAATACCGTCTGGATCCACCAACGGGTTCCCGAAAAGAAATAAATGAGAATCAGGAACTCTGTAGTACCTGTCAGGTTTCCTGGGAGCAGGGGGAACCGAATTGGAGACTAGGAAGTTTTCCAGAAAATCATCAACAACTTCCAACACAGGGGGAATAAGCAAGAGGCTTATGCTGAGGTAAATCAAGAAACTCCCTAATCAGTTTCTTAGATTGTGGATAATCCTTGATTTCCCATTTAAAACATTCCCTGAGGGTATTTAATGCGTCACCAAAAGAGAAATCCTCTGGAGGAGAAGCCAAAAGAATGGACTCCTCTGCATCTGAATCCTCACAGGGAGAAAAAGCCTGAGAAAATTTCTCTTCATCAGCAGAAATGCTGGAAGGAACAAATCCTGAACAGGACAAAACCAATCCTCAGGAGAAACCTCCCTACTCCTTTTAGGAGGGCAAGGCAGAGAACCCCTGATAAGAGTTAACAAAACATTAGCCATTTTAACCATCTGGGATTGAGGTGAACTAGAAGGAACTGGAGCCTGCCTTTTCACTGGCTTACGGATGGAAGGCTTACCTACAAGCCTGATGGACTCGGGAGGCCTGGCAACTGCCGAAGAAGCAGCAGGAGTAGAAGGAAGAAGTTTGTTGTCAGATCGCAAACCGTCAGCTTAGTGGTACTGGCTCCAGCAGAAGAGGCGACCAGCAACAGGTCAGAAGACAAAACGGGAGGCCGAAGGCCTAAGGGACTCTGACTCAACCAAGGCCAGCAGTTGTACATCTGCTGACTGCTGGGACTGCAAAAGCGTCTCAATGGCTCCCGCCTGACTGACTACTAACTTAACCTCATCAAAGGACTTAGTTTTCTGAGGCCTGTCACGGTTCTTGTCCTTATGCTTTTTTGGAATATCTGAAGCCTGAAGACCAGCGGACACCATACCCACAAACTTAGGCCAAACTCCAAAATGCTTAGCCCGATGATGGATAGTACACGGATTAAAGGAGGCCCAAAGATTACTACTGGGAACATCGTGATCAAGGCCTAAACAGATAATGCAATAGGAATGAAAATCTCTACGGGGAATCTGCTTTCCACAGGTAAGGCAATTATTAACTTTTTCTGACATACATTAAGGCAAGAAAAGAGGATCCCCAATGGGGTACTTAGCTGTAGTAGACTTCAACACTTTGTAGTCTGAATTCAACAAAGGTAAACGGCTGACCGGCACTCATGCATGAAAAGCTTCTGCTTCAGGCTCCGCAGCAAGGAAGACTGAGGATGTGATGTCAGCTGCCTCTTTTTGTATTAGACACACTGTCGTCCTTTACAACCAACGTCATTTTTACTTACCTTTGGTATTCTGGCCAACTGAGGGCTACCGGGAGCAGGATAATGATCTCACACACTGGCTAGGACTACAGAAACATCTGCTTGGAAGGGGGTCCCTTTGTCCTTAGAGACACCATTTGGAGAATCTTTCCCATTTGGAATCATAGGACCTCCTAGTACTGGGTTTCCTCGCCCCCCCCCCCACACACACACAGGAGAGACCGCACATCCTCTGTGTACTGGTGTCTGAAGGGGATCAAGAGCTTATCACACAGAGGGTTATAAGCAGAGCATCTCCAGGTGGGAGTGAATGAGAGATCCCCTCTGTTGTGTGAGCAGGTCCACCTTGTGAGGCAACTTGCAGTGATTGCTCTTGGCTAAAGACTGAAGGGGAACCACTGCTGCCTTGGCCAACAGGGAGTCACCAGCAAGATTCTTGGTTTGTCCCTTTGGATTTTCAGGATGAATTTCTGAATGAGTGGGAAGGGAGGGAAGGCATAAAGGAACAGTCCCTTCCAAGAAATGGAGAAGGAATCCACTCTCCAGGCTAGTAGGGAGGGATCCCTGGAGCAGAAAAGCCGTAATTGCCTGTTCTGGGGAGAAGCAAACAGATCTATTTGAGGTGTGCTCCACTGGTGGACAATGTCTAAGAACACATCTCTGAGCAACATCCACTCGTGATGCAGAGAGAAGGATCTGCTGAGGGCATCTGCTTGATGGTTGTCCTGGAATGGAATATAATAAACTGCCTGCAGTGAGATGTTGTGCTGAGAAACTAACTCCCATGCCTGTATTGCTAGCCTGCAGAATAGGTAAGACCTGGTCCCCCCCCCCATTTGTTGATGTACCACATCACAGTTATGTTGACTGTGAAGATTTGGAGGAGTCCTGGTTGCATAAGAGGGAAAAAGGCCTGTAGGGCTAGATGGATTGCAGTCATTTCTCTGATGTTGATATGCTTTTTCTGGAGGGAGGGCTCCCATTGGGGTTGCAACTTGAGGCCATTCATAGTGGCTCTCTACCCTAGATCAGAAATATCAGTGTGCATGTATTGTACTGGGCTGGTGGGTTGCAAGGGTAAGCCTGGGTTCAGTTATACTTGCTGGTTCCACCACCTCAGTTCTGCCTTCTGGCATGGTAAGAGGAGTACCTGAAAGTCCAGGGGGTGGCTGTGTTGTGACCAGACATTTCTTGGGTACCACTGGAACTTCTTCATGTGCAGCCTGGCAAGAGGCAGCATGGAAATTGTGGCTGCCATGATGCCTAGGTGCATGAACTGCCTGGCTGAGAGGTGGGTGACCAGGAGGAGGTTCTGGAAGTCACTGACTAGGGAAGATACTTTATCCTGAGCAAGGAAGGCCTAAATCAAGTCTGTTCTTATCCTGCAGCCCAGGAAGGTTTTGTCTTTGGTTGGAGTGAGGGATGATTTTGCCAGGTTGAGAGTCTACCCCAAGCTTTGGATTAGGGACATGGTGAACAGTAGATGATTCCCGAGAGTGACTTGTCTCTTGCTAGAATGAGGAGGTCACCTAGGTAGGGATAAGATTTGGATCTCCTTTGTTCTGCAGTAGGCTACTGCTGGTGCTAGACACAATGTGAAAACTCTTGGAGCAGTAGATAAACCAAAGGGGAAGGCAGTAAACTGAGTGTGAAGACGGTCCAGCAAAACGCACATACTTCCTATAATTTGGGTGGATGAGAATGTGGAGGTATGCCTCCTTCAGGTCCAAAGTGGCCATGAAAGCTTTGGGTGGCAACAGTGGAAGAAGGCTTTGTAGTCATAGCATTCTGAAGGAAGGGACCTTCAGGAAGAGACTTAGAAAAGATAAATCCAGGATAGGTCTCCAAGAGCCATCCATTTTTGGTATTGGGAATAGCATGAAGTAAAACTCCCTCACTTCATGGCCTGAGGGCACGTTTTCTATGGTCCCCAGGGAGAGTAGTTCTTGGATAATCTGAGGGATTAGGTGTGGCCATTTTTTTTGGGTCTCATTCACGTTGTCGAACTTTTACAAGTTCGAACGTCATATGGTTGAAACCATATGTTCGAACTTGTAAAGCTTCAAACATTGCAACAGAGATCTCCGTAAGGGAAGCTTTCCCTTTCCTGCAATGTAGTGCAATCTTGGAGTTGGTATATTTAAGTAGAAGGGAGTGGGGGGGGGGGGGCGCAGTGGTGCTTGACCCCTTTGCTTACAACCTTCAGGTAAAGTTTTGTGTGTTTTTTTTTTCTTTTTATATTTATTATATTGTCTAACTTTTAAAGTTTGAACATATGGTGTTCGAATTTTTAAAAGCTTGACAAGATGATAAAGACAAAGTGATCTGAAGTGACATTTTTCCAAAGGGGAAAACAGTGAGAGAGGCGGGATGAGAGAGGGAAATGGCTAAGGCAGTCACGCATTATTTCTGTCTTGAAAGGGCTGCCTCGAGGTAGGTTGAGGAGGGGCGGTCTTTGTACAGGATGCTTTCCTGGACCCTTTTCTGTGCTGCAAGTGGAAGAGGTGGATGTAGCTGGGGCTCTGCTGACAAAAAAAGTTTTTGAAAGGTAGTTAATGTAAAATGTAGGCACTGGGGAGACTAGAAAGAGTTTAAAGTCCTGAAGCTCCTTTCTTTTTTCCTGGAGGCTTTTAAACAGTTCAGCAGAGTGTTTGCCAAACAGGAATTTGTTATCCAGAGGTGTGTCCAATATCTTGGTTTTAAAATCTTCAGGAAAGGGCTGTAGCCAAAGCCAGTAGTATCTGCGCAGGACAGAAGCTGAAGCTGCAGACCTAGCAGAGGCCTCAGCTACATTAGAGCTGCACTTTATAGAGTGTCTGGCAACCTGAGATGCAAAGGACAGCTTAGATTCAACCTGAGATTTGTTGGGGTAGTCAGGGATGAAGGATATCAGGGAGGATGTCTGGGAGATCAAATCTAGGACATATTTGACCATATGGGTCTGGGAATTGATAGCCCTAAAAGCTAGCGAGAAAGATGTCTACATCTTTTTCCCCAATTTGTCCATGACTTTGTTGTCTTTGATGGCAAGAGGGAGGAGGAAGGTACAAGTCTGGACTGTTTGCCAACAGCCATTGCAATAACTGCAGGATCTGCCATTGGTGGCCTTATGAGGAATTTCTGCTCATCAGGGACCTTTGTAAAAGCAATCAGGCCTTTTGAGAGCTGGTGGCTGAGATTCTGGTGTCTGAGGCTGATGCAAATGCATCTAGGTAGGCTGGAATCACATGAGGGATAGCCGAGGCGGAGGATGATTCCACCTTGAGTAATTCAAAATACCTCTTTTGGACTTCTGTCGTCTGAGTTGTAACCCACTTGAAGTACTCCCTCATTTTAGCAATTGTTTCCCCCAAAAGAAATGCCTTCAAGGGGAGAATCTCCCTCTAGGGAGTCCTCATATGGGGAGCAGTAGTCCAAAGGGGAAGCTATCTGTGAGAAGTAGGTGACGGACTCTCCTGAGGAGGAGGAAGAGGAGTCTTCCTCCTGTATGTGAATAGAAGGGATGGAAACAGCTGAGGCTGGCCTTGGGCAGAGGGCAGGCAATATGGTAGCAGGAGAAAGGCCCAAGAGCCATGAAGGCCTGCAGCAAAAAATGGGAGAAGGTATGCAAGTCTGGATGCTCCATCGAGGAAGCAGACAGATGCCTAGTTTTTTGTTTCCTCTTAAGAGTAGATTTGACAGAAACAGAGGGCCTAGCATCAGAAATATGACCTGTACGTGCAGATTCAGATTCCTGGACTGTGGGTGGGCATCCGGTGGAGTTTGGTTCCCCTCAACCTCGGCCAAAGCAGACATCGAAACAACCTCCAAAGACGTGCCTACCAGGGCTTCCGAGGCAGCTTCTGTGAGGGTAGTCACTGAAAACGTTGGTTCTAGTGGACATCCCCCAACCCCTAGGTTGGCAGCTGGTGGGACGTCCCATGACAGAGGAGCAGAAGGCCATGCAACCTTGGCCTTTTTTTTTAGGCAGCTCTGCCACAATGGCCAACTGCAGATCCACACGTAGGGCTACGTGTTTTAACCTCTGGTTCTCGAGGTAAAGTTTGAAGGCTGCCAGATGCCTACGGACAGTTTTCGGCATAAACGACTGGCAGACACTACAGGTGGTGTGGTCGTGTTCCTGGCCTACGCAGAACAAACAAGGTTCATGTGAATCTTTGTACAGAATTTGAGGTCCGCACCTATACTTCCCCTTTCTAGCTGACATCGGCTAAGAAATATCAGCAAGCAACCAAAGCTCAAGCAAGAAAATAGTTTTCCCCCAATGGGATACTTATGTTTAGACGTCCTGAAACCGGCGGAGTGAAGCGATTCATCTGACGTTCAACAGTGACAGAGAAGTTCTGGGGGGTCTGTGTGTGCAGGCATCACATTTAAAGACCCTGGTTTATGGCCCTGGGTGTGATGTCCCACAAACCTGGCAGCAACAAGGCTTAAGCTTTTGCTTTGGAGACGGACGCTCGGGTCAATTGAGGTGGAGGATTCCACAGTAAGAATACTGCAACATGGGAATAGAAGGACATCGACTGCTACCTGCAGCATACCACTCTTAATGCTGAAGTGAATGAACTGGATCATGTATAGTAAAAACTTTTGAATCTCTCCTCTAACTTTTCTTGGCAATTCAGATTAGCACAAATATGTTTTGCTCCCCCCTACCACTCCTTTTGCCCAACAGTTCTACTACACTTTGACTGTAGATACTATGCCATGCACACCACACCCAACAGTGCTCAATGCTGACTTAAGGGTGATTTATTACACAGTTTAGACTATTTCAGTCCAATCAACAATATAGAGGTAGCCACATATTTGTCTTACCATTTGCTAATTACCTCCTCTCCCTCATTTGCAGGATTCCACCAAGTCTCACCATACATCATACACTTCCTTTCTTCAATGGAAGTTTCCCTGTTGTCCTGTCCAAAGGCCAGTCACCCCTGGGCCTTCTGTAAAAGTAGGTCACAGGCCTAGTAGGATTACCAGATATGTAAAAGTATGCATCTTCTAGACAACGTACACAGTAATATTTCCACAGTGCATTTTAACCATTTGCTCTAACAATTATTTAGTGTGATCACAGCAATAAGACACATTCCAAACAATCGGTGCTAGGAAGAACTGTTTTTGTCTTTGCTGTATCACAGACTGTCTCAACCTGCTTCTACAAGTGATTTTCTTGAATGATTCTACATATGAAAATTAAATGTGTTACAGACTGCTGACATACATTAGGGAAAGTATTAAGAAATCATTTCAAATGACTAGCGACGAACCAAAGTGAAACTCTGACTATCTAGGTTACATAGGATAACAAACAGCAAGGTAACTTACAGCTGACAGTGTGGAAGCCCCACCTTCTAAAGGAACAATTTAGAGAGCCATCTTCTTTAGAAACTTGTGTATATATGTAGGAAGTTAACTCAGACTTCAGAAGTCACAGGTGAATCCCCAACCCTCCCCTCCTCTTATTTTTCGCTAGAGGATATTTTCTTGCTAAAATGGAATGAAATGGAACAAGAGTATTAACACAGGCAACTTCAGCATTTAGGAATTCGGGCACAGAGCTGACACTGAAATGCAAACCAGTAAGCTTAGTGCAAAACTAATGATCTCTCAGACTGTAAAGATCCACAGGCATTCTATTAACTGACAATATGAGTAGTTCTTTGCTACGCTGTGGAACACAAAGGCTTTCATGTCTCCATATATGAAGTCAATACAATACAATAATGGAAGTCAAAAAACATTCAAAATTCTACAGTTTAAATTGTGTACTGTAAAGCATTATCACCTTAAATGTTACTATGAATGAGAATAATAAACAAAAAGTTACCTGCTATGGAACTCATTATTTTCATGTTACAACTTCAGTATGAATGGTTTGTACATGCATAATCTCTTATTTTACAATGCTTAACTTATTTTGCATTTCAAAATAAATGAGTTGAGCAAAACTCAACTCCTGATCATAAAACAGTTAAAGTTACTACTTTCCACTGCAACAGCACCTTATGAAGTGGGGAAGAGATGTTCTTTTTAAAATCCCTGTAAAAACATCATATTCCCAAAATGTAAAAGACACCATTTTCACAAAAAATAAAATGGAACCTATTAATTTACCTACATTATGAAAATGATGAATACTACCTTAGAATCTATTGTCCGTCCTTCTTTAACAACGGGATAAAACCTAGGGGTCAGCGTGGGATCCTTGAGACGTGGAGTGCGAGGAGTTCGAGGGGTTCTGGCATTGCGATAGTTAGGTGACTCTGGCACAGTTGTTGGTAATGAGCGAGCCATAGCAGAAGGTTCTGGGGCCCCAAACAGTTTATTGGCCAAAGCATCTGTAGCAACTGGAAAAAAATATATATATATTTATATATAAGTTGCAAGGTACAACAAACCTAAAACAGTCTCTCTCTTGTTTTAACCAGTTCTTAAAAGCCAAACACATCAAAAGTTTGAAGTTCCAAAATGTACTAACCTCCAATCTTATTCAAGTCAGTTTAGTGTTATAAATCACAAATGCACAAAGCCTCCAGATATATTTTAGCCTTTTCAGAGAAACTTAAAAGTAGTCAATACGAATGGGGCCCAACTACACAACTTAGATGCTACTTCACACTAAAGAGCAGCAAGCAATACTCTGAGCCATCAGAAATCTGCCTACCACTACTTTTTCTTCTCAAATCCAGCCTTATGAACAAGTGATAAAAGTTAACTTGCCTGAGATGAGAATCACAAGAATATGCCCAATGGCAGCAATCTTTCCCCCACAATAACAGTGAACACAAGGCAAAAAAAAAAAAATGCGTCCTTTTAGAAGCAATGCAGTAGGGCATAATGGGCAGGATGGAAACAAGACATTCTTAGCAAAAAACAGTGCCCTTTTTCACACAACTTATTTACATATGTGTAAAATGTGTGTGTGTGCATCCATGCGCACAGGCCTAAGTTGAAAAAATGTTCATGGACATTCCTTGCAATAATCACCCAAAAGCTTGCACACAGCAAATAAGGTCTCCGTAGCAGGGTACAGGTGCAGAACATACAAGGCTTTTTAAATTACCTTATAATGAAAAGAAAAAAAATACAAAATAAAAATACCCTACAAAAAGACTCTTAAAAGCAGAAACCCTCAGGAATACGACAGCATCCTGCATAACAGCCAGAAGTTTTATATAATAATATGGAGCATGATTATACAAGACAACCAACTCCTATCATTCCTACCCTGACATGTTAAAAGATGACCTCCTCTTCCCTTAAGGCAGAAGTTTTTACTAAAACCATAAAAATAAGAGCAGCAGATTAATGACTTGACCATCCATGATTCTGGTGCATAAGATTAAAAATAGGAAATGGTTTAATAGATGGAACATCATTTATCAAGTGGTGAAACACATCAACTACATTTACATTCCAAGACTAGGCTGGATGAGGTGAGGTGAGGACAGTCTTACAGGAAAAGCAAAAACAGGAGCCTTGGGAATAACCACTTTATAGCTGAAACAGATGGGGGCATGGGTAACAGTCCATGTGCTCATGCAGAAGTATTAGGATTTGCAAGGACGCTGTTAAATGAATACACCAACTTACACACCTACATGGAAAAAATGTCATTCTCCACACTTCATAAAGATTATGTCCTTGTAAGAGCCAATACTATTTCCTGAACATGGCAAACCTTTACAGTACCATAAACCACTTACATGGAGACATCTGTGAGCAGCTCACATATGCATGGGCAAAACCATGAAAGTACACAAGCAAATGAGTTATCACATTTACTTGCAAAAGGCCAATACCACAAGCTGCTGTGTCACCACGCTAATGGGAGAGACAGCAAGAAATAGATCACAGAGCAAACAGAAAAGGCAACAAACCCTTATGATCAGAGCTGATGCTGATCAGGACTTCTACAGCAAGAACATCATTAAACAAGTTGATCAAGGTGAAATAATCACTCCATAGACTGTATTTCTATTTGGGAGGAACAGTAAGCTGGACTGGGCAACTCAAGAGAAGGTATAAGGACAAGGAAGTATTTTCATCAAAAACTACCATGTGTGGTTTTAATACAGCATTACATACTAGTTTGTTCAAGACATTGCATCAGCATTAGGTTATGGTCGACAATGTGACAATATAGTTGAGTAAGAGTTTAGTATAACACTACAGACATCTGAATAAACCAATGTCGCAGTATTGCTTACCAACGGGAAGTATCCTGCCAAGGTACGATATATCCTGTAAGTCTAGCAAACCTTGGGTGTCTTGCTTCATCTCATAATGTACAGCAACCTACAATCTATAAGAGAGACCAAGTACTGATACACAAGGAATGTGTGGACAGAGTTCCTTTGGTCACAAAAAAGGTATTTGAGACTAAAAGCCCAGGAAAAGGGACTCTGGTATACAGGAACAGAGAGGGGGAGAATAGGTTCACATCAGTCAAGGAACAAGGGGAGGGAAAGAGAGAGGGTGCATTTACTAAAATAGTGATTATCTGAACATCTACTTTTACAGCAACTACTTGCACAGTTGCACTATGTTCATTTGATCATGTTTGTAGTATTGCTTAGTAAACGGGAAGATTCCTGAAAGCTTTCATACTGACTAGGAAGAGGTCTGAAAGGTGCAGAATGCCATGAAGAATGGATTTGGGGAAAAAAAAACAAAGTTCTGGCCTTAGAAAAGGCATCTATCCTGTAGTGCTTAATAAAGGTGTAAAGAGATGGAAAACAAACTACTCCTAGAATAATTCTTTAGCCCAGGTATTTGAACAGGCAACATCTCTAGCATAATAAGCTCTTATCTGGCCCTACATAAAAAGTGCAAGAAAATGATACACAGCAACAGAAACCCATCTGGAAACTGTTTGTTTTGATAAAGGAAAGAAAGAAGTTATGTCTTACCATAACGTCCCATCTATGTTGTTGATCTTCTTCCACTCATCACTGATGGGTTAGGTTCTGAGACAAAGGAACCAAGTCGGCCAAATATCAAGCTTGCATATACCAAATACTCTCGAGCTAAGCTGCTACCCACAATGCCCTTCTCCCAGTTACCTCAGATCAAGTTTGCATGCAACAATACAGCAGTAAAAGCAGAGGGCACTTCTGCGCAAAAATCCTGAAAACACCACAAGAACCCATAAGATCCACCAGGAGCCTTTCGTGGGGGATGGAGGTTGGGATGTGATGAATAGAAGATCAACAACACAGATGGAACGTTATGGTAAGACATAATCTTCATCTGATGTTGTTAATCTGCTTCTCATTCATCACTGTTGGGGGTTGATGAATAGCACATCCTCTGTGTACTGGTGTTGAATGAATCAAGAGTTTATCCTCAAAGGGTTCAGCAGACATCTCCAGATGTGGGTGAATGAGAGAGCCCTTCCTGTTGTGTGAGGTCCACCTTGTGAGGCAATCTTAGGTAATTGCCTTTGGCAAGAGATTGAATAAGGGGAACTAATGCTTTGGCCAAAAGTGAGTCACCAGCAAGATTCTTGGCTTGTCCTCTGATTTTATAGGGAGGACTTTGATGGAGGAGAAGGAGAGAATGCACAGTTAGCCCAGTCCCTTCAAGAAATGGGAAGGTGTCCACTCCAGACTAGTGAGGACAGATCTGGAGCAGAAAACTGCAATTGTCTGGTTCTGGGGGGAGGTAAATAGATTCATTTGAGGTGTGCCCACTTTGGTGACAACAAAATGTCTAGAACTCCATCTCTATGCAAATATCCACTGCAGACAGATGCAGAGATGAAGGGATCTGCTGAGGGAGTTATCCGCTGATGGTTGTCCTGGGCTGAATATAGAGCTGCTCTGCAGTGAGATGATGTGCTTGAGAGGCCCCAGGCTCCCCTTCATTCCTTGCATTTACATAGCCCTGTGGAGCCAGTAAGACCTGCCCCCATTTCTCTTGTTGATGCAACATCCCAAAGTAATGTTGCCTGTGAAGATTTGGTGGGGTCTGAAGTTTGCATAGCAAGAGAGGGGATAAAGATCTGTGTAGGAGCCAGGAATGGACCACAGTCATCTCCTTGGTGTTGATATGCTTTTTGCTGGAGGGAGGGCTCCCATTAGGCTGCTGCACCTTATGGAGGCCACATCTCATAAAGGTTGCTCCCCACCCTAGATCGGAGGTATCTTTGTGCATATGTATTGTATTGGGCTGCTGTGGGTTTGCAGCCGGTAGGCCTGGAGTTATGTATGGAGTACTTCTGCTGGCTCTACTCACCCCTCCAGTTCTGTCTTTCAGTACACATGTTAAGAACGCAGGTACCTGAAAGTCTCACGGGCTGTCTGTGTTGTGACCAGACTTTTTAGGTACCACTGGAACTTCCTCATTTGCAGCCTGGCTTGTGGTAGCATAGGAATTTATTGGCTGCTTATGTATGGGGCTCAGGGAAGCATGCATGAACTACCTGGCTGGAAGAGGTGGGTGAGCTGGATAGAGGTCATGTGAAGTGGCTTGACTAGGGAAGATACTTTTAATCCTGAGTAGAAGGAAAGCCTTCCAGTCAGTTCTTATCCTGCAGCCCAGGAAAGCTGGGTTTTTGTCTTGGGCTGGAGTAGAGGGATGATTTTACCAGGTTGGAGAGTGAACCCAAGCAATTCTGAGTAGGGACATGGTGATTAGTAGGTAAGTTTCCTCAGGAGAGACTTGCCTCTTCTGCTAGAATGAGGAGTGTCGTCTAGATAGGGGTAGATGTGAATGCCTTTTTGGGTGTTCTTACCCAGTAGGCTACTGGGCGGGGCTAAGGAACCAGAAGACTCTGGTAGAGTGGATAAAACCAGAAGGGCAAGGGAGTAATTAAGAAAAGTGTGAAGAAGGAGGTCCAGCAAAACACAAATACTTCCCAGAAGTTTGGGTGGATGGGAATGTGGAGGTATGCCCTCCTTCAGGTCTCAAAAGTGGCCATGAAGGCTTTAGGGTGGCAACAGGTGGAAGAAGGCTTTGCAGTGGATAACATTCTGAAGGAAGGGAACTTCAAGAAAAGAGATTTAGGAAGAATAAATCCAGAATGGGCCTCCAAAAGGGCCATCCTTGGCACTAGGAATAGCCCCAGTAAAACCCCACTCAGCTTCTAATGGGCAGCTGGAGGGGAAAGTGTTCTATGGTCTACACTAGCGAGTAGTTCTTGGATAACCTGAGGGAATTAGATGTAGTTGTTTTTGGGAGGGGAAGAGGATGCTCTTGTGGGGAGGCTTTCCTGCCAGGAGATGAAGTATCCTTTTTCCACTAATAAGCCAGTACCCAGTAATGTAAAATGCCTTTTTTTCCGTGAAGGAGAAGACAGACTGAGAGAGGCGGGGCTGAGAGGTGGGAGATGGCTGAGGCAGCTCACACACGATTGTTTCTTGCCTTGAAAAAAGGGCTGCACCTAGGCTGTAGGTTGAGGAGGGCTCCCTGGACCCCTCACTTATGTCTAGAAGTGGATACAGCAGGTGAATGGAGCTGGGGCTCTTTCTGACAAAGGAGGTTTTGCAGGGTAGATTTCATAGAAAATTTAGGGACTGGGGAGATCCTTGCAATGTTTTAGGTTCCTGAAGTCTCCTTTTGCTTTTCCTATAGAGGCTTAAAACAGTTCAGAAGCAGAACTGTTTGTCAAAACAGAATTTGTTGTCCCAGTGGTGCATCCAAAATCATGGTTTGAAAAATCTTTCAGGAAGGTGGGGCTGGAAGCCCACAAGCCATGAGGTACCTGGAAGCAGAACAGGTGCTTTGAAAGCTGCAGAACTAGCAGAGGCTTCAGCTGCATCATAGCTACACTTCATAGCCAGTATCTTTGGCAACCTGAGAATGCCAAGGACACTTGGCTTAGATGGTACCTGAGAATTTATTGGGGAGGGAGTCAGTGGCATGGAGGAAAGCAAAGGAAGAAACTCTGACTGACCAAAATCTAGGAGCTATATTTGACCAGGTGGGTTTTGGTAATTGATAGCCCTAAAAAGCCAGTGCTATTTGAAGATGTGCGCATCTTTTCCCCAGTCTGCCCACAACTTTGCTGTATACTCTTGTTCTGAAGCGCAAGAGGAAGGGAAGGTATAGGCTGGACTGATTGTCAGGGGGGCCACCGGTAATGAGCTGCAGGATCTGCCATTGATGCAACTACTATGAGGAATCTAAGCTACTCATCAGGGAGGACCCAACCTTTTGTAAAAGCGGTCCAAGTCTTTTGGGAGCTGGTGACTGTGATTCTGGTGCTTTTGAGAGCTACATGCAAATGCACCCCAGATAGGCTGGAGATCTACCACAGGAGGTGGATAGCCGAGGAGGGAGGGAGTGATTCCACTCTAGGAGTAATTCAAAATACCTCCAACTGGACTTATGTCATCAACATCAGGAAGTTGGTATCCCACTTGGAAGTACTCCCTCTCTTAGTAATTGTTTCAAAAGAAATGTCTTCCAGGTGGAGAATTTTCCTCTAGGGAATCCCCTCATCTGGAGAATAAGTAGTCCAAAGGGGAAGCTTAATCTGTGAGGAAGTAGTTGACAGAACTCATCTGAGGATAGTGAAGGAGAATTCTTCCTCCCTGGGTGTGGATAGGTTAGGATGGAAACTAGCTGGAGTCTGGCCTGGGGCTGAGGGCAGAGCAGTGTAGCAGCTGGAGAGAGAGGAGCTGAAGGCCTAAGAGCCATAAAAAGGCCTGCAAGCAAAGACTTTGGGAGAAAAGGAATGCCAGTCTGGCTGCTCCTTCAGAGGAAGCAGATAGAAATGCTTAGTTTTTTTTGTTTACTCTAAGAGGAGGGCTTTGGGCTTGAGAAACAGACGGCCTAGTATCAAGCTATCTGGCCTGTAGGAGAGGATTCCAATTCCCTGGACTGCAGGCGGGCGTCCGGTGGAGCCTTGTTCCCCTGGCTGAAGCCAATATCCGAACAACTTTCCAAAGACATGCTCACCGGTGGTTCCGGGCGGCTTCCATAAGGGTAGCTCATTGAAAGCTCTAGGGTTCTAAGTGTGGACATCCTCAACCCCTAAATTGGTGGCTGGCATGGAACGTCCTAATAAACGGAGGGACAGAAGTGGTAGGCGCTTGCAACCTTAGTCTTTTCTTTTCAGGCAGTTTCTGCCTCGGGACGGGCCGGAGCTCTTGGATCCATACATAGGGCCAAGTATTTAATCTCTGGTTCTGAGGTAAAGTTTTAAGGCTGCCAGACAAATTATCACGGAAGGGTTTTCAGTGTCAAAATTGACTGGCAGATACTACAGGTGGTGTGTACGGCGTTCCTTAGCCTAAGCAGAACAATAACCAAGAGTCCGTTGAAAATCTTTGTTGCAGAATGTGAAGTCCACACCTACATCATCTCTTTCTAGCGAGACATCAGCTACCACAAGCGGGGTACTTTATCTTTAGACGTCTTGAGGGACAGCAGGAGTGAAGTGATCAATTCTTTGATCTCGACTGCGGCAGAAAAGTTCTGAGTCTGTGTGTGTGCAAACGCACGCTGGGTCACATTTAAGGCCCCTGGTTTTATGGCCCTGAGTGTGACACCCCACTCACCTGGCAACAAATTCAGGCTTAAGCTGGTATTGCACAGGAGCCAGATCATTCAGGTTGCCTGAGGCGGAAGAGTGATCCCACAGTAAGAATAACTGGAAACGCTATGGGAATGAAGGACATCTGTGGTTGCTATTTGACCAATTCTACATCTTGCAACCTCAGATTTCTGCCAGATCATTTTAGCTTCCTTTCTTCCTAGTACATCACACATCTATAATAGACAGTTGCTTTCAGATCCCACTACAAGTCCTTGTTGCCAAACCCTCACCTCAAAAGTAAACTGGATGGAAGTCAAAATGCACCCACCAAAATTGCAAGGTGTATTAAGTTTAAATATCATCCTCCCAACTCCCACTAGCCCCTTACTTATACATGCTCACTCCACAGTCCTATGAGTGACAGGGAAGAGATAAACCCTAAAGAGAGGAAAAAACTGGCTCCTTCAACGAGTGATCTCAAAGAAGTATTCAACCATAAGGCTTAAACATACAAGGAATCTGTAACTTTTGGGGAAGATTATGCCTTTAATAAGTTACCTGCAATCTTCCCTTCTTGTGACTGACATGTTTGCCACTCTCATTTTTGTTTCTAGCCACTGGTAACATCCTATCACTCTGGCAGCACATACCTGCTACTGTCATCAAAGCACTTTTCTGATATAATGCTTTACCTTATAGGTGTATAATTTGGTACAGTACAAGGTGAATTTTGTACTAATCTTGCAAAGTGTACAGTATTTGTAGTGTAACTCAGTCGTTAAACTTTATATATGCTGTCACTTTTTGTTCCATCTCCTTATAGCAGGTTGATAAATGTCATTCACAATGGACGTGTCAAAGTTACTATTACTGCATATTCATGAATTCTCTCTAGTATTATTAAAATAGAATGACTTGCCAGAAGCAGTGTTACTCTACCAGGTGTTGCCATGAAGCGAAGGGATGTACACATGGCCTTAATAGTGCTATCTGCTCAATGGCATTTGGAATTAAGAAACTGGCACACAAATGGAAGGCTACATACTGTTGACCAAAATGAGGAGTCCTAAAACGATTCATACGCACAGTTTATGTGACTCTACGAGCAACAAAACACATGGAGGGTTTAAGACTATGAGGTTGTTACACAAGCTTTATCCAATGGTCTTGGGTTTGATTCTCCCAGTCTCTGTTATTTATAATTGTAATTAAGAGCAAGTTACTTAATCAAATAGTGCTGCTCAGCAGTAAGTTACTTAGACAGTGTTCTGGAAAAAAAATATAAAAACAAAAAGACTCCCATCTGCATATTGCAAACAATTGTTCATGCGGATTATAGCCTGTATTTGTGAATTTGTTCTATTTTTCTTTTTTTGTGAATGTCTTCCGCATGGGTTGTGCCTGCAAATGGTTTTATACTGGATCAGTGTACTACCCTGTCAACAAACTTAAATAAATAACTTTACATACATTACATGCATACTGAAAGGGTATAGATGGTTTAACTTGACACTGCTTACTGGGTTTTAGATGGATAAAACAGAACAACAACAACAGAATGGTTATTTTACCTAAATGCTTTTCCAAGCTAGATGGAAAAGGATTCCGGCTTTTCTGTTAACCAGTCTTTATTTACAGAACCATGGGATGCCTCTAGGAATACATTCTGAAGAATGTAGTTAGGACTTAGAGCTTCTTACTGCCTGTTCCAAACTAAGAACAAAAATAACAATGTTAAAATTCAAACTCGATAATAACTTGTATCCAGTAAAGCTTTTATCTTTAGACAGTTCTTCATATTTTTGAAAAACTTTCCTTCAGATTTAATCATGTCACCAGACTGATTTAAAATGAACAGAATACCAGTCTTCTATGAAAAGATTTGGCCAGGATTATATGACCTGAGATGAAAGATTGGTTCTGATCTCCATTCCTCTGGAATATCCAACTTATATTTGAATAAGAAAAGAGCTAGAATCTAACCATGGAATATTTCTACTATATAATGATCATTTCTTTCCAACTTTATCAACAGCTGGAAGTCCATATCCAAATACTTTATAGAGCAACCTTCTGTAGAATGATTCTCTTCTGGATAGCTTTAGTAAGCTTTTGGGTTTCTATTGATCCTGGAATAGAGGGCGAACCGTTTGCTTCTACACCCGTCCGCCGTCCAGTTCGGGTTTATTCCAGCCTTTTTCTGTGGCACTGAAGTCAAATGAATCATCAATATCAGACCAGCCATCATACACCGAGGATCTTAGAGTTCTTGCAACAACAGTTAAGCTCTCCTGTTCACAGAATTCCAGGCAAAGTTCAACATCTGCTCTAACATGCCCTAAACTATCTTTTAGAGTTATCACTTGTCAAGCATTTATAACAAAAGATAACCCATGAATACCTAATGGAAATCTTCTTGAATTGTTTCATAGGTTTTTCATGTGAATCAATAATCCCACTCAAAATGTTTCTGTACCAGAGTAGATCTCTTCATTGGTGGACCATAGTGCAAGCGTATTAATACATTTGGGTTGTTAGGATTTATGTAATCAACATTCAGGCTGCCTCACTACGTCTGGGCAAAAGTTACTCTCAAAACTTCATCCACTTCTATATGGGCTTCTGCAGCATGACATGATGTCTCCTGTAATCCGAGTCCCTTTAGAGACACATAACGGAAAAAAATGACAACGCTTGCATTTTTTTTCTATATAGCTCATTTACAAATCAGCAGCTGCACTTTGGCCAATGTCAATTCTTATTTGCCAACAGGAAAACATGATGAAAAAACAACAGATTGAAAATAATGTGTATTGAACAAAATAGAAACAACGCATGTCAACACACTTTTATCTCAGTATGCGGTATTTATTTATTTCTAACTGAAAGGACCACCGGTACAGAAGGATACAGTCTTGACTGGAAGTTTGATTAGAGACCCCAGCCTGGAGAAGCCAGCTGTGGTAGGGGGAAAGAGGAAGGGTTAAGGTTACAGCTCTGCCACGCTTAGAGATGGGGTGGGGGGAAAGGAACTTGTGAGCACTAAGGGCACTACTAGGTGGTACTATCTCCTGGTGGAGACCAAAAGAGCACTTCATGTGATGTGAGGTGAAGGAGGGGCAAGCCTGCTTGGAGGAATGCCTTTGTGAAATAAGGTGCATCCTCTGCAGAGCGCGACTGCATACCCCATGTGATTAACTGCATATGGTGAGTTTGGGTTGGGAGCAAATGTAGGCATGCCTGATTTTTTCAAAAATGGATTTCGATAGTGTGAGTAGAGAGGGACTATATGAGAATAGTGTTCAATTCAGTATTATCTAAGTCCTAGAAGCTGGAACAGCTGGACCTTCGAGGGTGATTGAAGCCTAAGAATATATAAAGAGTTTGTAGAAGTTACTTGGCAGGAGAAAAAAGGAAGGAGATTACTAAGGTGAAGATTAATGACCTTAAAAGTAATCAGTGTTAAGTTGGACTGGGAGTCATTTTGCTTTGATTATAGTATGGTAGTGATATTCTGTTCTAGGGGAGAGGATAACATAATTTGTCTGGAAATAGTTTGAAGTGAGGTTAGTATTTTTTTGAGATGCCAAGTTGCACTATTGGGAGATTGTATACAAAATGGCTATAAAAAAATCCTTTTACCAATAGCTGAGAGCATTTTAGTCCTGAAGATGAACTTGTTGGATTTCTGACCTTGTTGTGAAATGTGAAATTGGAAAATTAGTTGTTGATCCTGTCAAAGTTCATATTTGAAGTAACTAGTGGTCTGAAATGGAGTTCGATTTTTTGCAATAAACTCTATTTTTAGGAATAGTGAAAGTTTGTGCCAGTTCCAAACCATTACACGCACACACACACACATAATATATATATATATATATATATATATATATATATATATATATATATATATATATATATGGTTTCACTATAATGTGCCGAGTTACTGAAAACCTCGAACTCAGATGGTCAACACCATGATCGAGTTTTCAGAAACTTGAAATTCAACTGAAATAAAAAATGTCAAACACATCATTCAGGCAGGGCGGCAAAGCTCTGCACCCCCCACACCTTACTTAAAACATGCCCAATGCCAAGATAGTTGCAATAGTGAAAGGGAACCTCCCTGTACGCGCCTGTATGCATAAACATTGGTGAGAGTTCCATTTCCTTTGCTATAGTGCGATCACAGAGATGGTATATTGTGAAGTGTAGCATGCAAGGGACTTCTGCAAAAATCCTATATTAAACTAAATTTGAGTCTTTTAACACTTCATACTGAAGTTTAAACCACGATCATATGGTCTCGACTCATATGTAGTTCGGTGTTTTTAGTGTAATCCTTGACAACTAGCGAACCATATGTTTACTGTTTGTCCTAATTGAAAGACTGAATGCCCTTAATTCGATATTTGCAACAATCTAAAAAATGTTGAACCTTTCACAATAATGAATGCACACTAGGCATTCACAATGTTGTGAATTGTCATTTTGAATGCAGATGACATCAGTGGGGGATCGTGGGAAATGTACCCTTTCCTCACTGTGTGCGTATCTCGAGTTTGCACACAGGGGCAGTAGGTGTGTGGGGGGCTGCTCATTGGGATGGCCGGGGCTGCCTCATGCAAAATGAACAAGTTTTGTATATGCAGTAAATGAAAAAGTAAACAGAGTGAATACGATGCAATCTAATGAAACTGAAAAAATAATAGTAAATGGGCTCTCTTTAAATGAAATGCAGTAACCAGAAACTTTTTTACCTCTTAATTAGTTCTATTAGTTTTTATTAGCTTTTATTAACATGTTAATTGAAAAATTGTATAATTAGTTTGTTTTAATTTGGCGCCTTTTCTTAGAATTACTTGTATAAATAGATGGTTTGAATTTTACATGTATTGTCTGATGAAGCGTGGTGGTGACCACGCGAAAGCGCCATAATAAAACGTTTTCATGCTTTCGAATATTGGATTATTTACTTCTTACTACAAGAAATAGAAGTCACTGCTCCTGATTCATTGATTTGTTGTTGCATTTTCGTGCTCTTCATATGCCTATCGCCTACTGACTAAGTGAGGCTCCTGCTTTTGACTCATTGATTTGCCGTTGCATTACATTTGGGATTTTTGTTTGGCTTGGATATATCAGGACTTCCTAGAATCTCGTGGTGAGAGAGCCTGGTTGATTTCTTCATTTGTTGTTCCGGTTACAGGCATTCTCTCTTCAGCCGTCGGTGAAGAGTTTTTTTTTTTATGTTTAATGGATTACCACCTATGTGGTAATTCGGGGTGAACATGTCTTTCCCAAAGGGTAGGTCTATACCTTCCCTGGCATGTAGCTTCAGGCCATGGCTCTGGCACCAGGTATCCATTTCTATGAGACCTCAGGTGGATGTTCGCGTCTGATGGGGTGTTGAGTATGGTGGCCAGTTTGCAGTCATCTGCATACCTTGTCTGCCACAATCCCCCTATGTTTGCATGCATGTCGGAAAGAATGTCGAACAGGAGGGGCCCAGGACTGAGCCCTGTGGGCCACCACTGACCAGCTTGGAGTCTGACATGGCACCAGGAACACTAACCCTGTGGGTTTTGACCCCATCCGGTTGGCAAACCATCGTGACATATGTCTCTACATCTACGCTGGTGAGCCTTTCTATGATGCCCAGCGTGGAGTGTGGTTCAAACGCTGTCGCCAGGTCACAGTCTCAAACCGACGCACTTCATCAATGGCCTTAGTGGCTCCTCCAAACAGGTCGACCAGGTTCGGGAGGCAGGATCTGCCCTTGGCTAAGCCAATGTGGGTATGTTCCAGTATTTGTCATACACCAATGTCTTTATTTATGGGCTCCATTATGGACCCTCCATAGCTTTGCAGACAAGGCTTGTCAAGTTTATAGGGCAGGGATATACAGAGTCCATAGGAGCACTACCTTGGTGGAGTGGGACCACAGTTGCCAGATGCCATCCATCGGGTACGTAGCCTGTAGTAAGGCTAAGATTAAACAGCAGCCTTATGTGCAGGGTGAGGCCCTCATTGAGGTTGTGTAGCACACAGCCGGGGACACCATCTGTCCCATTGATGCTGTGTTCACTGCTTTACAGATATCAGTTCTCACCTGGGCATTTGAGATGTTTGGGAGGCTAGACTCTGGTAGGATAGATACGTCACCTCTTGGGGGGGGTGGGAGGGTAGATGTATGCACGGAACCTGTCTGCCAGTTTGTTGGCAATGTCTGTGGGTTCAGTGATCATTGTACCATTCTGGACTAATTCCGAGCATAACTGTGTGCTTCCACCCATGTTCCTACCATAGCTAAGGAAGGCCTCATGGTTGTCTTATGTGTCCTTTGCAAGTCCAGTCCCACAGACGTCTTGGATGATTGTATGAGTGATCGTATGTTAACGCCAGTATTAATCAGTGATGCCTTCCCTGGTAGTGATATTGCTCTGTCATGTAGTAGCTTTCACCTCTTGTTGTACGGTTTGTTAATGGCTGGGGTCCACCAGACCATGTGCCTGCCTTTGGTGGACAAGATCCTGATGTTATCAGGGATCGCTTGATCCAGACATTCCTGGGGGTGCTCATAGAAGGCATTTGTAAGGGTTTCAGCAGCATGGCCTGTGTTTACCACTGGCATGGAGGCCTTGTAGGGTACCACACCAGTCGTATGACATGTGGGGTTCACTGTGGACAGGTCTTCACTGTGGTCTCCCTTGCCGGTGGTGGGTACAGGATGTGGATCTCCAGTGAGTTCACTATATGGTCTGACCTCACCATTGAGGGATGTACATCCTGTGTGGAGCATGTAGTCCCCATGTGTGATGATCAGGACTAGTATAGTTCCTCCCCTTGTGGGTATGGTGCATGGTTGTTCCACAGCATTTGGGTGTATGAACACCTGGAACCTTTGGTGTAGGATGTTGTGACCTGGGTAATGTTCCCGGTCTATGTATGGGTGGTTGATGTCACCCAATATGATGGTGTTGTGAGAGCATTCATACTCCCCAGTGTCTTCAGGAAGGCTGTGGGTATCCTGGGTTTGGGAGGGTGGTCTGTAGCATGCAACAAACTGTAGGGCAGTCCTACCCATGGTTAATTGCACCTGGATGGTCCCTGCTGCTACGTGCATTTCTGCCAACCTGGAGGTGTGAGTATCCTTCATGGAAATGGAGACTCCCCCTCCTTCTGTGTTCGGTCCGGGTTATGGTCCTGAACGCGTGATATGAGGTATGAACTGATAGTGTTGGGGTGCTCTCAGGAGCCCTGAACAATGTTTCAGTCATAGCACTGACATCGATGTCCTCCATACTGAGGAGGGCATTTGAGGGCGTGCAGCTTGGGCGTAGACTACTGGCACTGAGCAGTATTACCCTTTCTTTACTCCAGGCTTGTAGTCTAGGGTGGTAGGTTTATCATTCCAGCCTTGCCTGCAGTGGGCACTGTGGGGGTGGCAGGAGCCTTAGCCGAACTCTTGAAGACCAGGGGCGACAGGTGCGAGCCATCCCTTGCGAAGGGGCGTGGCATGCCAAGCATGTCATCCCAGGCAAGAGGAATCTGATCCCTCAGACTGACACCGCAACCAGGCACATTATCAAGGGTGATCATTTGGAGCCAGTATAGTGGCATCATACATGATGAGGTGGGATACCGCCCAGGGTCAGGGGACATGCTGGCCTGGGCTACACAATCTGAGAGCCCTCTATGTCTCCTTTCATGTATCCCAGGGTGGTATGTCTCCGGTCGTTGACACCAGCATGGACAATGACCGCGTCATACTTGTACATGCTGCAGAGTGACCTGTGTGCGTGTGTTATGTGGCGGATTCCAGCGCCCGACAGGCAGCCTACTGTGATCATTCCCTTGTTCAGTCTGGTGGTGGGACGTCGGTGTGTCTGACTGTGGCGTCACCCATTACAAGTGTGTCCAGCATTGTGTGTGGCCTTTGGGGCTGTGACTGTTTAGCACAGTGGCATTGAGAACTATGTGTTGCATGTCCTATGTCTTGTGGAGGCAGTTGCTTGGGTGTCTGCTTCAGAGGCCTCGTTAGGTTCGTTACATGTTTTAACAGTGCCTCCAAGTATGTCTTAGTGTGTTCATGTGTTTGTTTAGCATTTGTGATAGTTACATGTGACACTGGGTTTGTGGTGTGCATGGTGTCCGTCCCCTCCCGTTTTGTCTTGCCGGTCATGGTTTGAGAGAGCTCAGCCCCCTGTCTGGCTATATAGTTGCATCTCTCACATATATTATGTTTAGTGGGGGAGGTGCGGCTTGTCCGTGTCCATGAGGCACCTGTAACATTGCCCAAGATGCCCAGATTCACCATCTGAACAGGAGAGGTCATGTAATTGACCCTTCAACATGCCAGAGAACGTGAATGCATTTGCTGTGTAACTGGGTCAGAAGGCACCTATAGGAAGTGGGTACTCAAGGATTCTAGGCTAGTGTAGTACTCATCTAGTATACATGTACTTTACCTATGTAGGAATACTATGGGAGCAGGTGCAGAGCTTTTGTGATAGAGAACAGACAGTTGAGATTGCAAGAAGAGAGGTTCTACATGTAAACCTGTGGAGCACGGAGCCAGCTATAGTGTAACGTTGCTTACACTGTACATGATGCACATGTCCACACATATACTGCAGCTGACGCCTGTGGTCGGTGCCACAGGCTACGGTGGACAGAGACATCACATACATGGCATGACACAGTACAGGTATGGTGACATTCTGCAGGTGTCGTACACAGTGTGCTGGCAACTGACCGCAGGTGTCACCTGTCAGCTGTGGTACACGGTGTGCAGCAGTTGGATGCTGTACCGGTACAGGAATATGTCCGCAATCGCGGGGCGTACACCACTATGGCACACACCCCATTGTGTGCAGATGGGGACACCTGCCTTTGTGGTCAGCACCCTCACAATACAATGCACCCACGCACCATGTCACAGGGGGCGGTCTTGCACAGGTGGCCAGTAAGGCTCACAAGTATGGCATTGACAGGGCTGTACAATGCAGCACCAGTACGGGATGGTCACCCTGTGTGGTTAGTGTCCAGTCACAACACTATATCTGCATACACCCTCACAACAGGCAGCAGACATACACACATGTTGACACACTGACATGGTGGTGACCACACATGTCTACACGGAGGGATGACGTGTTGCATGTACTGCACCATCTGCATCCATGCACCCCACACTGAGGTATGTACAGATCTCTACCATGGTGTACAGTGATGTGGCACGTGGCACATAGTCCCCCCAATCTGTGGCATACATGGGCACACATTCCTGCACACATGTTGGTGCTAGGAATGCCACACCCACTATATGGGATATGTGCAGGCGTGCAGCAGTATGTAGTGCATCCTGTGTACCACCACTGTATCTGGCAGCTGTGCCAATATATGCACTTGGGAGGTGGTAGGGGTTACAGTGGCCATGTGACATATGGTCGATGACACATGGCTGATGGGTATGCATTATGGCAGTGCTGTCATGTAAAGGCGACATAGCAGACTGTATGCACATGGCAGGGTAGGATGGTGTGTGACACACCTGTGACCAGTACCTGCACACATGCATGTGGACAGGTGTTTAAACACATGGTGTACACACATACCGCCATGCGTGCTGTTACTATGCCACCATATGACGGCCCCCATGATGGAAATGCATGTGGTAGGGGGTTGCAACTGTGTTATGGACATTGGACACAGCTCATGCATGGCTGCACAGTGCACAGTACATGTGTAACATGTATCCCCTGTTGCCATGTGTGTATGCATTGCTACGTTGTGACATGTGTGTTGACATACATGGAACATGGACTGTGGTATGGTATCACAGCTGTCACAGGCAAACTGTACAAGGGTATGTGTCCCAGTCAACACTGCTACACCCTGTAGGGGGTGCATACCACAGACATGTGTCCACCTTCCATTCGTGTGTGTATTACCGCGTACGCCAGTGTTATGCATGTGGTACATCACAGGCTTCGTATGTGTCCTGTGTGCAGTCCATGCACACAGCCAGGCAATCACATATATGACATATCCGGACTTTGTTTCACTGTGGTACAGCTGCAGTCATGTATCATATCTGTGTTAGGCCCGTGGTATGTGTGGAGCATGCCTGTCCATGTATACCGATATGGGTGGACTACATCACACCTGTGGGATCATTGATAGTACATGTGTACTCTGCATGACGGACGTACACCACCACATAGACTTGTGGACATATGTCACATGCTGTTGCTGGACCGTGAGGCATACTGCTGCACTGATGACATGGTGCTGGCATGGCAGCTACAGTGTTCACTGCAGTTTGTACATGTTCAGCCTGCACCCGTGATGCCTGTGCTGTCATCTGTGTGTGTACGTGTAACTGCATGTGTGTCCACCCTGTGCATGTGTACGGGTTTACCTGGCCGTGACTTGCGGTGTGCGCACTCCGTCTGCATGCCGGACGGCGCGTAGCACATACTAAGTGTGTAAGCATGCCCGGGTTGCTGTTGTGTGGGTGGACACACACGACGGTCCACATTTTGCCTTCCATGATTTCACCCCATGTGTATGCATGTCCGCACTGTGTAGATTCTAAGTGTCTGAGCATGCCCAGTAAGCAGCTGTGTAGATGGACACACAGTGCAGTGCACACCGCGCCCATCTGCGTTGCTACCCCATGTGCATATCTGTTTCCCCTTCACAACCGCCACGCCTGTGGCATGGCCAGGTTGCTGTTGTGTGGGTGGACACACCCAACGGTCCACAATCTGCCTTCCATGATTTCACCCCATGTGTATGCATGTCTGCACTGTGCAGATTCTAAGTGTCTGAGCATGCCCAGTATGCAGCTGTGTAGATGGACACACAGTACAGTGCACACCGCGCCCATCTGCGTTGATACCCCGTGTGCATGTCTGTTTCCCCTTTGCAACCGCCACGTCTGTGGCATGGCCGGGTTGCTGTTGTGTGGGTGAACACACACGACGGTCCACAATCTGCCCTCCATGATTTCACCCCATGTGTATGCATGTCTGCACTGTGCAGATTCTAAGTGTCTGAGCATGCCCAGTAAGCAGCTGTGTAGATGGGCACACAGTACAGTGCACACCGCGCCCGTCTGTGATGATACCCCGTGTGCATGTATGTTACCCCTTCGCGACCGCTAGGTGTGAGGGCATGGCCAGTACGCCATTCAGGGGTGCACACTACAGTCGGCACCGATGTCTGCTACTAGGCGTGTAGCCATGGCCAATGACATCCTGCATAGCCATGGTGACCGTCCAGGTGAGCCATATGTGGTTGGTATACCACAATGGCTGCCTACATCGTGCACGCAGGATGCCCTCTCATAGGGTATACTGTCTGTGGTGCATCCCGTATCCATGTCGTGATGTTGTGCTCCGTAGTTAGTTGGTATTCCCGAGTGCAGCACTACCGTGTGACTGTATGCCCACCTTGGGATGGTAACATGCTGTGTGACTGCGCACTCTGTCTTCATTCCCTATCAGCTGCCTTGCCTCTGCAGATGATATCACCCACCTAGGGGCATGCTTCCTGACAGTGCTGTGCTCAGTAATCTCGGTAGCGCGTTCTGTAAATGCATCATGCTGTAGTGTGTTCATGTAGGTAGGCATAGGTTCAACTCCAGGCCCTTCCCCGTGTGTGTGTGTGAGGTGTGTGTGTGTGTGTGTGTGTGTGTGTGTGTGTGTGTGTGTGTGTGTGTGTGTGTGTTTCCAGCTGCCTCTGCAGATGGTCATGCTTTTAGATGCTTCGCAACACACACCTTGGCTATTGTCAGCTATTCCTTTACGGATGATGTCACCCACATAGAAGTATGCCTCTGACAGCGCTGTGCTCAGTAATCTCAGTAGTGCGTTCTGTAAATGCATCATGCTGTAGTGTGTTCATGTAGGTAGGTGTAGGTTCGACTCCCGGCCCTTCCCCGTGTGTGAGGTGTGTGTGTGTTTCCAGATGCCCTTGGTGAGAGTAGTTCCTTTAGTCGCTTCTCAACACATACCTTGGCTATTGGCATCTATTCCTTTACGGATGATGTCACCCGCCTAGAAGTATGCCTCTGACAGCGCTGTGCTCAGTAATCTCGGTAGCGCGTTCTGTAAATGCATCATGCTGTAGTGTGTTCATGTAGGTAGGTGTAAGTTCACCTCCCAGCCCTTCCCCGTGTGTGTGTGTGTGTGTGTGTGTGTGTGTGTGTGTGTGTGTGTGTGTGTGTGTGTGTGTGTGTTTCCAGCTGCCTCTGCAGATGGTCATGCTTTTAGATGCTTCGCAACACACACCTTGGCTATTGTCAGCTATTCCTTTACGGATGATGTCACCCGCCTAGAAGTATGCCTCTGACAGTGCTGTGCTCAGTAATCTCAGTAGCACGTTCTGTAAATGCATCATGCTGTAGTGTGTTCATGTAGGTAGGCGTAGGTTCGACTCCCGGCCCTTCCCCGTGTGTGTGTGAGGTGTGTGTGTGTGTTTCCAGATGCCCTTGGTGAGAGTAGCTCCTTTAGTCGCTTCTCAACACATACCTTGGCTATTGGCATCTATTCCTTTACGGATGATGTCACCCGCCTAGAAGTATGCCTCTGACAGCGCTGTGCTCAGTAATCTCGGTAGCGCATTCTGTACATGCATCATGCTGTAGTGTGTTCATGTAGGTAGGTGTAAGTTCAACTCCCGGCCCTTCCCCGTCTGTGTGTGGGGTGTGTGTGTGTGTGTGTGTGTGTGTGTGTGTGTGTGTTTCCAGCTGCCTCTGCAGATGGTCATGCTTTTAGACGCTTCGCAACACACACCTTGGCTATTGTCAGCTATTCCTTTACGGATGATGTCACCCACCTAGAAGTATGCCTCTGACAGCGCTGTGCTCAGTAATCTTGGTAGCGTGTTCTGTAAATGCATCATGCTGTAGTGTGTTCATGTAGGTAGGCGTAGGTTCGACTCCCGGCCCTTCCGTGTGAGGTGTGTGTGCGTGTGTTTCCAGATGCCCTTGGTGAGAGTAGTTCCTTTAGTCGCTTCTCAACACTATTAGCATCTATTCCTTTACGGATGACGTCACCCGCCTAGAAGTATGCCTCTGACAGCGCTGTGCTCAGTAATCTCGGTAACGCGTTCTGTAAATGCATCTTGCTGTAGTGTGTTCATGTAGGTAGGTGTAAGTTCAACTCCCGGCCCTTCCCCGTGTGTGTGTGTGTGTGTGTGTGTTTCCAGCTGCCTCTGCAGATGGTCATGCTTTTAGATGCTTCGCAACACACACCTTGGCTATTGTCAGCTATTCCTTTACGGATGATGTCACCCGCCAAGAAGTATGCCTCTGACAGCGCTGTGCTCAGTAATCTCAGTAGCGCGTTCTGTAAATGCATCATGCTGTAGTGAGTTCATGTAGGTAGGCATAGGTTCGACTCCTGGCCCATCCCCGTGTGTGTGTGTGAGGTGTGTGTGTGTTTCCAGATGCCCTTGGTGAGAGTAGTTCCTTTAGTCGCTTCTCAACACATACCTTGGCTATTGGCATCTATTCCTTTATGGATGATGTCACCCGCCTAGAAGTATGCCTCTGACAGCGCTGTGCTCAGTAATCTCGGTAGCGTGTTCTGTAAATGCATCATGCTGTAGTGTGTTCATGTAGGTAGGCGTAGGTTCAACTCCCGGCCCTTCCCCGTGTGTGTGGGGTGTGTGTGTGTGTGTGTTTACAGCTGCCCCTGTAGAGAGTAGTTATTTTAGATGCTTCGCAACACATACCTTGGCTATCGGCGTCTATTCCTTTACGGATGTTGTCACCCATCTAGACATGTGCCTCTGACGGTGCTGTGTTCAGTGGTCCACGTAGCGCGTTCCATACCTGTGTCATACTGTTGTGCGGTTGGGTAGGTGGGGGTAAGGTCAATCCCATGCCTGCCAGCTGTGTGTGTGTGTCTATGCTCACAGCCGCATGGGTTCATAGGTTTTGGCTTTAGAGTTTCCGCTGAACACTTATATCCTGCCGCCATCTCTGTGTTTGTGGATGGTGAGATGCAGCTCGTGGACTGCCTGTGTGCCTGCTGTGGTTGGCGACCTCCGTAGCATGTTCACCACGTGCGCCCTGCTGTGGTGTGGTGGGGTGGTGCTGTGTACGTTACACTCCCGGCCTTGCCACATGTGTCCGTCTGTATCTCTCTCGATGTATATATACATACTTATGTTGTGCCCATAGCACTGCTCTTGCATGGACAGCTGTCTGTCCCATGTATCACATATTTGCATGGCTGACACATAGAACTGACTCATTGTCCATGCAACGTCCGTATTCCAGCACGCCCTAGAGACATCTGCTGGATATCGTGGCAAACAGCTATCCTTGCTGTACTGACACTGTACCCGTACACGCCATAAACCTTGTGTATAATTGCCTGTTTATGGTGTGTGTATGTCTATCTGAGCTGTATGCATGGTCGTGTGTATGTCCCGCTATAGCCGTCTGTGCAGGTGTCGCCACTATGGGTAATCCTTGTAGACCGCTGTTTCATGTGCACCTCAGCACATACCTGCAGACCGTACTACCCCTCCTACGGCAGCGGCCTTAGATCAACTGCTGCCCTAGGCGATAGGGCTCCATGGCGCCCACCACCACAACACATGGTGCCCCCATCCTGGTGTACCTACATGACATACCTACTAGAAAGGTGGCCCTGCTAGTGCGGCGCCCTAGGCAGCTGCCGGATTGGCCTATGCCTACGGCCGGCTATGAGCACATCACGAGGCATACTTTTACATTCAGTGTTTTACAAAGGCTAGATTTTAATACCAGAGGGGGGGACCTTATCAACTATACTTTAGAATGCAGATTGAGATGGATTATTAGGTGGAGAGTTGACCACACACCAGGGCTGAATGATGAAGCACAGATTGAGCCTCTTTTGAGAAGCAGGTGGCTTAAACCCAAATAACAGGAATGTAGTTTAGGTACAGCTATACATTTAACACCCATTAGTCCACTCTTTCCATTGTTTACCACTGTATTACATTGATATAATATACATATTTTCTATATATATATTGTTAGATTTTTGATTGATGAGTATTAGGCATAGTACAATATCATATAATACATGTTTTAATAGGATGTTTTTGAAGATGTTAATATATGTGTGTAGTTAACATTGCGTCTGCGCTTTATATGCTGGGGTTAATTGTTCATTGTTTGATGAGAAATTGACCAATGAAAGTGTAAGGAGGGATATTTAAAGCCTGGATGCTTTTATGTTATGTGTAAGTCTGACGGAGCCTACGGGTGAAAGCGCTTACTTGTCTATAAAGGAACCTTTTTATACCATTTGGGCACTGTCCTGGACAATTTCTACGTTGACTGTTTCATCTACCTATGTGTATTTTGGATTGTGTGCCATAAGGTGCCAGCGGTTATTTTATGTTGATTAGGTGTATTCCATGGTCAATTGACATTAATCATATTAATTCATTAAAGGATCTTCTTTATAAGTGGGAACGCCATAGTTTAACCATCCTATGACCTTCCTAGTTGAAGTTGTTAGTGTGCCATTAGTATGTGTTCCACAGGTCGCCCATTTGTTCCGCATTATGGAAGTGAGTGATCCCCATTTTGGTGATGGCAGATTGAGAGCTGTGTATGCCGGTATTCACACGGCGGTCTGACTTTGTATGGGGAATGTCTAATGTAGTCCCTATCTGTATTTCCTGTGCTATGCCTTACTGCAGCTGTGTAATTCCACCAGGTTTCCAGTTATGGGTGCCATCTTGGTCATACGCTTGTCCATCCATGGGAATTGCCTACTGGACACTGATATAGGGCTGTACACATTTCACACCTGCTTTTAGCATTATCCGGTGGATGCTTTGCATCATTAGTGGGGAGTAAGGCATGTGCTATACCCACATCCCTCCCGCGGGGCAGGACAATGTATTATCTGCCAAACAACACCGAGCCCCATTTCTACATACCCAGGATCCCATAGCTGCAACCCTCGATGGTACACATTACACATCCTTCATGTGTGCAGGACTGGGATGTGGACGCACTTCTATGGACTCGATAATCTGGGGCTTTCTGTTCATATGTCCTGCATTTCATGGACACTTGTCATCAACCTTAAACACGCTGGTGGTGCATATGTCTAGCTGTGCCGTAGTCACAGCTGTCATTTCTTCTGGGTCAATCGCAGCTGGTTGATATTGCGAACAGATCAATTTTTGGAGTCCTACAATGGACACCAATGTGCATATGTAAAGTGTAGAACTTGTTGGACTGTCACCATCTGGCCAGTGGTTTGGACTGCTGCTGTATGTTCCCCAATCATGGATATCTGTTTGACTACCCATATTATGTATTACTTGGCCTATCTATATCCATGTGCCAGTAAGCGGAAATACAGCAAACCTTGAGTCCTGGTCATCTTCATAAAAGACATTGTTGAACATAAACCATGCCAAGACAGACGATGACAAAAACGATACACTCCACAGTCAAAAGATACTGAGCTCTTTCACCCACTAACATGGGGCATCGTCGGAGTATGAAATACATTAGATAGTCGTCCCTTATATACTTCCTTCAGAGTCAGTTTAAAGTCAACTAATTAATAAACTTGCTCATAGTTAAGTGGACAGTGCTCCAAGTCTTGATGATAAAGTGACATATACAAATCGGTGTTGCATACATTACTTAATGGAAACAATAATACAACAACAATGTGTTAATATAAATACAATATTGGTCAATACAATCAGTATATTGAAACATAGTTGACAATTGTTGTGAGTAAACCTTAGAATGTAGTGTGTTGATAATGATATTGTATATCAATGTGTATAATTGTTGCATTAAGATTCCAAATCATGGAATAAATAAGTACAATTAAATGCATATTTTGTATAAATATGAATGTAAATAAGGGTCACGATGTTAAATATGAATATGACTGTATTATAACTATATCAATATGATATGGAATAAACTGTAGTTGTTTACATCTTGTTTTCAGGTGACAAATCTATGTCCATGTGTCATATATACGGGCCGTCGGACTGCTGTGTGTAGATATATACATGTGAACCCCTCGTTTCATACCTTGCTTTGTTACTGTCTGTGGATTACCTGTGTACACACATCAATTACCATGCCATACCTTTCCACTGTACAGGTTCTGGCATGGTGTATGGCTGGTTAGCCCTTAATCTTGCTGTGTGTTACATTGACCTGTGTCTATCTGGCATTTCGCTGGCGTGTCATGTGAGACCTTCTTGCTTCTATAGGGACCTGATCCCGTAATTGTGACATGCTTCCACTGGCCATATATTTCTCTGTCGTCTGGTATCTGTGTATAACCAGTCCTTTCAGGACACTTTCTATTGTTGTTCTTTTTTGGTTACATATATGAGTACTTTGGTATGTTGTGCTATTATTGTGTGCGGAGCATTTCTCCACGGGCCTCTGCTGACACTGGACCTATATCCAGCTAGCCTAGCCCGGTCAACAGGTGTGAGCCAACTGAACACATTTCGTACGGGGGCACCTTCTGACAAGTGGGTCGGGTTACAGATGCATAACCGTCATCAATCCATACTACTAACACACACGTTATTCTATCCACATTCTATGTTTGTCTTATCACATAGCGTGTGTTTCTCATTATTTCTAACAGTACTTTACATGCCATTGCCCGATTCCATACTTTCAGAGACTGACAGTTTTGAGACATGTATGATTGATGTGGAGGACACAGCCTTAACATTCCCTGCTGTGAGCGGATCACACACGCACACGCGCACTTGCATTTCCTAATTGTGGGTTACGCGCAGGCGCACATGCATATCCGTATTCTGGTTACATATGTTTACTGAGTCTGTGTGGTTACGTGGTCTGTGTTAGTTGTGACTGTTCCGGTAACATATCTCTGATCCGGTTGACGGACGTGTGCGGAATGCACTTTCACCTTTACACATGTAACAGTCTTTGCGGCATGGACGCATTACGTACACGTTCACATTTATATGTTCTATAGTCGTAATTCAAACGGGACTGCATTCACGTTTGCTGGTGACTGTGACCAACTACACGTTAGCTGTTCGGTCTCATTTATATGCATACCCATGGTACTTAGCAAAATTTACATATCCCCCCACCCCACCCCGCACTCACGTACGTCACAGGCATCCATTCACCTGCTGGGAAAGGTGCGGTACTACATGTTAACATTCCTTATTCCCTCCCGCTCATGTCCCAGGATGCATATGTTGTGACCGCAGGGATATTCAGATCACAGGGACTTATATCCCCTACGCATACAGGCCTTCGATTGTCAGGGTGTTCCTGTGGTGCTTTGGGTTTGGTCTTGTCCGCCTAGTGTACGGAACTGCCCTGACCGTGTACGAATGTCAGACGAGTCACATGGGCACGGTTTGTCCGTGTCTATGATACCATATCCCCCCCATTATTCCTAACCATGTGCTGTTTGGCCGGCGTGCCCGTTGTAGATCTTGTTATAGTAATTGCACACGGTCTGGTCGAACGGACCTATTTCCATTACTAAACCTCGGTATTTATAACCTGTCTTGCTATATTACATGGGTTTAACATTGCGTGATGGCTTTCACTGAGCCACGGACATGTCCGTTGCTTAGTTTGGGGCAGTCCCACTCCGCTACACACATTTAACATGGCGGAACAGGTTGTACAGCTCAGCAACAGGGCATCGGGCTCTCCGTCGCTGTTTAGTATTGAATCGCTATGTTGACTTTGTTTCACATAGCGAGACAGTGTCGACATTGGTAACGGACATCTCGTGCAGTACGTCCACACCGCCGTGGGTGCCGTATGTCTGCTTTGGGCGGTGGACAGGCATTATGCTGTGCCATTATGTCTGGGAATATATGGTTTCTTTCCATAGATGATATGGCATACTAGCATTGACCTGCGTCTGGGTGTGGGTACTGGTCCCTCGGGCGTCGGCCTCGGGAACGCACCACGTCTGCCGTGGGTATATCTAGCATTACCCACATCCAGGCGTGGTTTATTGCTATGATGTTCCATGTGTACGGACACGTGTGTTTGGACAACATACAATAGCTTCTGCTATTGGCATACAATGCTGTGGGTGGTGCCGGTTACCATACATATGCCTTTCTCAAAAGCCGACTTCACACTTCTAAACACTAGTGTGGTCTCCTTTAAGGCCCCTGAGCCAGTGGTAAACATTACTCAAACCGCTGCATCACTTACATATGCCTTCTACCAGCACCTACAGGACTGCATGGATCAGGCAATCCCATACAAAACTAAGACTCTTTGTACCAAAGACAAGCATCCAGTCTGGTGGACCCCAGCCATAAACAAGCTCTACAATGAAAGAAGGTAGCTACTACAAGATAGAGTGGAATCCTTGTAGGGTAAGACACCCTTGCTCATTATATGTGAAGAACTACAAGCTCTCATGACATCATCCAGGGCAAATTCGACAGATAAATCACCAAGGACTCAACAGACAATCATAAGGCCTTCTTTAGCTATGTTGGACACCTGGGAGGACACTCCCAGATATGCTCAGACTGGGTTCAGACTGATGTGAGGATTACTGAACCTACACACATTGCCAACATACTGGCTGACAGGTTCGGTGCAAACTCCCCCCCACATGGAGAGATATCTGTACCAGAGGATTGTGGCCCCCGGAACATCTGTAATGCACAGGTGGGAAATGCTCTCTCCAAGGCAGTAAACACAGCATCCATGGGACCAGATGGTGTCTCAGCTGTGTACTCCACGAACTCAATGAGGAATTAAACCCACAGTTAGGACAGCTGTTTAATCTTAGCCTCACCTCAGGTAACGTACCCAAGTAGTGGCGCGAGGCGACTGTAGTCCCACTTCACAAGGGCGGTGCCTCCACTAACCCTGGTAATTACCATCCCATTAGCTTGACAAGCCTTATCTGCAAAGCCATGGAGAAGGATCATAATGGAACTCATAGATAAAGACATAGGGGACTTGCATACTTTGTATCCAACCCAGTTTGGCTTGGTCAAAGGCAGATCATGCCTTTTAAACTTGGTTGACTTTTTAGGAACAGTCACCAAGGCCATTGATGAGGGTCAAGCAGTCCATACAGCCTACCTCAACCTGGCAAAGGCCTTCGACACAATACCCCCCTCAGGTATCATTGATAAACTCATCGGCTTGAATGTAAACCCATGCATCGCAAGATGGGTTGCAAACTGGCTAAGTGACAGAACCCACACGGTCATAGTTGCTGGCACCATGTCAGACTCACAGCCAGTCACAGGTGGTGTCCCACAGGGCTCAGTCCTGGGTCCACTCTTGTTCGGCATCTACATTTACATAGTACAAGCAAACACAGGGGGGCTATGGCTGACAATGTTTGCAGATGACTGCGAACTGGGTGCCATAGGCGGACACACATCTGACACAGATATCCTTCAGAAGGGCCTCAGAGATATGGATATCTGGTGCCAGAGACATGGCCTACAGCTAAATGCCGGGAAATGCATAGTCATACCCTTCGGGAAGAACAAGGTTACCCCTAGCTACCATATAGGT
This sequence comes from Protopterus annectens, assembly GCF_019279795.1. Taxonomy (NCBI): domain Eukaryota; kingdom Metazoa; phylum Chordata; order Ceratodontiformes; family Protopteridae; genus Protopterus; species Protopterus annectens. The sequence goes on from NC_056733.1 coordinate 1,772,449,766, forward strand.
GGCAATCCACTGAGCACAGAGGGAGTTACCAGGGATCTGGGGACCCAGGTTGTCAGTAACCGTTCGTTCGACACACACGTTGTTAACGTAGTTAGGTAGACCTTCTACATTGCCCACCTGATCATGCAGGGATTCACATCTAGATCAGGGGAGGTCATCATCCCCTTGTACTCATCACTCATTAGACCTATGATTGAGTACAATGCCCCGATCGGAATGTATCTGACCCGACACCTGCTGCAGCTGGAAAGGCCCCAACAGTTCATCGACAAACGGATGCAGGGTCTCAGGAATATGTGTCATGCTGCCCGACTGAAAGGACTCCTGCTCTATTCAGTCGCATACCACTTGCTCAGAGGTGACCTGTGCCTGACATACAAGGCCATGTCGAACCCAGATTTGATGACTATGCTTCACCTGATGAATCTAGATCCCTCAGAACCACAAGGGCAGGTGATGTAAACTTTGACACGGTCATTAATAGAATGTGCTGGAGGGACAGATTCATCACCCAGGCACTCACTATGCTGTGGAACAACATCCCAGTACATGTGAGGCAGAGCACCTCACTGGCCTTGTTCGAGGGGAATCTTGACCAATGGATGGGAGATTGCAGATATACCCCAGGGATTACTTCAGTGTCACTGCTTGACAGAGTTACAGCAATATAATAGGCATAGTTTTCTTCAAACTAAAGGGGTGGCAAAGGCAACATAACTATGGGCTAGGCTTATAGCTGCCCTTGGGCGGATAGCCTACTATGAACCTATGAACCTATGAACCTATGTTCATAGTTTGTCCCATTCACACTTGTCTATCCCCTGTCCTCATTCGTATGTGGATATTTCTGTGGCACATGATTGAACTATGTATTACCTGCAGGTATGCTGTGAACAGTGCACATATGTCACGGTTGATTACAGTGTATCTGTGTACCTACCTCTGTGATACTGAGGACTACCACACATCCTTCACAGCATTACATGCATATGTCCATACTATTATTCGTTGGCCTGTGGAGGGTTGTCAGGGAAACAGTTACACATGTCCCTGTTTGTGCACGCATCATGGTGGTCTTTGACCGGCCTCCGTTGCTATCGTGGGATGGACGGTGGTGTTGGTGTGTGTTTGGGTTGTGTTTCCACTGCCGATACATCTGTGGGGGGTGGGGTTGGCACATGTTTCTCTTTGCAGGGAGCCCCATCCTGGACATTTGTGTCATGCGTCAACACTTGGCACATGCCATATGTCCTGTGATATTCCCACAGTCGTGTATGCCTTCCTGCATTACTACTGCATGTTACTGGCAGTTTGTATCTGGTATGCATGGCTATTATGTTGGATAGCTTAGTCTATTCCCATGATATGACATACCCATTCATCCAGGCATATACACGTTATTCCATCCTTTGCATTGGCTGTGTTTGGCCATCCGGCACCACTATTCTCTACGTGTGATGTCCCACCTTCACCTTCTGTGCATGTGGCACCCTGTTGGGGTGTCCTGCTTGGTGGGCAGATGTTCCACCCTATGTGTTATGTTTGACATGTCTGCATTGCTAATCATCAGTACGGTGGCTGAACATACTGCTTTGTCCAGATGTGTACAGTTATGGACACCGTGGCGTGTGAACGCCTATGGGGTTTCGACAGGTCCATACCACATGCGGGATGTACACATTCTGCCGACACATTCACATGCAGCCATTTGGATATCAGTACCTGAGGTGGGATGTTGACATGTGGGGTACATATTTGCCTGCGTGGCACTGCCTAGGACAATACTTCATACTACATTTGAGGTATACCCACTGTGTGTAGGTGTGTAGCTGTGCAAGACTGCTAGCTGGGTTGGGTGCACGGTCATACATGGGTGTGGGTTACGTGCTATGACGGGGCTGTTGTGTATTACATTTGCATGCATGGGTTCTGCTTCTGGATATTATGCCGCATCGCCGTCCTATGTGTAGGCGACGGGCACGTTGTTGGGTGTAGTACATGTTGCTATGCACATGTTTGTCTGTGTTTAGGGTATCTGGTTTCCTTCTGGTTGTTATATAGACACGGCTGCCCGGCTGTGTACTCTCACTACTGCTGGTGACCATGCCCATGGGGCTACTTGTGTGTAGGTGCGGCGCGCTGACATGCTGCGGTACACCTTCACTGGGTATGCCCACTGACAGTGCATTGCGTGACGGACACGGTATTACGCGTATCCTTTGTTCCTTGGACGGGTACAATTTGGACTTTTTTTTATATATATATGTATATATTGTTATGGTTACATTTTTATACTTGAATTTTTATATTTGAACTTTTATATTTGAATTTTTACTTTCTGGCACTTTTTTAGTACTGCTTTTAAAACTTAATGAGCATTTAATTAGGTTATTAATTAACCATGTGACTTGTATAAAATGGCTCTGATTGAACTTGTTTTTTCATTCTGAAGAAGTTTGCCATTAGCAGCAGACGAAAAGCGCTTCAAATAAATTCTGTTTGGATTTACTCTGTTTGGATTATTACCTACTACCTTTTGCAGTACTGCATTTATTATTTTCTTGATGCTGTTTGGTTTCACTTAGCACTATTCCGTGCTTCTACAGTTTGGGGAGTATTTTTGGCTTGCTCAGTTTGGTATTTCACAGTTGGTGTTTAATTTTTCTTTGGTATGGCGTCTGAGTCTTCACGTGAGCCAGCCAGTGACTTTCCCAATGCTACACCAGAACTCTTAAGAGTTGATCAATCAGAAGCAGGTATTTCCACTGCATCTGATAACCAGCCAGCCATCATTATCTGTTCCGATGAACGGAACACCAACAGTAAGTCATTTGACTTACTTTTCAGTAAACTTGATGCAGTACTTTTACGTATTGAAAAAATTGAAAGAACTCATGGCATATTATTAAACTTACCTTTCGTGGACAATGTAGCCGGCAAAGATAAACATGTGCTTGGTGTTACTGCTCCTAGTACGGGTATGAATGCTGCCTTATCCACACATAACGTAATTAAAGGAGCATCCACAGAATTGAACAATGTTTCAAATAATATCTTGGGATCTGATATTAATGACAAAGCTGACAGTATTCCGTTTGATATAATCAACTCAGGATCTGAACAGCGACTAACGTACACTATTAACAACAAGCCTACCTCTGATGTTTGCAATGTGACGTATGACACAGAGTTAGGTTGTGCTAGTCAACCTAGGCAGAGGAGAAGTCCAGCCGACGTCGAAGCACACTTTCTTTGGCAGAGGAGAAATCCAGCCGACGTGGAACTACAACACTTTGAAGAACTTTCAACAACTGGAATTAACATTAACATACCAGCGACACTACAGCAAAGGAAGATTAATTTAAACAAAACGGACGCTTTTTCAGCTAACCTAGTTAACGCTAGAGTCAATGAAGGGAACATTGAAGCACAGCCTTCCAGTAGCATGGCTACAACAGTGCGAGTAAGTACCAACGAGCCTGTTTTGTTGAGTGCAAATAACAACAACAATGTACCTAACTTTTTAAACTGGATTAACATTAATCCATCATTCAGTCAAGAAAAAACATCTACTAATGTTCAGCCTGACAATTACAATACTGGTACAGACATTCAGAATAAACTGAAACAACTAGACAGTATTTTACTTAAAATTAAAAAATTGAAACTAGAAATTGTTTATTTTAACGAATGTTTAACCAGGAAAATTGTACCTAAAGGGTTAAGGTATTACCAGTACCCCACAGGTCTTATTGCAAATTCTGAATTTCATCTTGATTTATGTAGCATGTATGATAGACATGGTTTTGAAATGTTGAAAATTATGAGTAAGCATTACGGATTTCAAATAGAACAACTTAATGTAGAAGCAACAGCATTAGATAAATCAATTAAAACTGATGTAAGTTTTGAAAGTCACAGATTTGAATATAATAAATTGTTCAGTAACATAGACGAACACTTGGTCAAATTGCAAGCAGTGAAAGCAAAAAAACTGGACAGGGACACCAGGGCGTACAGAGAAGGGACAGCGTATCCCAAACCTGCACCTAGTCAGACATGGAGAGGGAACGTGACTACAAGTAATAATGGACACATACGTACCCACACCTATGCTTACACAGCCTCCTCTAATACAGCCCCTGCTGACTTACCCCTTTTACATACTGACGAGAACGATAATGGAAACGAAATTCAGAGTTTGGAGAGAACTGAGCCCCCCTATGAATTACGTAGGAGTGAGAGATTACAGAATAAGAACAACACAGATAGTCACTATAATAATAATGGTCAAGGCAATTTTTTAGGAGCAAGACCCAAAGTACAGCGTCAACGTCAGAATTATCCTCACCCATCCAGGAACAACCGTTAACCGACATTTTGGGTTTATTTAACAACTCAGAAACAGTAGTAAACACAGAGGAGGTAGAATCAAGTGTTGACATTACTCAATCAGTACCTAATATTACCACCAACTCTTTAGGAGACTTTAATGTGTATAATTTTTCCAGAGTTGACATTTCCACTGACATGGCAGACTTAATGGCCAAAGGTTTTACATACGTCCCACAACACCATATGGACTTAGTTAAAGCCATTATAGATGTCAAAACTTTTACACGCAAATTGAATTTCAAACTTATGATGGGAGGAGGAGAATTTTTGGGAGTTAATAACAGGTTACATATCCCTAGCACCTACAACCCTCCATTACACCCACTCCTAGCCATGTTTGAACTAATATGCGAATTTGACATCCGGAGGTATATTAAGAATCAGACTAACACATTCACACATACCAACAGTGAAGAAATTGAAAACATCCGTACCCTACTCATGAACAATCTACGTATATGTAAACCAGACAAAGGTGGAGGGGTCGTGATTTTTGACAATAGTGATTACATGGACCGTATGGCAGCAATTCTGGACACTCCTTCCTATGTTGTGAGTTCAAGAAATGAAATCAATTATGCTTACAAAGTAATAAAAGACCATTTGGAAGAGATGTTTATAGAAGGAAGGATAAACCAAGACCAGTACAACTACATGACCACATTACACCCGAGGATACCGTATTTATTTGGAATACCTAAAATTCACAAGAACATCACTGATCCTCCCATGCGCCCACTTATTGACAGCCGTGGATCCCCCACTTACGCATGTGCTAAGGTAGTAGATCAAATTCTGAGTAAATACATTCCCCTTGAGTCTCAGATATGCAAAGACTCTTGGTCTTTCCTTTCTAAAATCAATGAACTAAGATTTGACCAACGATACAACATGCTTACAATAGATGTGAAAGATCTTTATAGCTGCATTCCTCAAGAAATAGCCATTGAATGGGTAAGTGACAGGTTAAAAGCAAGAGGGGCTAAGGAGCACGACATCTCTCTTGTAATTGAATTGCTAGACTTAACATTTACCAGGAACTACTTTATGTTTGGTGACAACCATTACCTGCAGACAACGGGAGTTGGTATGGGCTCACCTTATGGAGCCAGTGTGGCCAACTTGGTTATGGCCCAGTGGGAACACCTATACATTCTTAACAACCCCAGGTTTTCGGACTTAATAATATTTTACACCAGGTATTTGGATGACATCTTTGTCCTCTTCAACGGAACTGAAGCAGAAGCTACTACATTCATGGAGTTTTTGAATGACTCTACTGATTTTCTGGCATTCACTTCTACTTTTAGAAGCAGTGAAATAGCGTACCTTGACATCCTCCTATCTAAAGACAAGAACATGGCTTGTTATACATCAAAGATTTATAGGAAACCGCTTTACTCTAACACCTTCCTTCATTTTACAAGCTGCCACCCTTACAAACAGAAACGTGCAGTGGTGAAGGGGCAGCTTGTTAGAGCAGCCAGAATCAGTAGTAAAGATGAGGACTTTTCAGTTGAATGTAATACACTTAAAACCATGTTTTTAAGTAGAGGGTACCCCACTCAGTTAATTGATGAATTAACACAAGAGATTAACACGAAAAGGAACAATAAGTTATTTGTGCCACTACTTAAAGTTAGAGTAGAAGAGAACAAGGTCCATTGTACAATGATTAGTGACGATAGTGTACAAGTTGATACTAATAGGATGGATTTGATTGACACTCCTAGATTTATTACCACGTTTACAGTGGACAGTAATTTTTTGTGGTCTACCATTCTTAAGAATTGGCAAGTGTTTGGTGTGGATTCAACTGTATCCACCAAATTAGGCGCTTCACCTTTGGTAACTTACAAAAAAGGGAGGAATTTAAAATCTTGGTTTGAAACTAAACATTTGCCAGTTAGAACACCAGGGATGTTTAGATGCCACAACTGCAACTACTGTAGATATATCACAGAATCAAATAGATTCAACATTGACAGGAGTGAATATAAACTTAAACACAGGTTCACATGCAATTCTAAAATGTTAGTATACTTAGCCCAATGTCAAAACTGTACTGCCCACTATGTTGGCAAAACTGAACGTAAATTCAAGGAAAGAATTTATGAACATCAGTACGCCATCAGGAAATGTAAGCTTACTAATGCACTGGCCAAACATGTATCAGAACATCCAAACCATCTATTCAAATTCATAGGAATTGACCAAGTTTGCAATGACAGCAGAGGGGGAGCATTTGCAGTAAAACTCTTAGTTTTAGAGCTTTACTGGCAAATTAGGTTGGAATCCTACCACCCACCTGGTCTGAATGAGGCTTGCTCTATAGGCAGTCTACTCAGTATGTTAAGCCTTAAGAGATAGACTGATATACACTGCGTTACACTCTAGCCTTAGAACAAACATATTAGTTTAGTTATGTTACAATTTACTGATTATATACTATAAGAAGTAAATATTCTTTTACATACATACACTCTTTATTATGATGTACTATTTACTGTTGAATCTTTTTTTTTTTTTTTTTTTTTTTATATATATATGTATATACTGTTATGGTTACATTTTTATACTTGAATTTTTATATTTGAACTTTTACTTTTTGGTACTTTTTTAGTACTGCTTTTAAAACTTAATGAGCATTTAATTAGGTTATTAATTAACCATGTGACTTGTATAAAATGGCTCTGATTGAACTTGTTTTTTCATTCTGAAGAAGTTTGCCATTAGCAGCAGACAAAAAGCGCTTCAAATAAATTCTGTTTGGATTTACTCTGTTTGGATTATTACCTACTACCTTTTGCAGTACTGCATTTATTATTTTCTTGATGCTGTTTGGTTTCACTTAGCACTATTCCGTGCTTCTACAGTTTGGGGAGTATTTTTGGCTTGCTCAGTTTGGTATTTCACAGTTGGTGTTCAATTTTTCTTTGTTATATAGACACGGCTGCCCGGCTGTGTACTCTCACTACTGCTGGTGACCATGCCCATGGGGCTACTTGTGTGTGGCGCGCTGACATGCTGCGGTACACCTTCACTGGGTATGCCCACTGACAGTGCATTGCGTGACGGACACGGTATTACGCGTATCCTTTGTTCCTTGGACGGGTACAATTTGGACTTCGTGGGTTAATGTTTGGTTCTCCGTTTTGTGTGAACGGATACTATGTTGCATACTCTGCATACGTTTCATTATCCACGGACACTGGCTGGTGCGGTTACTATTGCAGGCGGCCTGTGACAGTCAGCACTTTAGGTTGCTCCCTGCGCCTGCGGCTTGGCCACGCCTACGGGCGCATCCTACTTGGGCTCGCGCACGTGCCCTCTGCACGTGTTTGTGGTTGCGGCGCGCACTCATTACTATGCATGTGGCGCTGCTAAGCTGATTATACACTGCACTGCCGGCGCAAGCCTTACACCGGCCTTGCGCCGAGCTTCATGAATCTGGGGGTACATTTATATGGAAAAAGATGATAAAAATATTAAGAATTGGAGGCCAGTGGTGATGGAGAATACCAAATAAAAACATTTATGAAGATAATAGCAAAAGAGAATTAAGATTATTTTGGAAGACATGATGTAAAAAGGGGTATGTAGAATAATGAGAAACATGTGAAGGAAACATTAGTAATAATAAAAAGGCAACAGATGCTATTTTAAGTGATAATAAAGAGTTAAGGTTGGTTGCATATGACATAGCAAAATTGATTTAATGTGGGATATTTTTAGGAGACTATAATGTTGGGAAAAATATTAAAAATTTTAAAGAAGTGTTATTAGATGTGTTGAGTGAATGCATGGTATGTTGTTGGTTAGGAAAGAAAAAAAATGAAGGTGTAAACAAGGGTTGCCTGATTAGTTGTTTTCATTTTTGTTAGTGAATAAATTAATACTGACTCGTACTGAGAGAAGCAAGATGGTAAATGGAAAAATGTATAATAATAATAATAATAATAATAATAACCTTGTGTCGTTCATATGCAGATTGTTATGGTATTACAGCAAAAAAATATATAGCATGGATGAGGAAAACTGTGCCAATGATGGAAGGTAGTGGGGATTAAGATAAAATAAGTCAAAAAGCAAAGGGTTTGCTATAATAAAAAAGATAAATGGAATATATTCAAGTAGAAATGAGAAAAACAATATGAATCTGGTTTCATTAAAGAGGAAAAACAATATAACAATGAGGAGATATTCTAGATGAAATAACGAAGATAGTTAGTGGAAAACTTTATATTTGTCTTTTAGAAAGAAGGTATACATGCTTCATGTGTATATATTGGGGAAGTTTGGATATTTGGAAAACAGTTTTATTGGGGGACTGTGTCAAGTTAGACTGGGAATTGTATATAATAAGAAAGAAGACAGGGGTTAAACTTAAAAGATTCACTTGTAAATTTGGCATCTATATACATGTTTGGGGTATTAGGAAAACATGATGGAGAAGAAAAGCAGCTTGATAGGGAAAATGCTGTATGTGAAATTTGGAGAGATGAAAAAATGAAGAAGTGAAGAAAGCAGGGCGCACATGGTGAACACGCTACGGAGGTCGACAACCACAGCAGGCACACAGGCAGTCCATGAGCTGCGTCTCACCATCCACAAACACAGAGATGGTGGCAGGATATAAGTGTTCAGCGGAAACTCTAAAGCCAAAACCTATGAACCCATGCGGCTGTGAGCATAGACACACACACACAGCTGGCAGGCATGGGGATTGACCTTACCCCCACCTACCCAACCGCACAACAGTATGACACAGGTATGGAACGCGCTACGTGGACCACTGAACACAGCACCGTCAGAGGCACACGTCTAGGTGGGTGACAACATCCGTAAAGGAATAGATGCCGATAGCCAAGGTATGTGTTGCGAAGAGTCTAAAATAACTACTCTCTACAGGGGCAGCTGTAAACACACACACACACACACACACACACACACACACACACACACACACAGGGAAGGGCCGGGAGTTGAACCTACGCCTACCTACATGAACACACTACAGCATGATGCATTTACAGAACGCGCTACCGAGATTACTGAGCGCAGTGCTGGCAGAGGCATACTTCTAGGCGGGTGACATCATCCGTAAAGGAATAGCTGACAATAGCCAAGGTATGTGTTGCGAAGCATCTAAACGCATGACCATCTGCAGAGGCAGCTGGAAGCACACACACACACACACACACACACACACACACACACACACACACACACACACACACACACACACACACACACACACACATGGGGAAGGGCCTGGAGTTGAACCTATGCCTACCTACATGAACACACTACAGCATGATGCATTTACAGAACGCGCTACCGAGCACAGCCCTGTCAGAGGCATACTTTTAGGCGGGTGACATCATCCGTAAAGGAATAGCTGAAAATAGCCAAGGTATGTGTTGCGAAGTGTCTAAAAGCATGACCATCTGCAGAGGCAGCTGGAAACACACACACACACACGGGGAAGGGCCGGGAGTTGATCTTACACCTACCTACATGAACACACTACAGCATGATGCATTTACAGAAAGCGCTACTGAAATTACTGAGCATAGTGCTGTCAGAGGCATACTTCTAGGCGGGTGACATCATCCGTAAAGGAATAGATGCCAATAACCAAGGTATGTGTTGAGAAGCGACTAAAGGAACTACTTTCACCACGGGCATCTGGAAACACACACACACCGGGAAGGGCCGGGAGTCGAACCTACGCCTACCTACATGAACACACTACAGCATGATGTATTTACAGAACGCGCTACCGAGATTACTGAGCACAGCGCTGTCAGAGGCATACTTCTAGGCGGGTGACATCATCCGTATAGGAATAGCTGACAATAGCCAAGATGTGTGTTGCGAAGCGTCTAAAAGCATGACCATCTGCAGAGGCAGCTGGAAACACACACACACACACACACACACACACACACACACACACACACACACACACAGGGAAGGGCTGGGAGTTGAACTTACACCTACCTACATGAACACACTACAGCATGATGCATTTACAGAACGCGCTACCGAGATTACTGAGCACAGCACTGTCAGAGGCATACTTCTAGGTGGGTGACATCATCCGTAAAGGAATAGATGCCGATAGCCAAGGTATGTGTTGAGAAGCGACTAAAGGAACTATTCTCACCAAGGGCATCTGGAGACACACACACACACACACACACCTCACACACACACGGGGAATGGCCGGGAGTCGAACCTATGCCTACCTACATGAACACACTACAGCATGATGCATTTACAGAACGCGCTGCCGAGATTACTGAGCACAGTGCTGTCAGAGGCATACTTTTAGGCGGGTGACATCATCCGTAAAGGAATAGCTGACAATAGCCAAGGTGTGTGTTGCGAAGCATCTAAAAGCATGACCATCTGCAGAGGCAGCTGGAAACACACACACACACACCTCACACACACACGGGGAAGGGCCGGGAGTTGAACTTACACCTACCTACATGAACACACTACAGCATGATGCATTTACAGAACGCGCTACCGAGATTACTGAGCACAGCGCTGTCAGAGGCATACTTCTAGGTGGGTGACATCATCCGTAAAGGAATAGATGCCAATAGCCAAGGTATGTGTTGAGAAGCGACAAAAGGAACTACTCTTAGCAAGGGCATCTGGAAATACACACACACACACACACAGAGAAGGGCCGGGAGTCGAACCTACGCCTACCTACATGAACACACTACAGCATGATGCATTTACAGAACGCGCTACTGAGATTACTGAGCACAGCGCTATCAGAGGCAAATTTCTAGGCGGGTGACATCATCCGTAAAGGAATAGCTGACAATAGCCAAGGTGTGTGTTGCGAAGTGTCTAAAAGCATGACCATCTGCAGAGGCAGCTGGAAACACACAAACACACACACACGGGGAAGGGCCGGGAGTTGAACTTACACCTACCTACATGAACACACTACAGCATGATGCATTTACAGAACGCGCTACCGAGATTACTGAGCACAGTGCTGTCAGAGGCATACTTCTAGGCGGGTGACATCATCCGTAAAGGAATAGATGCCAATAGCCAAGGTATGTGTTGAGAAGCGACTAAAGGAACTACTCTCACCAAGGGCATCTGGAAACACACACACACACACACCTCACACACACACGGGGAAGGGCCGGGAGTCGAACCTACGCCTACCTACATGAACACACTACAGCATGATGCATTTATAGAATGCGCTACCGAGATTACTGAGCACAGTGCTGTCAGAGGCATAATTCTAGGCGGGTGACATCATCCGTAAAGGAATAGCTGACAATAGCCAAGGTATGTGTTGCGAAGCGTCTAAAAGCATGACCATCTGCAGAGGCAGCTGGAAACACACACACACACACACACACACCTCACACACACACGGGGAAGGGCCTGGAGTTGAACCTATGCCTACCTACATGAACACACTACAGCATGATGCATTTACAGAACGCTACCGAGATTACTGAGCACAGCACTGTTAGGAGGCATACCCCTAGGTGGGTGATATCATCTGCAGAGGCAAGACAGCCGATAGGGAATGAAGACAGAGTGCGCAGTCACACAGCATGTTACCATCCCAAGGTGGGCGTACAGTAACACGGTAGTGCTGCACTCGGGAATACCAACTAACTACGGAGCACAACATCACGACATGGATACGGGATGCACCACAGACAGTATACCCTATGAGAGGGCATCCGGCATGCACGATGTAGGCAGCCATTGTGGCATACCAACCACATATGACTCACCTGGATGGTCACCATGGCTATGCAGGATGTCATTGGCCATGGCTACACGCCTAGTAGCAGACATCGGTGCCAACTGTAGTGTGTACCCCCGAATGGCGTACTGGCCATGCCCTCACACCTAGCAGTCGCGAAGGGGTAACATACATGCACACGGGGTATCATCACAGACGGGCGCGGTGTGCACTGTACTGTGTGTCCATCTACACAGCTGCTTACTGGGCATGCTCAGACACTTAGAATCTGCACAGTGCAGACATGCATACACATGGGGTGAAATCATGGAAGGCAGATTGTGGACCGTCGTGTGTGTCCACCTACACAACAACAACCTGGCCATGCCACAGACGTGGCGGTTGTGAAGGGGAAACAGACATGCACATGGGGTATCAACGCAGACGGGCGCGGTGTGCACTGTACTCTGTGTCCATCTACACAGCTGCTTACTGGGCATGCTCAGACACTTAGAATCTGCACAGTGCAGACATGCATATACATGGGGTGAAATCATGGAAGGCAGATTGTGGACCATCGTGTGTGTCCACCCACACAACAGCAACCCGGCCATGCCACAGATGTGGCAGTTGCGAAGGGGAAACAGACATGCACACGGGGTATCAACGCAGACGGGCGCGGTGTGCACTGTACTGTGTGTCCATCTACACAGCTGCTTACTGGGCATGCTCAGACACTTAGAATCTGCACAGTGCGGACATGCATACACATGGGGTGAAATCATGGAAGGCAGAATGTGGACCATCGTGTGTGTCCACCCACACAACAGCAACCCGGGCATGCTCACACACTTAGTATGTGCTACGCGCCGTCCGGCATGCAGACGGAGTGCGCACACCGCAAGTCACGGCCAGGTAAACCCGTACACATGCACAGGGTGGACACACATGCAGTTACATGTACACACACAGATGACAGCACAGGCATCACGGGTGCAGGCTGAACATGTACACACTGCAGTGAACACTGTAGCTGCCATGCCAGCACCATGTCATCGGTGCAGCAGTATGCCTCACGGTCCAGCAACAGCATGTGACATATGTCCACAAGTCTATGTGGCGGTGTACATCCGTCATGCAGAGTACACATGTACTATCAATGATCCCACAGGTGTGATGTAGTCCACCCATATCGGTATACATGGACAGGCGTGCTCCACACATACCACGGGCCTAACACAGATATGATACATGACTGCAGCTGTACCACAGTGAAACAAAGTCCGGATATGTCATATATGTGATTGCCTGGCTGTGTGCATGGACTGCACACAGGACACATACAAAGCCTGTGATATACCACATGCATAACACTGGCGTATGCGGTAATACACACACGAATGGAAGGTGGACACATGTCTGTGGTATGCACCCCCTACAGGGTGTAGCGGTGTTGACTGGGACACATACCCTTGTACAGTTTGCCTGTGACAGCTGTGATACCATACCACAGTCCATGTTCCATGTATGTCGACACACATGTCACAACATAGCAATGCATACACACATGGCAACAGGAGATACATGTGACACGTGTACTGTGCACGGTGCAGCCATGCATGAGCTGTGTCCAATGTCCATAACACAGTTGCAACTCCCTACCTCATGCATACCCATCATGGGGGCCGTCATATGGTGGCATAGTAACAGCACGCATGGCGGTATGTGTGTACACCATGTGTTTAAACACCTGTCCACATGCATGTGTGCAGGTACTGGTCACAGGTGTGTCACACACCATCCTACCCTGCCATGTGCATACAGTCTGCTATGTCGCCTTTACATGACAGCGCTGCCATAATGCATACCCATCGGCCATGTGTCATTGACCATATGTCACATGATCACTGTAACCCCTACCAACTCCCAAGTGCATATATTGGCACAGCTGCCAGATAAAGTGGTGGTACGCAGGATGCACTACATACCGCTGCACGCCTGCACATATCCCATATAGCGGGTGTGGCATTCCTAGCACCAACATGTGTGCAGGAATGTGTGCCCATGTATGCCACAGATCAGGGGGACTATGTGCCACGTGCCACATATCACTGTACACCATGGTAGAGATCTGTACATACCTCAGTGTGGGGTGCATGGATGTGGATGGTGCAGTACATGCAACACATCGTCCCTCCGTGTAGACATGTGTGGTCACCACCATGTCAGTGTGTCAACATGTCTGTATGTCTGCTGCCTGTTGTGAGGGTGTATGCAGATATAGTGTTGTGACTGGACACTAAACACACAGGGTGACCATCCCGTACTGGTGCTGCATTGTACAGCCCTGTCAATGCCATACTTGTGAGCCTTACTGGCCACCTGTGCAAGACCGCCCCCTGTGACTTGGCGCGTGGGTGCATTGTATTGTGAGGGTGCTGACCACACAGGCAGGTGTCCCCATCTGCACACAATGGGGTGTGTGCCATAGTGGTGTATGCCCCGCGATTGCGGAAATATTCCTGTACCGGTACAGCATCCAACTGCTGCACACTGTGCACCACAGCTGACAGGTGACACCTGCGGTCAGTTGCCAGCACACTGTGTACGTCACCTGCAGAATGTCACCATACCTGTACTGTGTCATGCCATGTATGTGATGTCTCTGTCCACCGTAGCCTGTGGCACCGACCACAGGCGTCAGGTGCAGTATACGTGTGGACATGTGCGTCATGTACCATCTAAGCAATGTTACACTATATCTGGCTCCGTGCTCCACAGGTTTACATGTAGAACCTCTCTTCTTGCAATCTCAACTGTCTGTTCTGTATCACAAAAGCTCTGCACCTGCTCCCATAGTATTCCTACATAGGTAAAGTACATGTATACTAGATGGAGTACTACACTAGCCTAGAATCCCCTTGAGTACCCACTTCCCTATAGGTGCCTTCTGACCCAGTTACACAGCAAATGCATTCACGTTCTCTGGCATGTTGAAGGGTCAATTGCTAGCGACCTCTCCTGTTCAGATGGTGAATCTGGGCATCCTGGGCAATGTTACAGGTGCCTCATGGACACAGACAAGCCGCACCTCCCCCACTAAACATAATATATGCGAGAGATGCAACTATATAGCCAGACAGGGGGCTGAGCTCTCTCAAACCATGACCGGCAAGACAAAACGGGAGGGGAAGGACACCATGCACACCACAAACCCAGTGTCACATGTAACTATCACAAATGCTAAACAAACACATGAACACACTAAGACATACTTGGAGGCACTGTTAAAACATGTAATGAACCTAACGAGGCCTCTGAAGCAGGCACCCAAGCAACTGCCTCCACAAGACATAGGACATGCAACACATAGTTCTCAACGCCACTGTGCTAAACAGTCACAGCCCCAAAGGCCACACACAATGCCGGACACACTTGTAATGGGTGACGCCACAGTCAGACACACCGACGTCCCACCCACCAGACTGAACAAGGGAATGATCACAGTAGGCTGCCTGTCGGGCGCTGGAATCCGCCACATAACACATGCACACAGGTCACTCCGCAGTATGTACAAGTATGACGTGGTCATTGTTCATGCTGGTGTCAACGACCGGAGACATACCACCCTGGGATACATGAAAGGAGACATAGAGGGGCTCTCAGATTGTGTAGCCCAGGCCAGCATGTCCCTGACCCTGGGCAGTATCCCATCCTCATCATGTATGATGCCACTATACTGGCTCCAAATGACCACCCTTGATAATGTGCCTGGTTACCGGTGTCAGTCTGAGGGGATCCAGATTCCTCTTGCCTGGGATGACATACTTGGCATGCCACGCCCCTTCGCAAGGGATGGCTCGCACCTGTCGCCCCTGGTCTTCAAGAGTTCGGCTAAGGCTCCTGCCACCCCCACAGTGCCCACTGCAGGCAAGGCTGGAATGATAAACCTACCACCCTAGACTACAAACCTGGAGAAAAGAAAGGGTAATACTGCTCAGTGCCAGTAGTCTACGCCCAAGCTGCACGCCCTCAAATGCCCTCCTCAGTATGGAGGATATCGATGTCAGTGCTGTGACTGAAACATTGTTCAGGGCTCCTGAGAGCACCCCAGCACTATCAGGTCATACCTCATATCACACGTTCAGGACCATAACCCGGACCGAACACAGAAGGAGGGGGAGTCTCCATTTCCATGAAGGATACTCACACCTCCAGGTTGGCAGAAATGCACGTAGCAGTGGGGACCATCCAGGTGCAATTAACCATGGGTAGGACTGCCCTACAGTTTGTTGCATGCTACAGACCACCCTCCCAAACCCAGGATACCCGCACAGCCTTCCTGAACACACTGGGGAGTATGAATGCTCTCACAACACCATCATATTGGGTGACATCAACCACCCATACATAGACCGGGAACATTACCCAGGACACAACACCCTACACCAAAGGTTCCAGGTGTTCATACACCCGAATGCTGTGGAACAACCATGCACCATACCCACAAGGGGAGGAACTATACTAGTCCTGATCATCACACATGGGGACGACATGCTCCACACAGGATGTACATCCCTCAACGGTGAGGTCAGACCATATAGTGAACTCACTGGAGATCCGCATCCTGCACCCACCACCAGCAAGGGAGACCACAGTGAAGACCTCTCCACAGTGAACCCCACATGTCATACGACTGGTGTGGTACCCTACAAGGCCTCCATGCCAGTGGTAAACACAGGCCACACTGCTGAAACCCTTACAAGTGCCTTCTATGAGCACCCCCAGGAATGTCTGGATCAAGCGATCCCTGATAACATCAGGACCTTGTCCACCAAAGGCAGGCACATGGTCTGGTGGACCCCAGCCATTAACAAACTGTACAACAAGAGGTGAAAGCTACTACATGACAGAGCAATATCACTACCAGGGAAGGCATCACTGATTAATACTGGCGTTAACATATGATCACTCATACAATCATCCAAGGCCGCCTGTGGGACTGGACTTGCAAAGGACACATAAGACAACCATAAGGCCTTCCTTAGCTATGGTAGGAACATGGGTGGAAGCACACAGTTATGCTCGGAATTAGTCCAGAATGGTACAATGATCACTGAACCCACAGACATTGCCAACAAACTGGCAGACAGGTTCCGTGCATACATCTACCCCCCCCCAAGTGGGGACATATCTATCCCACCAGAGTCTAGCCTCCCAAACATCTCAAATGCCCAGGTGAGAGCTGATATCTGTAAAGCAGTGAACACAGCATCAATGGGACCAGATGGTGTCCCCGGCTGTGTGCTACACAACCTCAATGAGGGCCTCTCCCCGCACATAAGGCTGCTGTTTAATCTTAGCCTTACTACAGGCTACGTAACCGATGGATGGCATACGGCAACTGTGGTCCCACTCCACCAAGGTAGTGCTCCTATGGACTCTGTACATCCCTGCCCTATAAGCTTGACAAGCCTTGTCTGCAAGCCATGGAGGGGTCCATAATGGAGCCCATAAATAAAGACATTGGGGAACGACAAATACTGGAACATACCCACATCGGCTTAGTCAAGGGCAGATCCTGCCTCCCGAACCTGGTCTACCTGTTTGGAGGAGTCACTAAGGCCATTGATGGGGGTACGTCGGTTTGCACAGACTACCGTGACCTGGCGACAGCGTTTGAACCACACTCCACGCGGGCATCATAGAAAGGCTCACCAGCGTAAATGTAGAGACATATGTCACACGATGGTTTGCCAGCCGGATGGAGGTCAAAACCCACAGGGTTAGTGTTCCTGGTGCCATGTCAGACTCCAAGCTGGTCCCGAGTGGTGGCCCACAGGGCTCAATCCTGGGCCCCTTCCTGTTCGGCATTCAACTTTCCGACGTGCATGCAAACATAGGGGGATTGTGGCAGACAAGGTATGCAGATGACTGCAAACCCCATCAGACACGGACATCCACCTGAGGTCTCATAGAAATGGATACCTGGTGCCAGAGCCATGGCCTGAAGCTACATGCCAGGGAAGGTATAGACCTACCCTTTGGGAAAGACATGTTCACCCCGAATTACCACATAGGTGGTAATCCATTAAACATGGTGGACGGATCAGGGACAAGGGTACCAAACCTGTCAGTAACCTCTTGACACTACATTGCCAATGTGTTGGGAAGACATTCCACTGTGCCCACCTGGTCATGAAGGGATTCACATCCACATCAGGGGAGGTCATTGTACCCCTGTACTCTTCACGCATCAGACCAATGATTGGGTACAACGCCACATTTGAATGTACCTAACCTGACACCTGCAGCACTTGGAAGGACCTCAAATGTTCCCCCAAAAAAAAACACAGGGGA